>NW_008795017.1:9271639-9288985 GCF_000699145.1 Aptenodytes forsteri
CAAGTGATGCACAATGCAGTTGCTCACCACCTGCCGACTGATGCCCAGCCAGTCCCTGAGCAGTGGCCCTCCTGGACAGCTTTCCCCAGTTTATGTACTGAGCATGACGTCATATGGTATGGAATGTCCCTTTGGCCAGTTTGGGTCAGCTGTCCTGGCTGTGCCCCCTCCCAGCTTCTTGTGCACCTCCAGCCTTCTCAGTCGGTAGAGCATGGGAAGCTGAAAAGTCCTTGACTACTGTAAGCACTGCCTAGTAACCACTAAAACATCAGTGTGTTATCAACATTATTCTCATCCTAAATCCAAAACACAGCACTGTACCAGCTACCAGGAAGAAAATTAACTCTATCCCAGATGAAACCAGGACATCCTGTTATTTCAATACATGTCTATATTGGGTTTATGTGACAAGGTGTTGTCAGTGGGGGGCTGCAGAGGTGGCCCCTGTGAGAAGAGACCAGGGGCTGCCCTGTGCCAGACACAGCCACTTCCAGCCAGCTCCAAAATGGACCCACCACTGACCAAAATGGACCCACCACTGACCAAAATGGACCCACCACTGACCAAAATGGACCCACCACTGACCAAAATGGACCCACCACTGACCAAAGCTGAGACCATCAGCCAAGTTGGTGGCCCCTCTGTGAAAGTGTTTTTAAGAAATGGTAAAAAACACTGCACAGCAGCTGTGAGAAAATGTGAGAGAAACAACTATGCAGATACTAAGGTCAGTGAAGAAGGAGGAGGAGGTTGTGCTCCAGGTGCCAGAGCAGAGATTCCCTTGCAGCCCATGGAGAAGACCATGGTGAGGCCGGTTGTCCCCCTGCAGCCCATGGAGGACCCTGCATGGAAACGGGTGGATGTGCCCTGAAGGAAGCTGCAGCCCATGGAGAACCCACACCAGAGCAGGCTCCTGGCAAGGGCTGCAGCCCCTGGGGGATGCAGACTGGAGCAGTCTGTCCTGAAGGACTGTACCCATGGAAAGGACCCATGCTGGAGCAGTTCTTGAAGAACTGCAGCCTTGTGTGAAGAACCCATGCTGGAGCAGTTCATGAAGGACTGTGTCCTGTGGGAAGGACCCCACAATGGAGCAGGGGAACAGTGTGAGGAGGAAGGAGAGGCAGAGACGCAGTGTTATGAACTGACTGCACCCCCCGTTCCCTCTTGCGCTGCTTGGGGAGGGAACTAGGTAGAAAAGTTGGGAGTGAAGTTGACCCAGGGAAGAAAGGAGGGGTAGTGGGAAGGTGTTTTTAGTTTTGTCTTTGTTTCTCACCATCCTACTCTATTTTTTTTTAATTGGCAATAAATTAAATTAATCTTCCCCTAGCTGAGCCTGTTTTGCCCATGATGGTAATTGGTAAGTGATATCCATCTTTATCTCGACACATGAGCTTTTTCATCTTAATTTATCCCCTTGTTCTGTTGAGGAGGGGAGTGAGAGAGCAGCTGGGTGGGGGTCTCGCTGCCAGCCAAGGCTAACCTGCCACAATGTCACATATCTCCCAGGCCAGGAATTGTTTAATGGCCCCATTTTAGGCAGAGAGATGACATTTAGAGTTTAGAAATTCCCAAAATGAGAGAATAACAGAATCAAGTGTTAACAAGAGGTATTGAGAAGAAAAGGAAAAAAAAAAAAAAAAGAAAAGAATCTGTGAGGACTCAGAAAGACTTACAAAAACCAGCAAGGAGTGGAACAAGCTTCAGACATGCTTTTATTACTACAAATGTAATAAATTGATGCTCTGTTTTGGAAAACACAACCTATTCTGACCACATTTGTCATGTACGCTAATCATCTTCTGTGGTGTTTCCCAGATCCCTCTGACTTGAATCCTTACCCCAAGAGGTGTTCTGATTTTGACAAGACTGGTTTATGCATTTCTTCAGAAGATCCTGGAGTGATTCTTCCTCTAGTGAAATCCTGGTCGCCCCTTTTAGCACCATGAAGCTGTGTTCCATTTGCAGCTCTTGCCTGAGTGTTACTGAAGGATTTGACCCATAATTAGCTGAATCATAGATATTGTGTTTATAAAACAACATTTGTGACAACTAGAACAGATGTGTTTTCCCTGTAATTACTATGGAGAAATTAGGGATTACATTTGACTAGTGAGTTAGGCTTCCCTTTTGGTCATCAATACATTCAAAATGCTTATAAAAGGAAATAAAAGGAAAATTTGTGCACAGAAAGACAGGAAAGACTCAGTTCAGAAGCTAATGGGTGTTTAGATCAGCACTGAAGAATTTGGACTTCACAAGTCTGAAGGTTAAGGGGTGGTTAAACTGAAGCCACATTTTTCTAACATTTCTAAACTGGAACCCAGTCAATTGCTTTGTTTAATTTATGATCTTGTCAGGTTTGTCACTGGCAGCATTTTGAAAAATAGAAGTACTGGGAATGAAACTGAATTGTGTCTTTTCACTAAGCAGCTAACTGCAGAAGAATCCCTCATTCTTGCTAGGAAAGGTCCACCAGCAAGCAGTCCTGGGACCTGCAGCTTCCAACTCATTTCATCCCAGCCAGGTTTCCCAGGAATATGTCAAAGGATTTCCTCAAAACCTGTTTGTATTTTGGTAAGAGTTTCTGGAATTGAAGGTGCTTCAGATTAAGCATGTTTAGCTCAATGAACCAACATTTTTCAACATACATAATTTGTCAGAAATTTTTTTAACAACTCCATGTTCAACACCTTGCACATAGCGCTGAGTATGTGGAAAGGATAAATGCACAGATGTGAAGCTTTTCTGTGTGAGGACTTGCCTTTTGTCTGAAAAAAAGTACAGTGCAAGATGTACTAGAAATGCTAATTACCAAAAAAAGGTTTTGCTTTTTAAAAGTAGAGAAGTCATCAGGGACCTTCACTAACAAATGCCTTTAGTAACTAAACAACTTGAACTACAGAAGCATTTAGTTAAAACTACACTAACTGATCTACCATTAAATTCTTTGCTAAAGGCAGTGTAAAATCCCTTAAAAATCCTCCAACCATAAAAATGTATGGTTTTATAAATAACAGCTATTTTATACAGTTCTTAATGCCATGGATGAAAACCAAAAAAATCCAATTTTTTTTCCTTAGAATTAATGCTAGAAAAAAAAGTTGGAGGGACAATGCCATTAACCAAGCAGGTACCCCAGCCATGAAGACAACTCAGGATTAGGTGAAGCTTAAGTCCATTAGATATTTTTATATGAGTTCAGAAGCCCATTAAAGTCAGAGAGTTTTGTAATTCAACAGAAAAATCTCTCAAGGGCTAATGATAAGCAAATGTTTCAATATTTTATTGAACTGTGTCATTTTGTCAGTGCTTTATCAGACTGATGTTCCACTGATTTGATCATACTCCTGTTAGCTTCAGTGGATGAGGACGAAACCTTGTGAGAGAAATCCAACAGTAACTGCTATTAGAACTCAGATCCTACTGCATTTTCACAGGAGTGACAACCATAATAGCTGACCAGCACTGACCCTTGAAATTTAGGCCCTTTTCCAGTCTTGTTCCATACCTGGTATATTTTAGATAGTATTTCCGAGTGGAAGAAACATTTCTGCCATACCAATAGCAATGTTACCATGCCGTAAAAAGAGCATTAGCTGAAGAATATTCCCCCTATCATTTGGTACCTTGTATAGCATTTGGTGGAGCATTTGGCAGTGTGAAAGTGGTTTATGAATCACTCCAACCCTAGGCATGGCTTTCTGGTCCTTTAAAATCACCTCTGCATCAGACAACATTAAAGTAGAAGTATATAATTAATCTTTAGAAATCCAAGAATTAACCAAGATAAAGCACTGCAGTGTTTAGAGGCAGATAGAAATCTCTATCTGTTTAAAAACAAGTACACTTTAGGTTGTCTATCTGTTTCACTTAGTTAACAAACTGTAACCATGCTGATATGATTTACTGGCTGAGATCCATTTGTATGGCAAGATCCACAGTTGGATATTGCTTTTCTTGAGGGGAATCTGGATGGTGGGATACATCTCTCTGTACGCCCATTCTCTTTTTGCAGGTTACATTCAGGCTCAGACATTGTCCTTGCTGCTCCACGACTCTCTGGTAGTTCATCGCTTAGTCAGAATGTCAGTTTGTAACATCGTGCCTATAGGATTATTGACTTCCCCTCCCCAACCTGAGAAGTGCTAATGTCTCTGTCTAGACAATAAATAGAAAGTGCTAACATTGCTCCCAATATTTAAGTTTAAGGAAACCATTGACTCCTTCGGAACTAAATACTTCCTCCTGACCAGGCTCAGCTTTTGGTAAACAAACTTTTGTTTATGTAAACGTACAATTCATATAACAATACCTTGACAATCACACTTTGTAAAGTCATGTGTAAGGAAATACTGTATGCAGTTCATCAGATCATGTTTGAGAATGAACACAGCAGTGAAAAAACTCTTTTGGGTGTGGTGATAGTCATAGAATCATTAAGGTTGGAAGAGACCTCTAAGATCATCGAGTCCAACCGTCATGCTAGGTAATGCTTACACTAGCCAAGGACTTTTTAGTTTCCCATGCTCTGCCGACTGAGAAGGCTGGAGGTGCACAAGAAGCTGGGAGGGGGCACAGTCAAACTGGCCAAAGGGACATTCCATACCATGTGACGTCATGCTCAGGACATAAACTGGGGAAAGCTGGCCGGGGGGGCCGCTGCTCGGGGACTGGCTGGGCATCGGTCGGCAGGTGGTGAGCAATTGTACTGTGCATCACTTGCTTTGTGTATTACTATTATTATTATCATTTTATTTCAATTATTAAACTGTTTTTATCTCAACCCACGAGTTTTTCTCACTTGTGCTCTTCCAATTCTCTCCCCCATCCCACCGGGGTAGGGGGGAGTGAGCGAGCGGCTGCATGGTGCTCAGTTGCCGACTGAGGTTAAACCACGACAGTCTTGGGGTAAGTGCCTGTAACTCCAGCTCTGAGGTATACTATGACCTTTAGGTTTTGTGTGATCCATAAACATAAAGAATTAGAGTTAGAATATTATTTTAATGAGTACAGTAACCTGAACAATATAATTTCAGTCTCTTAATGTTGATATGAGCTAATTTCTCAGAGATCACTACTGCTGCACCTGCAGCAGGCTCAGCCTCTTTGCCTTGTGCCTGGGATACTCCAGGCACAAGGAGACGAAGTTTCACAATGTAAGAGGCAGTAGTTCCAGCACACTGAACAAAGAACCAAGAAGAAGAAAATGATCCCGATCCTGACACAGGTTTCATTTGTCAGGACTGACAGGTCACAGTGGGAAACCCTAACACCTGATGTTGGTATCAAACCACAGAGACTGGGAGGGCTGCACAAGCCAAGCGGCTCTGAGCAGCAGATCATTATTCACAAGTGTAGGTGGGCACAGGCAGTCACAGAAATATTGGTTTAATTTCTCTGTTTTATTCTGTGTGCCCATCCTGTGAGGGTAACACTCACAGAAAGTTTCTGACAATTAAAAAATGAATGTTTCTGCAGTGCTATATAGGTGCAAAAATTCACTATGATTTCTACAAAGCCTTCAGTGTCTGGGGACCCAGAAACTTCAGTGGCTCCAACTGTCTTCAGCACCATCTCCTGCAAAGCTTTTCCAAATGCTGGCAACAACCAAATGCCTTCCCAGAAGCTGCTGGATCCTGCTGCAGTGGTGCGAGAGTCTTAGAGAGGAGAGCTGGAGGAACAGCGGTCCATCATGACAAACACTGCAGAGCCATTATCCTTGCTTTAGCTGCATCCCTGAGCCAGTGAATTGCAGCTCTGGACCCCACTCCTGGCCTAAGCATGGAAGCAGATAAAAGAAATTTGTAAAAATAATCTCTTGGTCCTTTGTTATACATAACAGGAAAACACAAACTCATTGTGCCTCTTTAATATGTTTCCCTTAATTGCTATATTGTGTAACATGAAAATATAGTTCTCTGAAGTCTGTTTCAAACTCGTGCAATTATAATTTTAAAAGTGTAATGCATTCATTTACAACACATTCTGTTAATGTTCCCTTTTTCAGTGTGATACTTACAACAGAATGACTATCCAAATGAGAATAGCTGTTGCCAAACACCATACATAATAAGCTCAAGTTTGTCTCAGTAAAAATATTTCTGAAGAGAAAAATATTAGGAATCTATAAATACTGACATATAGATATAGATATAGATATACAAACTTGCACACACAGACTATAGATTTGCTGAATGAAGAGTAGTTACAATTTGAGAAAAAAAACTTTGTAAAAAAAGGTTTATTAAAGAGTGTACAGAAGTTAAATAGACTTTGGCATTTGGTTTAAAAATACATACCTATTTCAATGTCGTGGTTTAGCCCCAGTCGGCAACTAAGCACCACACAGCTGCTCTCTCACCCTCCCCCTCCACCCCAGTGGAATGGGGGAGAGAATCAGAAGAGCAAAAGTAAGAAAACTTGTGGGTTGAGATAAGAACAGTTTAATACTTGAAATAATAAATTAGCAATAGCAACAATAATAATAATAACAATAATAAATGGCAATGGAAAGTAAAACAACGAGAGAGAGAGAGAGGAACAAAACCCAGGAAGGGGAAAAAAAAAAAACAAAACCAAGAGCTGATGCAACCACTCACTGCCCGCCGACCGATGCCCAGTCAGTCCCTGAGCAGCAATCGCTGCCTGCCAGCCAGCTCCCTGCAGCTTATATACTGAACATGACGTCATATGGTATGGAAGATCCCTTTGACCAGTTTGGGTCAGCTGTCCTGGCTGTGCCCCCTCCCAGCTCTTGTGCACCTCCTCGCTGGCAGAGTATGGGAAGCTGAAAAGTCCTTGACTTAGTATAAACACTGCTTAGCAACAACTAAAACACCAGTGTGTTATCACATTATTCTCATACTAAATCCAAAACACAGCACTATGCCAGCTACTAGGAAGAAAATTAACTCTGTCCGAGCCGAAACCAGGGCAATCAAGAAAACCATCATTTTGGAATATACTCACTATTATATTTTACATGTGACATTCTTTTAAAAAACTTGGAAACTGATCATAAAACATTTCTTAAATAGTTTCTGAATTTTCTCTTCAGAGACTGAGATGAGCTATCATTTCTAAATATTTGCTGAAGAACACATGCATCAATTTGATTATAACATTATTATAACTTATCACTGATTTTACTGGAAAATAAAAGCACATTACAAGAAACACACACCACACACCCCTGCAATCAACAGACAAATGGTCACTGCTTTGAAAATTCATCTAAAATCCTTTGTCAGGAACATATTCTAACCTAGTTGCTATACCATTAATTACACAATATTATTATTATCATACTGAGGTAATACTTTTGAAAATGCAGTTAACTGAGGAGGAATTGCATGTAAAGAACTTAATTTAATCAAAAAGTCATTGTAGTCATTGCAAATTTTTAGTGAGTCTTTTATGAAGTAACAAGGGTGTCAACTAGTAAATACAGTTTTACTATTGCAAGAAGCAGGTCACTGGCTTTGTAGTAACTTAATATTCACGTCTCAGGACTTACCCAAAATTTTCTGGAATGGTCAACAGGTTTATTATCAGTAAGAGCAAAAACTGGAAGGGACAGGGAGGGGTCAGGAGGGTTATTTTCTATAATAATGCTTCTTAATATTTTATTTTGCTCTAGCTGAATGCTGAGGCTGCAGTGGCATGGTTTAACGTTATGTGCTATAGGTACCAAAAACTCAGTAAGCATTATATAACTGAACTGTGGGCCAGTAAGAAACAAACAGTGACTGAAAGACCATGCAAGAACACAGAAGAATAACCTTAGGAGGACTCCGGATCTCCCAATATCAAGATCACGCTCCTCCTGATAAAGAACCTAGGCAGATGATGACTTTATTGCAAACTCCCATGTGCTCAGTTCTCCTTGAGGAAGATGAACACCGATGACCTTAGGGTGCAAAGGAATATCAGAACAGTGATCAAAAAACCACAGAAATAAATCTTAAAAACTTAACTGCATTGTTAATGAGAATTTTTTGCTAGTAATTGGACAATTTGTGCTGTGACTGTTAGTATCCTTGTAACTGAAATAATAACTATTTTGTTTAATTTTGATTAAATTACTAATAAATTTGTGGCCTACTTATGAGATGTGTTTCTTTGTCCTCATAATCTATATGAGGTGCAATGATCAAAGTCTTTACAGCCTTTACAGCTTAGTAATTTTGGTAAAGAAACATTGTCACCAAGGCCTAGTTCAATGCACACTGAAATTTCTGTAATTTAATTCAATGGGAGAGAAATTAGGCATTTTTTCACTGCAGTTAGTAGTGTCCTGGGCGCTGGTAATCAGTGCATTTGTCTGTTAAAAACCGCAATTACCAAGACATGTAAGGAAGTATTGCAAATAAAGGTGGCTATTATGATGTCCCGGATGTCTTGGCAATGTTGGCAGTGTGGTACCTTCCCAGCATTCAAAGCTTGTATAACCACATTCTTGCAAATGACCAAGAATGCCCACAATGAAATTGCTTTTCATTATGAAATGAAATTATTGTAATAATTTTTGGAACATACAAAATTAAAAAATGAAATTATTTTTCAATTTCATCAAACATGTAGTAAAAAGATGCTTGTAGTAAAATACATTAAATGGCTAATATACACTATCTCCCACACCGGGTGGTTCAACTCTTGGAATGATGAGGTCAAGTGCAAAGGCCAAAGCTACACAGAAGAGGAACACTTAATAAAGACGAACACAAAGAATCCTTGTTGACTTTGCCCTATGGAGGCCACTCAAGTAAGTCAGAATATAAGACTCAAAAGAGGAGAGAAAAAAAATTAAAAACAAATTCACAGAAAGAGGATCTAAGTTTTTTTACTGACATTAGAGCCCCTTACTCTCTTCTATTATAAGTGTTCTGGTTTCTTTAGGTGACTCCTAAGGCATTGTCTGAGGCTCAAGCCTAGAGTGCTCAGTGCAAGGCAAAAAAGAAAAAAAAACCCCACCAACATGAAAAAAACAGCAGAAAAATGTAACTTTAAATGAAATTAACAAATGACCTACTCTTTATGCCAGTCAAGAACTGGGCAGTTCTTAGCATAATAATAAAATCTGTTCTAACTTGGATTCAGTTGTCTACCCTCCAAAGCTCCAGCAAAGGCATTCTAATCACATCTCATTGCCCTCAAGAACCCCTTCTTTGCTGCACACTTGAATTGTACCAGTCAAAGTCTTGTGTTGAAAAAAAAATGGGAAGAAGGTGTGATTACAGCAAAAGGAAAATCTAGGCAGAGGAGGCAGGTACCTGCTAAGGTATGCTAATTCAGGTAACAGTGACTGTATATCATATATTTTGCAACAATATTTTTCTTAAAAATTAATTAGAACACATCTCAGGAGACATGCAATTTTCTGGAAGAAAATTAATGCAGAATAATGTTAAAACAATTAATGGTTTAGAAAATTTCTCAAAGTTATTCTGTCATTGATACTTTTTTCCAAATATATGCAGAGGACTGTATTTAAGCCGCAACACAAATATTAGGTTACTATTAATAGTGGTTAATGTTTTAAAAACAAATTATTCTTTCAAGGTATATTACATCCCAGTAGACTGCTTAAAAGTGAAATCTCATGAAACTGAAAAAGACAGCATGTCTTGTTCTAACACAGGTGAGAAAAAGAAATGGAATTAAATTAGATGTCTTTTGTAGGAGTCTCCAGTGATAAATCAGACACTGCTTATTAATCCACAGTAAGCAATATCATCTGGTTAGAAAAAAAAGGCTATATATACAAAAGAACAGAAGGCAATTCTAGCTATATATGTGGAAAGAGCTCCCTGGAAATTGTCTGTGCATGTATGCTGAGTGGAATCTAGCCAAAAAATGAATTGTTTCCAGGAAAAATGCACACAGGAGCACCATTGCTGGGATGAGTTTCCCGTCTTACTTGCTCATTAATTCGTGAGACTGTGATGATCACTCAATCTGTGGTCTCTAGGGGAATGATTTTCTCATGGCGGCCCAAACTCTCACCTCCCACATTTTGGCTCTTGGTGGGATGTCCACTCTGTCTATGCAGCTGGTGCTCTGAGCTTTTGAAAATATTTTGTGTTTATGACAGAACCAAAGTGATATCTTTCAAACTGTGTGCTCTGAGAGCTGATGACCAGGTCAAGGTTGTGAGCCCTGTACTTTCTGCAGTGTGCCCTTCAGTCTCAGTCCCAGTAAGACTGAGAGATCAGTCACCATGTACTGTGGCTGCCTCCTGGCCCATATGCTCAATGTTATAATATTTCTTTTCTTTCTTTTTTTTTCCATACAATATTTGGAATCCATCTTTTGTCCTCAGGACCATTCCTGAATGAAATAGCCTGTTAAATTCTCTCACCCTTCAGATTAGGGTGACCAAGTCCTAACTGTTGATTGTTAAGGACCAACAAGGACGTAAGAAAAGGAATGCAAAAGGGCAACTAAAATAGTAGAGGGGATGGAGTTACTGTCTTATGAGGAGAGACCAGAGAAGTCTGTGGGGGCGTGTAACTGAGATTTTAAAAATCCTGAAGAGTAAGTATGAATATATAACTCGTTCACAACCCTTAAATAGTATAACTAGAGGGCACTCACTGAAGCTGGTAGCATACTAGGTTAAATCACATTTAAAACCTACTTTTTCACTCATTGGGTATTGAACTTCTGGAATTCATTGGCACAGGACGTTGTGAAGGCAGATAGTACCTGCAGATTCAAAAAAGGATCAGAAATTTAATGACTAATAGGTCTCTAAACAGATACTAAAAGATATACCTTCCAATACTCCTAATGTAATGATTGTGGATGCTAGAGACATTATGAAATAAATTGTCTGAAGATAGCATCTAGGTTTGTCTGCTTGTTTGGTCTCATTTTGACTTTTTTTGAAACAGAATATTGGGTGACAGGGGTCATCCTGAGCCAGCGGGGCATTTCTGATGTCCCTACATCTTTGCTCAGCCTCTGTTAGTTCCCATACCATTCTCAGGGAAAGCCTGAGAGATTGCTACCTGTCCTGGGCCAGACTGTACCAGGCACCATTTAACAATTTGTCAGTTTAGATGCAGAAATTCCAGAAACAAAGTTCCCTGGCTCTGTATAATTTAATAGTACAGACATACTTAAATGAACCAACATTTATGAGCTTGAAGGAAAAACTTACAATCCATATTTATTTCATACTGTAGCCATTAACTAAAAATTTTACTTTTCTTGATTCTTAATGCAGTTCATGTTGAAGATGGTAGCGTATTACTTTAGAAAGAATTTGCCATGTAAATATGATGAATGATAAAAAATGATTTCTCTTCAATTATCTAATCCATTTGCTGCTTTAGATCCATATGCTTTGCTAATGTACTGTAAATTTTCTCTTCCAAAATTAGGTATACTGTTTAGTTATAAAAAATGAAAGATAACTATTTCAAGATTCACTTCCAGTGAAATAGATTAGCAGAGGAAAACAGTAGATTAATAGAAGAAAAGTGACATTGATTATCCATATTGATGCTTGTTGAATCTTATTTTGCCTTGTTATTTTTTGTAGATTGAAATACTTAAATTGAATTTGATTTTGATAAAGATATTCTTAGTTTATTAAACAAAGGAGCTAGTAACAATATAATTAATAACTTATAGTGCTCTTGCCTGACGAATATTTCAACCCCACTACAATAATTCCCCAAGCTCTTTGATGTTGTCATGTAACTGTCTTGTCTAGCAATCATCTATCCCATTTATACCAGAAATAAAGGAATTCTGCAAGTTTATATAGTCCTCACAATAAATTCCCATCCCATTTCATTGCTCTAGGAAAATACACTCCAGCGTCACCTTGAGTAGATTCAGAGTTTACCAGAAATCTCTTCATGCACATTGTCATTCTTCCTTTGGTGCATGCACAGTTTTCCTCTACAAAATCCCCCTGACACTTATGGAGATTCTGTATAAATTAAAACCAAATCTCATTTGCCGGCATTTTTCAGTATTGACTGTAAAGATAATAGTTTAGCTAAGAAAAATGAAAATAAACACTTAGGTCTCCTTAAAACTCTGGGGATATCACAAGGTGTTTTGGAGAATATTAAATTTTTTTTAAGCTATCTTAATTAGGACCCATCATCCCCCAAATCCCATACACATACAGGGAAGTGTAGCATTTTCATTCAGTCTCTCATTATACTGAAACACTAGATTCACTTGCATTTATTGTTGTTTGTATATAATAGCATGCATATGGCTGGTATGCTCTCCGTCAAGAAGAATCCCACCAAGAGTGGTTTACTTTTCAGTGGTTTTAGATGATATCAGAGAAACAAGAAAGCAGAGTCAAATGGGCTGTGAGACTAAAGGACCAGGAAAAATCCAATTAGACAGGAGGTAGCCTGGTGAGCACCCATGGAGACACTATTTGTCCAGGCTAGATTAAAGGACTCGTTTGAGGAGATCACCAAGTGTATAAGACATCTGTGGTAGAAATAAACAGAAAACTATGAAAGCAAGACTGAGATGATAGCAATCAGAGCACAGAGCATGTGCATAGAGAATGAAAGTAGAGATGTAGGCAGGGGCAACATCAACATAAGCCCCAAGTGCAAACATAAAATGTTTGAGATGGCATGTCATAAGCCAGGAAGCTGGATGGAAGACAGTTGCAGGAGTAGGAGAGAAAGTAGTTGTTAGCATGGCACATTGTCATACAGGAAAGAATGACGTTGGTTAGAGACAAGGAGTGCCAAGGTGAAAAACAGCACGTCCAAGTGGTAGTACAGGAGAGACAAGTGGGGTGGTGTTACCAGCTGCGGGATGAGACATAGGGAGACAGGAGCTCCTGCATTTCTCTCAATGACAGTGTGCTTCCCTGCAGAGGTGAGGTCTCCATGCAGGACAGGGTACATCAAGGAAAGGAAAAGGGGACAGAGACAAACAGCCACAGAGCTTCAGTGAGGTCCGAACTGGGGGGGCCTTGGTTAAGTTTGGGCTGAGAAAGAGGCAACGTGTGGCTAAGTAGGTTGTAAGACAAGAAGAGCAAAATAGAAAAGAGCAAATCACAAAGGCAGGAATCGAAGTTCAGGGAAAAACTAAAATTTTGTCTTAAAAATTTGCTATGGAACTGTTACCACTTCTGGAAAACATAGCCCTGCTGTGTTTGGGAGTGGCAGGATACATCATCCCCAAAATAAACAATCAAAACATTTTTGGGTAAAATAGAGCCACAACATCATCAATAAATTCAGGCAGAAAGTAATAAAACTGTAATGCCAGTGGTGTCTACCTTATGTGAGTTACAGTATGTGAAATGAAGAAGAGAGAGGACCACTTATAGTATCTGGGACATGTATGATGTTTTCATGGCACCAAACAGAAAAAGTGTGCCACTAATGACTATGCAATTGTATCATTTAAGCACTTTACTAGTTATTTTTAGGAAGATATAAAGCTTTAATTTGTGAAGGGTCATGCTGTGACAAAGAAATCAAGCTAGCAGCAGGAATGCCACTTTTATACCATAGGTAGCTACCAGTCACATAATAGGTATCTAACAGGTACATGTCTGTCTACTCTGTCACACTTCTGTGAGCAGTCTACAGCTGAACTGATTTTTTTTTAGCTTTCCTCATTATTTTGTACTTCTGACAAGCCAGCAGAAGTGAAAAAGAGTTTAAATAAGGATTCCTGGATCTGTCTAGATTTCCAATTTCACAGCAAACAATCTGTATTTGCTAGCCATTTCTTTCACTCTTACTGTCTGTCTGTAGCTGAAATAGAGATAAGAAACCTAGTTTAAACAAAGTTTAGTGATTGCGGCATTGGCTGAAGATTTCAAGGCTACTTTACTTTGGCCCCATCATTGGCTGCAAGGATAAAAGCATCTTCTCCAGAAGTATATCGAAAGATTATGTATATATATATTTTTTCATATATATAAATATATATATATATATGCCTTGATGACTTTGCTTTTCCGTGCTGGTTTTGGCTGGGATAGAGTTAATTTTCTTCATAGTAGCTAGTATGGGGCTATGTTTTAACTGATTTTTTTTTAGCTTTCCTCATTATTTTGTACTTCTGACAAGCCAGCAGAAGTGAAAAAGAGTTTAAATAAGGATTCCTGGATCTGTCTAGATTTCCAATTTCACAGCAAACAATCTGTATTTGCTAGCCATTTCTTTCACTCTTACTGTCTGTCTGTAGCTGAAATAGAGATAAGAAACCTAGTTTAAACAAAGTTTAGTGATTGCGGCATTGGCTGAAGATTTCAAGGCTACTTTACTTTGGCCCCATCATTGTGGCTGCAAGTAAAAGCATCTTCTCCAGAAGTATATCGAAAGATTATGTATATATATATTTTTTCATATATATAAATATATATATATATGCCTTGATGACTTTGCTTTTCCGTGCTGGTTTTGGCTGGGATAGAGTTAATTTTCTTCATAGTAGCTAGTATGGGGCTATGTTTTAGAAGGAAGGAACATTTGGAGTTATGGCATTTGTCTTTCTAAGTCATCGTTACGTGTAATGGAGCCCTGCTTTTCTGGAGATGGCTGAACACCTGCCTGCTGATGGGAAGTAGTGAATGAATTCCTTGTTTTGCTTTGCTTGTGTGAACAGCTTTTGCTTTACCTATTAAACTATCTTTATCTGAACCCACGAGTTTTCTCACTTTTACTCTTCTGATTCTCTCCCCCTTCCCACCAGGGGCAGGGAGTGAATGAGCAGCTGTGTGGTGCTTAGTGGCCAGCTGGGGTTAAACCACTACCTTTTCAAATAGCTTTTTCCTACCAGACTTTATCTTCACATCGTTTTTCTTTCCCCTGTCTGATGCGTAACTTTGCAGGTTTTACAACAAGGAAATTATTTAATGAGGAAATAGCTCCTGAGGGCCTGCTTCTGATTTCATATCTGCCTGCATTAATGATTATTTGCACTGAAGCCAAAGTAAAACTAGTGTAAACTGTCATCAGCCATGCACCCTGCAACTTAAATTTCAAAGCCAGTGATGCCAACAAAGTTAGAGCTTTACGTCATCTAGCGAGGGTCACTTTTTTCAGTTGTATTACCTGATTGACAGAGAATGAAGAGTAATTAACAGTGAAGACCATGACCAGAACTATTAGACTCCATTATATAATATAAAACTAATATTTTAATCCATTTATTCTTCAACGGGCTTCTTGTTTCAATACTTACTCATCAAATACTCATTTGCAATAGTCTACCCAGGCCAAACATCAGAGGTGTGAGATGAGACCTACCTCTCATCAATACTACCTGATGCAGCCACACTCAATGCCGTACGCCTGCAAAATGTTAAGGCTCTGCTCATTTCCATCAAGGAGATGTCTAGATTTAGCTTCATTCTTCTGTTCCAGCAGGTCAAATTCAACTGGTACTTCAGCCAGTTGACACATTAAACCAGCTATTTATCTGTGCAATTGTATCTTGGCATATATACCTATATATATATGAATTCCTCCTAAGAGTCTTTGCTTACCTATCAATGTCCCTCTTCTCTGCTCCCTAAGGTAGGAGGTCAAAATCCTTTTGCAGTTATGAGAATCCTCTATGTAAATTCAGCCAACATTACCCTATCACCAGAGGACTCCTGTCCAAAATATTTATTTCTTCCCATCAGCTTGGATCTGTTTTGTCACTACTGTAGGCTTTTCCTTTCAGTTTGGAATTGCCGTCTGCTCTGTCAGGTAAATTGATATATTTTTAGGATGCTTTCTGAACATGTCAGATCCAAATTTCTCAGGTTTGGATTGGCTTCTGTTTCTCGTGACTGTATTGAAAGCCTCAGTGTTCTCAGTATGAGAACATTACCTGTGTTGTCCTGACTATGGGCATTTCTGAGGAAGACGAAATAGCTGATACTAAACTTCATTTCTCTACAGTAAAATGTTCTGTATTTACCCAGGTACAATTTCAGATGTATTAAGTGGAAAAAATACTAAATGTATTGCACTTATGTTTGAAAAAGCATTATATTTACAGGGCTATTTATTTCAAAATAATATTGACACAAGTATCTCTATGCCCAGTTGCTTTCACAGTGTTTTGCATGATAGCAGAAATGATAATTTGCTAGACATAACTGGTCTGCTACACCCTGTATTTCACTAGGTTTCTGTTAACTGAACCTCAGTACCTGAAATGACTGCTAACACGAGACCAGGACAAGGTAGTTTGTGATTGCATGGTCCCATAACCATTCCTCTATGGGAAGCCCTGTTTGACTATAATATGCCCTCAGTGGAGATGTGGAGGGGTCCTGGATCTCTTTATGCTTCACTCCTCATCTTCTGATCAGAGAAGGGAAGTCAGAGGAAACTTGAAATGAAGATGTTCCTCTGCTTTTTTACCACTAATGGCCAGGCAAGGCCACAGGCAGGGCATCCAGTGATGCTGCATGAATTGCAAGGAGATAAAAATTAACTGACAGGATGCAACAGACCAAAAAAAGACCAAAGCTACACAAAACTCAGGAGCATTATGCTAGCGTCAGTGTCCTCTATCTGTATTATGGTGCTCAGGAGGTGATTTGAGCTGAGACACTATCAGCTGCATCTGATTGCAGGCACTGCTGAGATCACCAAAATTGCTCCAGCAATTAACCTGACCCTTACAAAGATATTATTTAATATGAAGCTCTAGGAATCTTCACCACGGAAGAACCTTATTTATGAATGAGGTAACAAGCCCCATTTTCTTTGAAGGGCTCTTTAGAATATAAGCATTTTTGTAATATGTCCCTAAATTAAATTATAAACTATTAATTTATATACTCTTCCCCGCCCTTCATGTCCAGTGGCTCAAAGACTATTTTGTTTAGTTATTTAACTAACTTCATGGCCTACACTGAAAAAATGTGATAAAATCAGTCACTGACAGACAAAAATTAATAAGGAGCATTAAAAGTATGTCCATAAATAATGCTATACACATACAAAGCACTATCTGACTTTAAAGTATCTCTTATTACAGCAGACATTCAAACACAGATCATGAATAAGAGAAATTCTGATACTCAAGTTCTTATCTAATGATACTGAAAGACACAGACCAAAAATAAACATGCTTTGAACAACACCAGATTGTTTTTCTATAAATAAGTGACTTGTAACTGACAAAATAGTAATCTTTCCTATCCATTTGTACTGCTATGAGAGACATGATTTTTTCTGTAGCAACACCTGAAAAATATGAGATGGGTTTATACATTATATAAAATCATAGAATAGAATCATAGAGGTTGGAAAAGACCTCTAAGATCATCGAGTCCAACCGTCAACCCAACACCACCATGCCCACTAAACCATGTCCCTAAGCGCCTCATCT
>NW_008795017.1:9289947-9299578 GCF_000699145.1 Aptenodytes forsteri
TCAGGAAGGGTCCCCCGGCGCGATCCTCCGCTCCGGAGCCCTTCGCATCGGTGGACATTATATAAAGCCACCTGTATATGTTCTCTATTAGCTTTAGTTTTTTATTTAGTAATTACATTTATTTAAAATGGTAGTATATTAATACACGGATAGTTAACAATCTTTTCTCAAGTGTGGCTAGATCATTCTTCAGTCAGAAGAATGAAGATGCTGAAAGATTGAGGAACTGCATAATGTCAGCACAAAAGGACAAAAATTCCGGGTGTTACCCACTGCATCTTTGTTTCTGAGAGATACTGAATTGAATAAAAGGGCATGGATCTCCAGACACTAAACTTATTCATAGGGTTACCAGACATAGCAGAACTTCTCTTCATTAGCTGAGAGGGTATGAAGAAAGAGGTCAAAAAAGTCACCTCCTCATAAAGGTTAAATTTGCCTGCTCTGTAAATTATCTATTATGTTGAATACTTCATAATACCAACAATCCTGTAGGAAATGTCTTATTCTACAGAATGAATTCCTGTGAATATCCGTAAGCTCCTGCAAAAGTCATCCCTTCTGTATAAACCATTTGAAATATTATGAGTTCAGAACACTGCCAAATTAGTCATTTCCATACGTTTCACAGACTGCAACAGGATAGTATTGCATAGATAGATCATATGACTTTGATTCTGAATGTGTAATTTGATTTTAGCATTTTAAAGCTGATATTGTGATCATCGCTTCACCAGCTGAGGCCAATAGAAATATTATAGGCAGAGGCATCTCGTTCATATTCTGCACCACTTTTCAGAAACAGAACCATGTGGAAGCCACCACATGAATGCCACATAAGTATGTAGAAAGCAATTTGTAAGCAGGAGAGGATAAACACTTTTAGTATAGTAAAAGAGTTGACTGGGATGATTTCTTTTCTGCTGATGTCAATTTTCAACACCAGAGATATACGGATATTGGCACTGTACTGTACCACTGTTAATATTCGGCAAGTGAGGACAACACACTCGGATTACACGGATTACAAGACTCGCACTGTAGTATCAGTCCTAGATAGAGCGGGAAATTAATAAATAACTAAAGGATGGAAGAGATTTTATAGAAAAGAAACCTTGACAAATAAATCTGACTATGTGGTTGGCAACTATTAGTTTGTCTGAAAAAGAAAATGAAAATAGTCAGACATTTGAAAAACACTGATGTAGTAAAACATGGCATTATGATACAGAATTTGCACTATATGCTATATTTAAGAATAGATTATATGATCTCCAATATAACTGTGAATAACATAGTCACATCAATCTCAAAAGGGAGATTTTCAAGAGGACTGTTTTAGTCTTGATTCTATCCAATATTGTCATCAGTGACATGGAAGCTAATATAAAAATTGCTGCTGACATGCAGATGGTAAAGACTTGTATAATGATAAAAAAGGATGAATACAATGTTATTATGTTTATATAAGTACTTTGAAAATCTGAATCTTTTGGTAAACAGGATTCATTCAAGCAGATTCATTTTAACATCACTTTTTATGACTGTTTTAGGCACACGAAGGAAAAAAGAAGTGTACGTATGCATACATGCGTGTACATAGACAGACTCTCATACATACATAAGTGCGGCTTATACCAGATTTCTGTGTCCACTCGTGATTAATTTGAAAGTATCAGACAGCATTAGAGCTACTGTGACTTTACATATGGAGAACTTGGTAAACTAGTTCATGGTCCTTTTAATAATGTCCATAACTTTATTGAGTTTTATTTTGATTCATCACTGATTCAGCTACATTCCCCCTCTCAGTACTTGAGTTCTTCATTGCTTATGGGCAGCACGTGGAAGGGTTCTTTTGTATGGTACGGTCTAAACTGGCCACACACATCATTTTAGGAAGCAAATCAAATAAAAATGCATAATAACATCAAAACATCATAACAGCAAAAAGTTTCTATACTAAATTGCTCTAGCAAAAGTTGCTATAAGGAAACCTACAGAAAAACAGATGCTGCATTCTGGATCTTCCTCTTAAAATAAACAACTGACCTGAACTGCCACTCTGAGAAAGAGCTTCTAGATCTTCATCTTCACAGCTCTCCAGAAATTTTAGTAGACAAACTGATGATATTTGGACTTTGCTTTCTATTAAAAATCCATTTCCAAAAGTTGAATCAAAGGTTTGTCTTACTCTAGTAATATATGTAATTGCCAGCTCGTAAATCTTAACTTGGACTGGACCATGTGAAGAAGTCTTCTAAAAATGAAGCAAATGCCATTTCTCTAGCTGTCACAGAACTTCATGCATGTAACCTGGTACAGAGAAACAATATGGTCAATGTAAGCAGTTCAGTACAAAAGTGTATCATTTAAAAAAGTAAACATGAAAAAACCCTCCTCCAGTGACTGATAAGCTCATGTGTCTCTTATCAAAATACACAACTGTTTCTTGCATTTCATTTTGTGAAAAATCATCAGTGACTGAACAAAGTTGCCAGCAGGTCAAGGGAGGTGATCCTGCCCCTCTCTTCAGTGCCTCTGAGGCCACACCTGGAGTACTGTGTCCAGTTCCGAGTTCCCCAGTACAAGAGAGACATGGACATGCTGGAGAGAGTCCAGTGAAGGCCCATGAAGATGATTAAGGGAACCGAGCATTTCTCCTATGAGGAAAGGCTGAGAGAGCTGGGACTGTTCTGCCTGGCAAAGAGGTTAATGAATTCAAGCCAAGCCTGATTTTAGTCTCCTGCATTTTTTTCAAACCCAGGCAGGAGTCATGTGAGTGAGAATCCTGTTTATAAAGGATTTGCAGCAACATTAGGTTACAGACTGAAATTGTTGGTGGCTGCTCTATGATTCACAGCAATAGGGAGTCCATATTAGAAGACACAGAGGGGTTTAAGTTCATATTAGCAATATGTAAAAACTATGTTAATATTTCAACATTGGCAAAGAATCTGGTTGATTGATAACTGCAGCATAGAGGAAGAAGGATGAAAGGCAGGGATAGCAGTAGATGCAAAACTGACAGATATTCTACACAAATATCAAAGCAAAAATGTTAACCTCAAGCCTACTATATTTTGCATGATAAAAAAAGGATTTCAACTTTACTTTTATTTTTCTCTGTCAAAGTTTGCATGTGTTGCTGTAGTATTTCCAGTTTGAGTATTTTATTAGGTTAGAATTTTCAGAAAGGCCTAAAGGCACTTGAGATAAAGGTTAATTGGATTTAGGTGTCTAGGCACTTTGAAAATCCCATTAGGTTCCTCTCTGTAATCTTTAACAACCCTTGAAAAATATTTTCCTCTAAAGTGAATAGATAGGAAGTTAAGGAAATGTAGAGCCAAGATGAATCTCATAGGCCTCCTGGCTGCAAACTCATCTTTTGCTCTCTGGTGGCCAAATTCCCAATGATACATAAAATGAGTAAAAGGGTCAGAAAATCAGGTGGTAAAACAATGCATAATGCTCACCAATTTGGCACTTCATAGTTATGTGTGTTTAATAACTTTATATCTCTAGGGAGTACAATGGATTATACTAGGAAAAGAAATTAAATCAAAGGCATTGAGAGATGAAGCAGGCAGGTGCTCCATCCAGTTTCACTCGTATTCAGCCTCGCAACTTCTTGTGTCTAGATTCAGAATCAGTATTATTTATATTCATTAGGCTATAGGACTACAACCTGTTAATGACAGTAGCTTACATGCCCTACACTGACTCAGTACCTTGCGAGCCCATTCTCTTTATTTTACATTCCTTTCCCAACTTTTTAACTCTATTTGCTCTTCAACTGTTCTTCAGATCTTTGCAACCTGCTTGCTTTTTTTTTTTTCCCTGCCATATATCAAACATTTAAAGAGAAACTTCATCTTAAAAACATGAATAGGTCCACCTTAATAAAACATTTTATTTTCTGGAACAAATAATGCACTCAACTAGGCTGTATATAGTGCAGTATAAAAAGTATCTAGCTGTTTATTTTTGAAAGATGGATTGTACCATGGTTTTCAGCTACATTTACTGAGTCATTTTCATTGATTTCTGTAGAGTAGCACCCATTTATGTCAACTGAAAATTTGCCCCATAATCCGTCTTCATTTCTACACTGGCTATCTATCTTCTTAATCTTAGATTTTCTTGGGCATTGATGTGGAAATGTGGATGATAGATAATTTAAGTCATAATGTATCTGGGAAAACTGAGCAGCAGAGCTGCTCAGTTATTGGCTGTAAAAGAGCCAATCTTGCAACAAACTGTACTGAAAAGCAGGGTAAGAGAAGACTTTCACTCCTATTTGATTTATACAATATCTACTTTTCATGAAAAAGATCACAGCAAAATAATTTGGGGGTTTTGTGCTGTTTTGTTAACTAGCATAAATTTTCAGACTGCTTTGCATTAGCACAGCATCTGATCACTCCCATGTTTATCATACTATTAAGTATACCTAGTTTGCTTTATAAAGTGTGTATGAGTGTGTGTTTTTCAATATTTATGTATATATATACATGTATACATACATATGTACTTGCATACAAGTACATATTTTGTCATGTTCATATGTATGTGTGTATATACACAGAGCTACAGAAGCTTCTCTCAAACCTAAGGAATTTGTAATACAGAACAAATAAGAACAGCCAAGGTACAACATGAGATCATGACAGGTAATAGACAAGAGATATTAAGCTGTTTAATGATCCTCCCCTCTTCTTCTACCCTTCTTCCCTTCCCTTCCCTTCCCCCCTCCCCTCCCTTTCCTTCCCTTCCCTTCCCTTCCCTTCTTCCCTTCCCTTCCCTTCCCTTCCCTTCCCTTCCCTCCTCCCTCCTCTTTCTCTCCCCTCCTCATCTTTTTATAAAGTTAGATATGAACAAGTGTTTAGCACAAATAATACCTACAAAATAATAGAGACACAATGTAGAATATTAATAAACAAATTAGAGGGTACTTAAGTTAATTACATGTTTTCAAATTATTTTGTGGTACATAGGACAATCACAGAACCACCAGCAAGGGGGAGAATGGGGGAATCATTCCGCTTAGCCTTAGTTCCTGGAAATCATCACTAGTCAAACTATTTGTTAGCACCTAAAAAGCAACAAGGAAATCAATAACAGTTTTCCTGGATGTGAAACATCAGATATTTTCAAACAAATGGAATTCCACTTTGGCTTTTAAGAGTCTCTCAACATCTGGGATTTCACAAGGAAAGTTCTAGAAGCTTAAGTTCAGTTCTTTTCTTTATTTTCATTATCTGGATAATAGAATACAGACTACGTTCAATAAACTTGCAGGTAAAGTGAGGAGGAAATCAAAGAACACTAGAGAGCAAACTTATCATAATAACTTGAAGAAAAAGAAGGCTTCAAAAAGAATAGAAGGATAAAACTGTGACAAGTGCTGGTTAGGTCATTTAGTTAGGAATGACCAATTCTACAGGTAAAGGATAGGGGAAAAACATTTGTAAGAGGTCTGTAAAAACAGATCTTGGTTTAACAGTGTCACCATATCACATATGGTGGTATGTAGTTGGAGAGTCAATACATCAAAATATGTGCCATAACCTTTCAGTTCCATTCAGCATCAGTCAGAGCTCGAGCTCACCTGCAGTGCTGTTCTCATGCATGAGCTGCAAGACAGTACGGCACAATCAGAGTCCAGAAGTGAGCGATGCCGATAATCAGGTTCTTGAAATATAATCTGTGAGAAAAGAATGAAAGAAGGAGAATCCTTTAAGGGAAGGATGTTTAGTCAGCATATAATAATGCACAAATATTTAAAAAGCTGTTGGAAATAGCTTTTCTCTATATCCAGATTGGAAAAAAAAGAATAATCTTCAGATGCAGAAAGATCAAACTTGAGCATTAGGAAATGCTCTCAAAAGAAAAGAATAACTAAACTCTGGAGAAGATTATCTAAGATCATTGTGAATTTCATTAGAGGTTGGAGGAAAGATTTGCATGACCAGAGAATGTCTATTTTTTCAACTATATTAGGCACTTCAATAAACAATCATTACATTTCTCAGAACAATAGCCTGCATTTATGTCTTTATATCATTTTGAGTGGGTTTTCATTTTCCCTCATTTGGAAAATGTTGCCTTCTTATCAGTGGAGCTGCTGTGGTGTTGATTTCCTAAATGTAGCAGAAATGTAGGAGTTTTCACTGATTGAGCTAAAATCTGACTTTATTTCAACCTTAGATAACTAAAGAAAACATTGAATGGAATGGCCCTATAGCCCTGGAGGTAACACAGTGGTGAATCCAGTCCTAAATACATCCCAAATAAGTCAAGAATAATTTGTCATAATGTTGCTCATAAATTTATTTTTTTTATTTGCCTTTTGTAACCTGGTTCTTTTCTTCACTTAACCTCATGTAAATATTTCAATTTATTTTCCAGATGGTGAACAGCTAGGACATTGTGTTGTAATAAATGCTATGGATCCATTTAATGTTTCATAATAAATTTATCTTATTTTCAAGTTAACATTGCTGTACAGGATATGTAACAGTCTTTATTAACAATGTTTTAATACTATTTTTAATGTTTTATACTTTAAAGGTAAAGACAGTAGATATTAGGCAGCTATAATGGCAAATGAGGAAGTCCCTGTTCAAATTTATTTCTTAGTAGAGCATATGCTTTAATGACAAAACCACTGGATTTTGTCTAATATTAATGCTATGATATGTATAAAAAATGTCAGTTTACATTTATTCCCTTCAGACTATAAAGTTTTCCTGCCTGAAGAAAATAAAAAGATTTCTTGTTTGTGCAAAATACTGACTCACTGATGTAAAAAAACAAGCCCCAAACCCTCAGAATGGACAAGTGTGAAGCCCTCAAATTTAATCTTTCTTTTTTTTTCATGTACAACTTTTCTGGAAGACCCAAACTGTATATTACCAATGGGTTGCTACATGAAGCAATTTTAAAATGAGATTAACTCAGGGTTCCCAGTATCTAAAGAAATGTCAGATTATTTATGCTATTCTCTCTTTAACTCTAATAAATAACTGTTTAAATGATGCTTCACAGAGTCTGAGTGCCTTTCTTACTGGGTTGGTCATAGACCAGCACCTCCTGCTGCAAACAGATCTATCTCTACCATTTTCCACTTTATGAAGGGAGATTATACAGCAGATAGAACCAGACTCTTCCTAGAGGTGCAGGGTGAAAGGACATGGTGCACTGGTCACAAGTTGCAACAAAGGATCACAACCTGCAGCAAGGAAAATTGCAGCTGGGCATGAGGAAGCAGCTTTTCACCACGAGAGTGGTGAAGCCCTGGAGCAGGTTGCTCAGGGAAGCTTTGGGATATCCTCTCCTGGATGCTTCCAAAACTCAACTAGATGAGCGCCACGGCAAACTGATCTAGTTTTGAAGATAACCTTGCTTTGAAATGACCTGCAGAATCCCTCCCAGCTGAATTTTTCCTATGATTTTATGCACTCTTTTCCATCTGGGGCACTACAATGTAGTTTTAACAAGCCAAGAAGCTGTGTTAATTTGTTAAAAATATTTATATTTCTCTTTCAGTAGAACAACCAATCTTTCT
Source organism: Aptenodytes forsteri (assembly GCF_000699145.1). Taxonomy (NCBI): domain Eukaryota; kingdom Metazoa; phylum Chordata; class Aves; order Sphenisciformes; family Spheniscidae; genus Aptenodytes; species Aptenodytes forsteri. Next base: position 9,297,518 of record NW_008795017.1, read on the forward strand.
ATGTTCACTATTTGTATTACTATTGCTATTTGTGTATTTCCTCTTGCTATACCCAACTGTGTGAACAAGTATCTAGAAATAACTGGTGCTTTCATTCTGAGAGTGAAAATCTGCACAGGCAGATACCACAATATCTACACAGTTATAAAAACAAACAAGCAAACAAAAGGTTGTCTGGAGTTCTGACAAATTTGTGTTCAATTTTACAAGGCCTCCTGATGGTGTGGAGTGGTAAAGAATTTTAAGTTATAAAGAAGATTGTGGGAGGATATATAGGTGTTTTTTTTAACAACACCTACAGTAGCAAAAGAAATTCTGAAAGAAAATATATACAGGTATTCTATATTTAATAACAGCAATGTATTAGAAAATCTAGGATGCAAAGGGCTGCCTGAGTCAATTAGTCCAGTCTCCTGTTATTTTAAGCAATGCATTGGATAATATCTCATAATGCTTCTAGTCTCTGTCCCAAAACTGTTTTGTTTTTGTTTCAGTTTAATTACCTGTCCTCAGAACTCCCACTGAATGATTTCTTGGACTGCAAAATACATTACAGCCACAGATGAATTAAAATATGATACTGATCTTAATCTCTGCCTGATGTTACTCTATGAAAATCAATGGAGGGATGAATTTTCTCAAACTCTCCACTCATTACAGACTAAGGGACAAACCATGAGCAGTTTATGAGGCTGCTCTGCAAGGCAGTGGCTAGAACTCATGGAATCTTATATCAATATTATAATTACAATACTAGAGCACCACAGAAACAGCAAGTTAAAATTTGATTTAAAATTTCATGGGAAGCCATTACAGGGAGGAACTTTCCAATGCTATCAAGGTCTGTATTATGAGACTGTAGCCTGAAGCATTATGTAGTAGTCAGATTAGCCTCTGCACAACAGCCTTTATGCTCTGATATGCTACATTGTTGAGAGATTTAAAAAAAAAAAAAAAAAAAAGGCTAGATCATTTGATTCTCAAGCATGTGGTACATAAAACATTTATATGTTGTAATCCCCAAGAGTCTAAATACTGATCAGCTTCCTTGGTCCAGTTAAAGTATAGATTAAAAACATGGTCTCTAACTGTGAGAATTTCCAGTGTGAGCAGAAAATATATGCCTAGTGTGATAGAAAAGAGCAGCAGGAATAAGATTCAGTAACTAAGATGCCTGTATTTAGGTTTTTATGTATACATGTCTACAGGTACATCATGTATATTGGGACTCATCCAGGACTCAGTAACCTGAACAAAAGCATCTGGTGTACTATCTGGTTCATTTTATTAGTGGAGTGTTTTTCCGGGGCTCCAGTTGCTGTTGTAGAATGGCATAGATTTCCTGTAAATTGTATGTCATATCTATAGCCCCATACATATGTCCTGAATATCCTGAAATAACACAAAACACCAGTGTTTAAACAACTGATACCTGAACAAAATGACTATTTTAGAGTGACATAAATTTCTTTCTAGGTTCTATTGACTTTACTGATGAACATCACACTGAGTTGTCCAAATACAGGCACCTAATTTCATGTGAGACACCACGGGGCTTTCAAGACATCTGCATGGGGCTATCAGATATGGCACAGGGTTATGGGTTTCCTGCATGACACTGGAACAACACCTGGAAACCAGACACCACATCTGAATTGACACTGGATCCCTGTGTTCAGACCACTGTAGCCCTTCTTAGACACCCATTGACAATAATGGGAGACAAATGTCTACTACGAGGACACATATGGACACTTACACACAACTGTCTAATATTGAGCTGATTCTTCCCCTGGGTGCTTGATTCAGTTGCCTGATCATAAGCTCCTTGAGCTATCTGAGGAGCCCTAGTATACAAGACATTTAGAAGAGAAGAGATCATAGAATCATAGAATCATAGAAGCACAGAATCATTAAGGTTGGAAAAGACCTCTAAGATCATCAAGTCCAACCATCAGCCCAACACCACCATGCCCACTAAACCATGTCCCTAAGTGCCACATCTACACATCTTTTAAATACTTCCAGGGATGGGGACTCCACCACTTCCCTGGGCAGCCT
>NW_008795017.1:9300987-9311856 GCF_000699145.1 Aptenodytes forsteri
CCAGTGTTTGACCACCCTCTTGGTAAAGAAATGCTTCCTAATGTCCAGTCTAAACCTCCCCTGACACAGCTTTGAACCATTTCCATGCATCCTGTCACCATGCATCCTGTCACTGTATACCAGGGAGAAGAGATCAGCACCTCCCTCTCCACTTCCCCTCCTCAGGAAGCTGTGGAGAGTAATGAGGTTGCCCCCCAGCCTGATTTTCTCCAGACTAGACAAACCCAGGGTCCTTAGCCACTTCTCACAGGACATGCCTTCCAGCCCTTTCACCAGCTTTGTTGCCCTCCTCTGGACGCATTCAAGGACCTTCACATCCTTCTTAAATTTTGGGGCCCAGAACTGCACACAGTACTCAAGGTGAGGCTGCACTAACGCTGAATACAGCTGGATAATCACCTCTCTTGACTGGCTGGTTATACTGTGTTTGATGCACCCCAGGATGCCACTTGCCCTCTTGGGGCAATAGCTAAAATGCTGGTGTTTTATCAACACTGTTTTAGTCAAAAATCAAAATCACAGCACCATATGGGCTGCTATGGAGAAAATCAACTCCATCCCAGCCAGACCCATTACAGGTATTCACCAGGTAAAGTTGTTTACCAGTTTGGATAGCTTCTTTAAGTGGTATTAGATTAACTTTAACAATGTCAACTTTTATTGGCCTATGATATTGATTCATTTTGAAACCTGGAGGCTATTATGGAGGGATCCAATTCTGTCTCAAGACATTTAAATTTGTGTGTCTAAAGGTAACTAGACATCAAACGCTCATTAGTCAGTGTAAAACCTGAGACATTCAGCTCACTCATCAATGGTGTCTTAGGTGGGATATAGTTGCATGAAATTAGCCATAAGAAACTGAAAACAAATCAGTTGGGTTCAAAGATGTGACACAGGTGTCAGTGAGACCTCAAGACTTCTGGAAACTGTAGTGGAAGGCCAGTCTGGACAGTCTGCAGCACTTAAAATGACATTAGGGCTCAGTTCAGTTGGGTTAATATGTATCCAGTGCTGTTTGATATGCTCAGAGTTACCTGAGACACCCCCAGCGACTTGGAGATTTCACACAAGACTTCCAAGGGACCCTCACCCTTCTGTAGAGGCAGCTGGAAGCCAGGCAGGATGCCCTAAAGCATCTAAGACAGCATTATTGTCTTAGGCAGTTGTATCTAAACTACACTTTGTATTGAATCCTGCACCTTGAATCCATCCGAGACCTCATCTTTTCATGGGTGACAAATGAGGAATGATGTGCGATGAGTAAGTTTTTGTGATAACCTCACAGTTTCCTCCTTCTCTGTATTTTCTCAGAAAAGAGATTAAATAATCACAAATCTTTTTGCTTTTATTTTCTATTTTAACAAAACTTGTCTTATGTCACTGCTGGAAATGAGGACTTGTTTTCTGGAGTGGAGTCAATATGGCCATTTTGCCAAGACCTGTAATTTAGGCTTTGATTGAACTTCTTACCTCTTTGAGGATTAAAAGCCTGGGAAAACTTAGATCAGTAAACAGTAGAGAGAAGCTAAAACTGCTGTTCAGTTAAAAATTCATACATTTGTTCAGTGTTCACTGTTTGAAATCTCTTTATAGTTGTATAATCAAAGTGAAGTTGCTTTATGTAGACACCTGCAGGAATTATATCATCCAAGAATCTGATCCTCAGTGAAAAAGTATAAGCAGCTTATTTCTGAGTATTGCCCAAGCCCCAGTAATTGATATCCAAGATGCTTCCAAGTCAAGACTATAATTTCATCCATTATGCAAGACACTACCAAACCTTCACCTTTCCCCAGTGCTAAGCTAAACATTCATACTACCAGATTTATTTGAAAAGTGGAAGATAATTTTACATATAATCCTGGTGCTTAGGCAACTTTTTAACAACACAGTTCTACCTACAGTAAAGGGAATATTAAGGCTAGAAAAGACAGCCTAGAAATTGAAGATTTTGCTTCGGTTTTTTAGCAGGGATGAAAAGTCAGCCACATCTCACCTCCAGAACCTCCATCCATGAAGTAGATCTAAGTAAGATTTCTGTGACTTACTAAGCAATGATGAGCAGTTTGGGATCTTATGCAAGGACACTAATCACTGCAGTGGTGCTGCAGTAGGGAAGTAATGTGAGTTGTGATGACTGTGTTTGTAAGCCTTCAGCTCCCAAAAGCTTCTGGCTAACTCTTGAATTCAACTTAATTATTAATTAAAAAAAAAAAGGTAAAAATTAAACCTCAGGCTATGATCTGACCTTGAAAACCAGAATGAAACTAAGAATCCAAAGTTCATTATACATTATAATTTCTCTACTTAGAAGTTATTTATATTTCTTGTGATAGTAGTCTGTTTTTCATAGCTCCTGACCATGATTTCTGATAATATCTTGCAATATTCTTGTGTTGCAGGCATTTAGTAAGAAAGTACTTTTAAACTTATACTGCAAAAGAATATTTTTGATTGTGTAGTTTGCAATTGTCTTGAATTATACTACCTGCAAGATTAATCCAGGGTGGAAACAAATCTCAAGAGATCTGATAAGTGAATTATAATTTCTCAATCAATTGGCTTAATAATTCTGTGTTTTTGACTTGTATCTGTTGTGTCCATTTTAATATGAGTTTCATGATGAAATTCAGGAATAACAAGGAAAATGCTTGCATGCACACAGGCAAAGTAAGTCTGTTTAGCACCATTGACACATAGCAATGAAATGTGACTAACTTTCCTGGCCAAAAAGTACCATATTTATTTATTTATCTATTTGTCTGTCTGTCTGTCTGTCTATCTATCTATCTATCTGTCTATGTATTTGTTTATTTATTTTAGGGAAAAAATGCATGCCGGTATCCAGGCAAACCCAGCCTTTTTGTAATTTTCATTTACTCTTTAGTTTATTACAAAATATATGAAATTGTGTATTGTTACAAATCTACCTTAGAGCCTACTGCTGACAGTCTGTTTGTCAGAAACCAGCACGTTAGAAAACATTTATAGCCTGAGTTGCTTATCTCTTGCTCAAAATTTCACAGAAGTATATTAGTCATGGTGAGACCTTTATCTACAGGAAATTCTTGCAAAAGCCAAGAGGTGAGGAAGGAAAGCACAGGAATACACAGAGAAGGCAAGAAGGAAAACATGTAAAGGCAAGTAACAGCGACTTCTGTCAGGAAGCAAATCACTTTTCAGCTCAGTTCAGAGCAGTGAGGTGAACATGGAAATCTATAGGGAAATAAGAAATAACACTTTCAGATCCTCACTCCAAAAACACCAGAAGAGTAAGGGAGACAATCAGATTAACATAGCCCATAACTTGTTTGTTAAGAAAGTCATAAAGCAACACATTGTTCAACAACAAAGAATTGAAATGAGGTTTTCAACTTGTGTTAGAGGTTTTGCTTTAACTAGGAGACAGTCATCTAATGCTTTCCTTTAGGAGGAAATATATGTAATTAAATTCTTGTATGATAAGGCAAAAATATCATTTGTCATGAATCAGTGTTCAATGATACCCTTTCTCCGGAACTATTACACACAATTTGGGGCCCTTATGCTCATGTCTTTCATGTGTTTCTGGAACCTATAAAATTTTTAATACTAGTGGCAATTACTGATTGTCAACTGTACTATTGGATATATCTCAGGCTATAACATTTCATCAACGCTTTCAGTCTTTGTATATTGCACTGTAGTACAATATGTTTACTCCACATGAAGGAACTTCCATGCTGTAAGAAGACCTTATAAAACTTTCTTGTTAAATGAAGGACAGCAATTTTTAAGTTTCTTGTTAATCTTTAATTAATAACAAAATTAGATATTGGAAGTATTAGATATTTTATTCAACCATTTAATTGGTTTTTTAATGTAATTTTTTAAGTAGTCCCACAAACTATATACAGTCTTCTAAAATGCATCACAGTCTGTAAATTTACCTGTACTCTTTCTTCCTCAATGTTTATCCTTCATCTAATGTGGTTGCCTTGGTTTTTTTTTCTGAAGAACCTAAATCTAAACCTAAATCTCAGTGTTCGTTTGATAATGACTTCTAACAGACCATTATCTTTTAAGATCTGCCAGTGAGCAATCTTTTAATGCACTTAAGAAATTTTTTATTGATATAATAGAGTGCAAATTTTTAAATCAGAACTGGTTTCAAAACCACAGGAAGAATCAAGTATGGGATGGTACCACCTACCATTGTCAATGATTAGAATAAATTATTTTTTATTTTATGAATAAGAAAGTTTTATTTCATATTAAAATACATTCTATTTAAAACAATTTTATGCATGACAGTATTATCCAAAAATAGTTTTATAGTTTCCACATAAAGATAACTGCCACTTCTTTTACTATTTCTTATGATAGACATATGTTAAAGGTATTTCAGGATACCCTGACTGAGAAAAAGACTGTTATTCACCAGTGTGGCAGAAAAATTTCTCCTTGCATCAAGAAAGAAAGGCAGCAACAGGTTTATGTGATTATTCCCCTAATGTTAGGTTGTTTACCACTCCTTTTAACCAACATTCTTCTTTCGGGATAAACTATCCCTTTTTGTGTTATTTGAAACTTAAAGAGCAGTAATTTAATTTGGGTTTATACGCAGAATGAAAACTATTTTAAACACTACCATCAGCAGTACCAAAAAGAAAAGGCCTCAACCTCTTTTCTTTTTGTAAAAAAGTTAATGCTTTCTATTAGTCTGTTAGCTGTGATACAAACATTAAAAAGTTCTGGCATTAAATCACACATAAGAAAGAAGTAGTATGTCTGTTAAATATTGCTGAAATGTATTACAACTAACCATGGGTTTAACAACCATGGTTGTTAATGACCAAACCAATGTGGACATTGCTTTTTACTTTAACAGCTCCTGTGTTTCACTCAGATCTTAAAATAATAACAGAGTTAATAAAATGTTGAAGTTTTAGATGAAGACAATCTTCCCTGAAAAACAAATTTAAATCTTGGTAATATGTTTCACTGTTTACAAGAAACAGCTATTAAATTTATCTAAATTGGTTGTTTTGTTTGTCTCCATAACTACTTCATCTATTATAACTGGGTTTTAATGCTTTGATTTTTATTAGTAAAGTAGTTATCATCACTGAATTTTTCATAACACAGAAACACCAGTAAACAGCCCACAGTGACAAGGATAGCTGCTGTCTTTGAGTTTAAATAATTGGGTAGCATATGTGAGAAATGAATCTTTTGCCTACTCTAGATAAAAAAATTGTATCCAAAAATAAAAAGAGGACTGGCTGGATGTCTCTGGTAGCTAGCAATGTCCCCACACAGGTTACAAATGCATTTCAGTGTATTCCTTCACCTGTATGCACAGATGTGAGCTGTGATTAGATTAATCTTAGTACTGGGATTGTTTTGAATGCTATTTATCTGAGTGGTAGGTAAGTACAAAGTATAGAAACATCTCTGCGTTATGCCTATTTAGTAGATTATCCTGCAGCAGTCCACGGCAATTTCTTTCTCAAAAGCCTTCAAATGTACATAAGATGAAAAATATTAACATAAAATGTACATATTAATACAGTAATAAATTAAACTGAGGAATTCTTAGTAATCCTGCTATTGTTTTGTTTTGTCTTTTCATTGTCTTTCATTTCTGGAGTTCCAGCTAAGGGAGAGCTGTTTCTTGACTCAAAGTCCTGTATACTCCATGGAAAAACTCATGCTGGCAGCAAGGAGCTTTTGGCAGAGCCCTAAATTCTTTTCTTCTTCCCTGGAAAAAAGAAGTCCTGAGCTTATCTTCTTGACTCTCTGATAAATCACCTACATTGCTTGTCATTCAAAAAAAGAGGAAAAAAACAGAAGTGAAATACATTAAGACTGTTTTCAATGTATTTCAAACTCTCTACAGAAAATAAAAATCCCAAATCACCCTGTGCTTTTTTCCTTTCCACAATGGTCCAATAGGCTGCTGTGGTTATGTCAAGGGGCTAGGAATGCAAATGTGTTCCACCAGGTGTTTTCCCTGAGCTGTAGAACCTTTATGTGGCAAAGAGTTGGAGCAATGGCAGAAGGTGTTGCTGTATTATATCCTTTAGAGTTTGTTTAGGTACCATTTCCACGCATCCTAGATATACTTCCTTGCAAAGAGATCCTTGCCTGCAGGAGCAAGGACATGACTGTTATTCCCAAATACTCCTCGAGACTCAGGAAGTGGAAAAGGCACAAAGGCAACTTGTTTTCTTTTTTTGCGTGCAACTTCATGATCTGCAGTCATAACCCTACATATCTTAATACCAATTGCTGTAACTTTCATTCTTATTATTCTTCTTCCCCTCTATCAGTGTTCATCTTTCTAACACACTTCCTCCATATCTTCCTGCCTTACTGAATACAGACTCAGCCATCCAAATGGTATCAGGATAATTCAGTTATGATATACTGAAACTTGACTTATACTTAGTTTTTTTACGATTAAACAAACAAAATTACTACTAAGACACAATACATACAAAGGAATGTGAAAATGGCAGTCTATTTATCACACAAAGTTAACAGATTACCCCAACAGCAAAACCTTTCATAATAAAATTTCAGTACTTCCAAACTATATAGCACAAAGCAAACAAAAATGTGAATCATACTAATTACTAGCCACAGCATAAGGACATAACACTATGGACCCAGTTCTGTCTGCAAACACACATGTGGCTTCCACACTGTTTGAATTATATAAATTATCTTCATTTCTATATGCAGCATGGATTCAAAGTTAATTGCCTGTTACATTACCAAAGGCAAAGATGAGTACATATTACCTGGTGTGGCAGGGAAAGAAATTTTTAACGAAACAGGAAGAATACCTCTCATGTGTGTTATAATTCATATTTCCAAACAGAAAAAAAATAATTTATATGCTCCACCACCATAAATAAACTAATTGTAAAGAACTGTTACAGAAGCTGATTTAAGGTTATCAGAGAAAAAAAGATGGAAATAACCTAATATAAAGTAAAGACATTTTGTCTACTGACTTGGAAAACACAGCTGTGGTCCCCAAAGTTTGTAGGCATTTTCCATCCTTACTGGGGAAGTTATAAAATATATAGGTTTCACCATTTTCCAGAAGCAATTAACGTCAGACTAAAAGAAAAGAATCACCACAGGATGGACTCAGGGGGAAAAAAAAAAAAAGGTGCAACAGAGAGAGAACCTTGTAGCTATTAAAGGGTAAATCAGTTAACACTTAAAAATATCTTAATAATATTCTTTTTTAGTAGTTGATTTAAAGATTAACCAGCCTTCCAATTCCCTGTGCGTCATAAACTGTGCAAAAACCAAAGCAAAGAAACTGTGAATGCCTCCCACTCCTTTCTAACTATAAAGTATGGTATATGAGTTATGAATGTGCATGAGAAAATGTTTCAGAAAAAAATAGGTAACTTAATTGGCTGAAGCCCATAAAGCTAAAAAATAATGTGTGAAGTAGATTGATGAAAACGAGAGAAGCTCCACTTGTGTTTATGCAGTCAAGACTGCATATTTGTTGTGACTGCTCAAATACTATCTCTATGGACATATATCTGAGTCACATGCGTAACTGATTTTGGCCCAATATCTTTGTCTCAGTGTTAGTGTCAAAATTTCCTTTTCCAGTACAAAGAGCACTGGACTTCAGCTAAAGTTTTACTCTGGTCTAAGTGGTAAGAGTTAGCCACAACTCATAGGAGCAAATGCTAATTTCACAGTTTTCAGAAGGTATAATGCAGCAGTACAGACTACTTACCTTATGATTCCCCAAAACTGGTGCCTGCACTTCTTCCTTGCTGCTGTGGTTTTCAGTCATATTGGACACTATTGTAGTCAGTGCAGCAAAGATTGAACTGGATATGTCTGCCTAGGTACAACAGACAGATTATTAAAGACCATATCCAAAACAAAACCTTTCTCAACACCTATAGAGCAATTTATGGTCAATACTAATTGCTTAAATAGCCATAGTCTTAACTGTTGACAACGTTGCATGACAGAGTACTTAAAAAGGACACTTAAACAAAGGACACAAAAAGATTAGGTTTGTGAATCATCGTCTGAGACTCTGATGCTTAAACCCCTTTTTAGCTGGGTGTGACAGACCATGTCCTATCTGTATCGGGACAGGTGGGGAACTAATACATACTTACATATTTAGTCAGAGATAATCTGGGCCAGTAAGCACTAAGTAACATGTTCAGAAATGATGCATTACTTTCTTATATTCTTACAGTTTTAAATAATTCCCACCAAAGTTCTTTCATTTTCTATTTCCCAGTCTACTATGATTTTAAGTAGGAGGGAAAACCTGGAGTAGGGCAGCTCCAAGCAGTCAAGGTTCTTGGTCATAGATTCTGCATATGAGGATGAGAGATTTTTCTGGAGTGTCCTTATTATTCTACAGAGCTTAAGGCTGGGTGCTATTGCTACCGTCTTCATTCAGCTGGTAATACAGGTCTCAAAACTGGGCTCCAACTGCTGAAATTAGAGGTTTGAATAACTTGCTTTAAGAAATGTATAAATAAAGATAACATTGCTATAACTTCTAATTTAGATCATTTTTGCTGGAGCAGCTAATCTTAGGACTTTTCTTACTTAAATGAACAGAGATTTAAATAAAAACTATATATGCTTTTTCATTAACTCTCAGGGACTCTAGGTCTAAAAATACTTTGAACATGGTGACTTTGGTACATATCCAAAAAATTTGTTAGTTATTTAATCTGATTTAAAGCTGTTTGGCTTTTGCTAGCTAGTTCCTTTTTAATATTCAGGATTTCAGGGCTGCTTGTTGTTTTGTTTCTGGATGCTTCCTTATTAGTCATTTTGAATGTGCAACCCTGAAAAAAAGTGCTAGAGCTAAATGAAAATATGCATTTTGTAAGATTTTAAAAAATGAAATAGTAAGTGCTTCAATTTCTTAAAAATATTATTCAAATTTTGCTGAAGACTCAATCATAACAAATAAAAAATACTTCTTCCATCTCCCCATCACTGGAAAATATAAAATAAGGGAGACACTATTGGAACTAAGATTAGAATCTTTTTGATTATAAGTGATTGTTAGAGTGCCAGAAAAATTCACCAAAAGTTATGTTTTTCTGTAAAAACCATGAATTCTTTGAAAGGCCCTTTTATTTTTGAAAAGGAAGAACTATCAACATCTAATATTAAGTGCCTCACAGTACAACTTAACGGCATATGAATTCTGATTAAGAAAGTTTACAAGCTATCCTCACGTGTGACACCACAAAAACGACAGGTGGCTGAGCTAAACTGCAGAATACTCTGTCATTTTTTTCAAAGTGGGTTTTCACCTATATTTTGCCATGAGGTTAATATGCCTTTTAGAATTATAATCACCTAAGTTTTCTGAAGTCTTCTAAAATCTGAGTTTCTATGGAAAGTGTAGGTTATTCTTTCTTCTGTGAATTGCAGTATGTTTCATTTATAGCGCTATTTAATTAGCTCTTCAACTACCTAAATTCCCTGTTGTACAAGTTCACATCACCCAGAAATCTCAACAACCCATTGTCACCCACTTTTCCCAGATCTTTTATTAAAAGCATGTATTTTAGCCATTAATGTTTTCTTTGAGAAGCTCAAACTAGCTGGCAGAAGAGGGACAACATCCATGTAATACTGCCACCTGACAATTCAGTCTCTGAAATAAATAAAAAGAAAAGATGTAGACAGTCAAAAAGGTATAATAGTATCAAATCTGTAGAGGTGGGAATGGCTGTGAATAAAGTGACTTTCTCTATATAATCGTCATGTTCTAAATTTGGTACTGTGAGTGGGAGAAAGCTACTAATGACTCTTACCATCCTTGAAAATGTAGGCTTATATAATGCATGCACATGTGTCACTGAAGCCTATTTGTTGAGGATTTATCATAAATCTGAAAGAAAAAAAGCCCTGCAGTGACTGCAAAAGCTAGTACATCTGGAAAGGCAAGGCAAGGGAAGGAAAGGAAGGCTGAGAGAAAGGAGATAATGTAAGGGTGAACATCTCCATTCTTCAGCTTTACTTTCTGGTTTTAGCACATAGAATTATGTTCTTCAATTCCAATATATACCGAAGTGCCCACTTTACAATTAGCACCCCCTAAACCATTCCCCTGACAAATACAAATTACTCTGCACAACCGCTCTATCAACTTGGAAAAGCCAAATGGGGTGGAGGGGTGAAGGATAAAAAAGACAAAAAAGAAATAAAGCTATGAGAGGTTTTCTAGGCAGCATTTTCTCTTAAGATCTCTAAACTTTCAAAGCCACCTTGTGAACAGCGGTAGCTGTTAAGAGGCAGTTCCCTCAGTGTGACAAATAGCTATAGGCTGCAGGGATTTATACTTTTTTTTTGGCCTTTCATTTTTGGCCCTGTATTAGAGATAATTGTCTATTTTCCCCATAGCAACAAGGAAAAAAAGGGAGATTAAGAACAAGCTACTTGCCTGAGGCAAAGCACCTTCTACTTTTTAGGTTGCTTGACTTACTTGCTCAGGTAAATGACTCATAGTGTTTTAGAAGAACCTCACAGTAGAATGGGCTATGGCATTGATCTGTCAGTTAGATCTTTTTTGTCCCCAACTCCTCCTCCTCCTTTTCATAGAATCATTAAGGTTGGAAAAGACCTCTAAGATCATCGAGTCCAACCATCAACCCAACACCACCATGCCCACTAAACCATGTCACTAAGCACCTCATCTACTCGCCTTTTAAATACCTCCAGGACTCAAACACTTCCCTGGGCAGCCTGTTCCAATGTTTAACGTTTAACTCAGTAAAGAAATTTTTCCTCATGTCCAATCTAAACCTCCCCTGGTGCAACTTGAGGCCATTTCCTCTCGTCTTACTGCTAGTT
>NW_008795017.1:9314278-9321900 GCF_000699145.1 Aptenodytes forsteri
TGTCTTCCACACACACTCCAGGACCCTCCTAGACTGCTTCCTCTCTGCCGTGTTGTATCTCCAGCAGACGTCCGGGAAGTTGAAATCCCCCACGAGAACAAGGGCTAGCGATTGAGAGACTTCTGCCAGCCACTTGTAGAACGCTTCATCCGCCCCTTCATCCTGGTTGGGTGGTCTATAACAGACTCCCAGCAGGATATCTGCCTCGTTGGCCTTCCCCCTCATCCTTACCCATAAACACTCAACTGTACCATCATCACAATCGTTGAGCTCTATACAATTGAAACACTCCCTAACATACAGGGCCACCCCACTGCCTCTCCTTCCTCGCCTGTCCCAATATTGGAATTGAAGAACATAATTCTATGTGCTAAAACCAGAAAGTAAAGCTGAAGAATGGAGATGTTCACCCTTACATTATCTCCTTTCTCTGACCCTTCCTTTCCTTTTTCCTCCAGAACATGTAGACACTGCATTCTCTTGGTTTGGGTGAGAGCGTGCATCTCGACAGCCAAGACCCTTCCTTTCCTTTTTCCTCCAGAACATGTAGACACTGCATTCTCCTGGTTTGGGTGAGAGCGTGCATCTCGACAGCCAATACTTGTGAATCCCCAACAACACAAAAAGGAAATACCTACTGAAGTGAATTCATTCCTGCATAGGGTAAGATGTATTCTCTGTCATGTTAGTCATTACTTCATCTGAGCCTAATAATGTTCTCAGGTTGATATGTTACTCGTTACCAAGACACTAGCTTTCAACCTGGAGAGTATTTAAGAATGGACTATTAATACCAATGAGGCATTAGGTGAACTAATTAATCATTCAAATTCTCATTTATCACCTTAATTAATGGCTTCTCTCTGAATACTTGGAATACAGTCCAAATGTAACAAATATAGGTGTGCTAATATAGTTAAACTCAATGATGAAAACCAGTCCATTTATAGTTGCCATAACCACCACAATATCTAGCCACTGAGCAGTCTGATACACATCTGCAGTCACCAGGAGAGCAACATTAATCTGCTTTCTCTTATCCTCTGTCATAGCACTGGCACTGCTGTTCCCCACCAGCTGGTAATGGCACAGTGGCTGGGGGAGCGAGAGATAACAGCTAGTGAAGGAGACATGGGTCCCTTGCTGTGGCAGTGGCAGGTCAGGACAGTATCAGTAACCTTGATGAGGCCTCTGTGTCAGACGTGTCCCTGGTGCTCTGGGTAGCTCTGCTGCAGACATCTGGTCCTAGGAGATGGCTCCTTTCACGAATCTGTGTCTTGGGTGATGGAAAACTAATGGCCACTACCTATTAAATGGACAGAAGGCCACATCCACCCTCAATTTGATGTATATATCCTCCTGAAGCCATTGTGAGGTCAGAAATTGCTATTAGTCTATCACACATGAAAGCTAAGCAACTTACTGAAGGTGACTGAAGTCACTCTAGCAGAGTAGGGACTCTAGCCATAGGCTGTATCTGTACTGCCAGAGGGCACAAAGACCCAGGGAGGTCAATAGAGCAGAGTGCCTTGAATCTACTCTACATAAAGCTTAGTACCCTCTAAAGTGTCTTGAGAACATATGTGACATATAGTTCTTGGCTTGGGTTTCCTTTGAGCCGTATACCATACACCAATGGCATTATAATTAAGTATGTGATAGGAAGAGGGTTCAAAGTTTTTCAGGTAAGGTGTGATTTTTATCAAAGCTGTAAGAGTGGAATTTTTGTATAAAAAACCCCCAGCCTGTTCTCTGCCCTGCAAATGGCATGAGGACACGTGGGAGTGCCCTGTTGGGATGGCAAAGAGTGCCAGGCACGGCAAAGCCACACCCATACTTTCTGTTGGGAACTGTTCCTGGAACAAACTTTCTCCAGAATCAGACCTTGGCTTGTCTCAGAGGGAACAAGCTGGTTTGCTCCAAAACAGACTCACTGCAAAACAACAAGCACAAAAATAAATAATTTACGTGACTGTAAATCATGGAATTTCGCATGTGGATGCACGTGCAATGATGTATATTTACAAACATCATTAATAAAAGGAGAGGCAAAGTATTTTTGTCTGATTTAAGAATGCAGTAAAACTGTTTAAGTCACTAGAAGTAATCAGGATTAACAACTGACTTCATAAATTGAGGTAGGATATAGGACTGCATGTTCAGCTTGATATGATGCATGTATCTAAAAGTTGGCTATTATTTCCTTGCATCAAAGTCATTAAAACAGCCATCAACAGGTTTGAAACTCTACTGAGGTAAATATTGATGGGGGCCAGATCTGATTATGAATGTTGCAAGTATAATTTAAAGTGTTCTGCTGTGACAATAGGAAATTTTCCACAGGACCATATGACCATTCAAGGCCAGCTGGAGTAAAACCTTCTAAAATGCGTACAGTGTCAATACTGGGCTCTTGGCACCAATTGTATCACTCTCAAATATATTCCTATTGGGATGCATCTCTTGTCAATGTAGAGAAAACTGAACACATTGTGCCTGCTCATTGAGGTTGCAGCAGAAAAGTAGTAGCCTTGATTCTTCTTTTGAGGAAGAATTTTATCCCTTGAAATCAGTCAAACTAGGCTGGAGTGAAATTGGGATAATAGAGGAGTAAACCGGATTCAAGGTTAAAAAAATATAGAAGAAACTTTCATATTTTGTAATAGTTAAATCTCAGATGAAAAATTTCTCAACTATGTCTCTGTGTGTCATCAAACCATTATTATCATGTATAAGGGGAATATATTTAAAAGCATTCACATATAAAGTCTGAATTATTAACTATTTCTCTGTGAATCATAAATTATTTCAGTTAGTAAAATTAGACAGTCATTTTCTATTTCAAAATAAATTATTAACAACCTCATAAAACTATCATTGCAAATGCTGGATAAATGAAGATCATAAAGATATTTTAATGTAAATAATATTTATGATATTCTTTATTTTTTATATGGCAGATGAAAAAAAAAATCATATCAAGTAACACTTAAGTATGCCTAAAATGATGAAGTATATATTCCATTGGAAAGTTGAAAACATCAACTGAGTGAGAGCTGAGGTGTAAAAATCATAGAATTACAGAATCCCATTACAGAATGGATTTGGGCCATGGCAGTATATTTACCTAACATTCCTGTGTCATAGGAGAAGAATACAATCATGTCACCTGTTACACATCATTGGTATCTGATGCGTCTTGTAAACATCCATAGACTGCAAGGAATCAGCCAGCAGTGTTTGACTTCAATAGCTTTCCACATCTGCCCAGCTTCCATTAGGCCCATCAGCTTTTCTTTCATTGCAGAACTCATTAGCTGACTTATTATCCTATTCTTACAATTCTTTTGCCAGAAAAAAATAATTCCAGATAGGACTATTCAGGAATTTATGAACTTCAGGGAAGATTATGGAAAGGAAGAAATAGTTTACTAGAAAAAGAAATATTTAGTAGAAACAGTAAACGAAATTTATCTTCACCTATAAGTCACAAAGAATTCACATTTCACAAATTGTTCAAAGGAGCTGTAAAAAATCTAAAATACAAGGGATGCATTTTACTTCGAATGTCTAAATATTTAGGAAACATTCTACCAGCTTGGTGCTTTTTCTCTCTGGCTCCTGAACATTCAGACATTTAAATATTAATAATCAGTTATTTGCTTCAGGTTACTCTCTAATCTTTAATGTTCAAGGTGCTTCGGCACTGGGTCTGAAGGTTGCATAGCTAAATGAAGTCAGACTGTTGAAAGTACTCCAGAGAACCTGTTTGTTGCAATGTCTCATATTTAAAACCCAAGTTGCATCACTCAACAGAAGAGCTAACTTCATTTAAGAGCTGGTATACACGAAGGAGAGGAAATCATCAGGCCTGTTTCGACTACTGTAGAGTGTTGGCACCCTCTTTGCAAACAATGGAGACGTTCAGGAAGCTCCATGGGTATGTGTGTATGTCTGCATGTGTATGTGTCTGTGTGAATTGCGATGTCCTGAGGTATGTGCTGGTATGATTTCATCAACTAGAAATATGTCCAGACTATTAGGTCAGATTAGAGTTTTGACTTGCATCATTTCAAGATAGCTACTTAAATGAGGCTTAATAATTGAAGTAAAATGAACAAATGTATGCCTGGTTTAAAGGACAGTGTTGAATCTGGCAAGCAGATGTCTGATTTGGAGAGAGGCTGTATTTGTGTTCATGAAATATTAAAAAAAAATTGTTATACTTTCTTCTAATAGAATAGAACCTTAGCAGTACTTTTAGAATTCATGTGGTAAATTCAGGTGAAGGTATCTCAGAATGCAACGTATATAAGCAGAGCTTTATATATATATTTTTTTAATGGAATATTTTTAATCATTGACATGATTAGAAGATAATGTTTTTTATTTATACTTTTGTTAAAAAGAAATTTATTTCCATAAAAAGAGAATTCATTAAACAGAGTAACTATATATATATATATATATACAGTTCTTAAGAAAGACTTTAATTAGTAATTTCAACAGACACTGTTCAATTATTAGGATCTGCTTGAAATGGAACTCAGTCAACAGCTCTGCATTTAAATTGTCAGTAGAATTAGTTCCAGTGAAATTTACTGGTATTTTCATTCTCAAGATCTATAGCTTGTCATTTTATTCCAGACAAGAAGTGAAATTTTGGAATTCTATCTCTATCATATTATTGTACACTTCCAGCACTCAGTTGTATGGGGTACAGCATCCTGAAATACAGAGAAGTCAGGGAGTGTAGAAGTGGACTGTGGTATAGGATACTTCTGGTACAATTTTGGAAATAAACCTAAGGCAAATTTGATTCATATTTCTCTTAAGGATATTTGTTGGATTATAAAAATCCCTACAATTTTTTGTCTGAATGTCCAGAGTAATAAATTACTTTACCATGGTTTTAAAAATAGCATTAATTAAAAAATGCAGCAGGCCTTAGTGAAAATTTTTAATGCACTTTGAAAATATTTTGCTGTCTTACACCATCAGGTAGTGGCTAATGACAAGACATCCATTTGAAAGTACTGGGAATTTTGTTGTGGTTGAAAGAGCTCAGGATGAGTTTCAAAATATTTTGGCCAAACATCTTTAACATTTCTAAAAATATCAGACATTTATCCTTTAATTACATTATCCTTTAATTACTGAACCATCTGAAAAAAAAAAAAAGCCAAAATTATAAAACTTCTAATTTTTTTTTGAAGTGTTTTAAATTATTTCCTGTCATAAATATTTCTCTGAGAGTGTAGGGACTCTGAAAATGTATGAAAATTCCATTTCAATTCTAAAGGCATATGATGAAAGTTCATATTTTAAATTTGGCACAGTTATATTCTAGTGCATTTTCTGATGAAAATTAAAGTTTTTTGTAAAAACTAGCAGTCTTCTAAGCCCAAATGAAGGTGCTGGAATATACATGTGTTGACTGAATCTTGTGGAGTGCTAAGAAATACTATATCCCTTTCTATTCACCACTATGTGAACTTCTTGCTATCCCTTAAGAATTCTTAAGAATCATAAAACTTTTTAATATCATTTTTTCTCTCTATACTCCTGCCATTGAAATACATTGTGTTTGTACTTGCTATGAGTTTATATCTTTAAGACGTGAAATTCCTGGACAAGCTTTTCTAGGGAAAATAAACTGCAATCTTGTATTGTGAATCCTTTAAAAAAAGTAAGCAAGCAGGCAGGAGTTCTACTGGGACCTTATACTAAAAATAAGTAATAATTTGTTCCAATATGAACCAATTTTATGCTGGAAAAAAGCAACATATTTTTGTTTAATTAGCAACTCCTATTTTCACATACAGTCTGATTTAAAGTTAGAATTATTTCTTGACAATGAATTGGGATATTTCTAGCTCATCTAGACATTGAATGTGAATCACCAAAGCATTGATCTCAAAACATTTAGCCTGGCCTCTATTTTGAATAAAACTCAATATGTTCCAGATGAGACAATAATTTAAAATGTGAATTTCTCTTGAATTAACTATTTGAAGTTTGAGATTAATTCTTTTATATAATGAAAACTATTTATTAATTTCTTAATTTCACTGAAAAAAGTATAAGTAAACATTTTTTTTTCCATTTAAGTTTCCTCTCTGATGTAGGTTTTTGAGCCAAATTTGACAAGAACAGAATAAATTCAATTTAATGAGTTGAAGCACTGTGATATGTTTTATTGATAGATGTCAGTCTGATTAAGTGAGGTATGTCAGCATACTTAATCTGCTCAATTGCTACACTTGTTTTATCCTGTTTAGTGTACTCTAAAAACAATGGAAATGGTCAATAAAACCTGGAGCAATTTATTTGACATTATCATAAATGCAATGGCACTGTGATTTAATAGTATGAATTCAAGATGTAATCGCACAGTCTTTAAGCTACTAGGTATTCAAACTTACTCATACACCTACAGCTTTTGAAAAATATTTTTGATAGGTTTTTGGGTTTTTTAAAAAATGCCAAAATAGCTTAAGAATCTGACTTGCAGTACTTGTTTGGGCAAAATTCCTAGTATCTGGTATGATGTTATTAATAGTCCTATGACGGAAACTTTAATTAAATGACTTTTCTTACAAGCAGTAGAATAGACAGCTGTCAAAAAAATGTCACCTCAAGTGAGAAACCATAAAGAATATTGGACAGATACAGATGAATCTGTAAGTAATTGAATTTAGCAACCATTCTATAATATTTCCATAATTAAATTCTTGCATCTGTCAAGGAAATGTGTTTTGCCTGGTTCAAGTATTTTTCACAGCACAAAGCTAGTCATTCCCTGGATGAAATTGAAAGTAAGCAGAAAAGCAGACTGCAATTTAAAGATTCAGTGAATAAAAAGAATAACTTAAATGTGGGTGTGGGGGGTGTTGTTGAAAAATACCAATACATCCAAGTTTAAATGTCCTGCAGAAATGTGCTAATTTAATTACACCCTTTTAACTTTCCTGTCACCAATCCTTGATTTTTGTGCCCATCAAGCTGACTCCCCTTAGGCCTGAGAGTAGACAGATCAGCCCAGAAACCTCTGCATTTTTTGTCAGTGTTGAAAAAAACGTAATTTTAATTTTTTCTTTTCAAAATAAGATTTCAGAACTCACACTAGACACAAAATGCAAACGTGTCACTCCAAAGCAGAAACATTTGTTTTCCCATTTCAGTGTATTCTGTGGAGTGGATTCTAATTAGCCCAAACTGTGTTCAGTCTGTGGCCTCTATAGTACTCCCAAATGCCCCAGGAGCCTTTCTGTAAGCCATGCTGACAGTTGTCTGCAAACCTGCTCAGTACCAGCTCTCACTGATCCTCCCAAGCCTCTTGGAAAGCCACCTTATTGTCACTGCATGCAATATTTAATAGTTTCATGGCCTCCAGAGGACTATTCACATTCTGCAAAGCATCCTTATAAATACTCTAGGTTTAACAACATATAGAAGATAGAATCATAGAATCATAGAATCATAGAATAGTTTGGGTTGCAAGGGACCTCTAAAGGTCATCTAGTCCAACCCTGCCTGCAATGAGCAGGGACATCTTCAACTAGATCAGGTTGCTCAGAGCCCCCTCCAACCTGACCTGGAATGTTTCCAGGGATGGGGCA
>NW_008795017.1:9324324-9355270 GCF_000699145.1 Aptenodytes forsteri
GTTGAAGTCCCCCATGAGGACCAGGGCTTGTGAGCGTGAGGCTGCTCCTATCTGTCTATAGAGGGCCTCATCTGCTCGGTCTTCCTGGTCAGGTGGCCTGTAGCAGACCCCCACCGTAATGTCACCTGTCCCTGCCTTCCCTTTAATTCTGACCCACAAGCTCTCAGTCAGCTCCTCATCCATCCCCAGGCAGAGCTCCATGTACTCCAGCTGGTCATTGACATAGAGGGCAACACCCCCTCCTCATCTCCCCTGCCTGTCCTTCCTAAAGAGCCTGTATCCCTCCATCCCAACACTCCAGTCATAGGAGCCATCCCACCACGTCTCCATGATGCCAATAAGGTCATAGCCCTGCAGGCATGCGCACGTCTCTAACTCCTCTTGTTTATTCCCCATGCTATGTGCATTTGGATAGAGGCATTTAAGTTGGGCCCCCGATGAAGCCATCTTACTGGCTGGAGTTAAGGGGAAAAAGTATAGGGGAAAAACAACAAACTTAACTACAAACACTCCTCATGAAGTCTGTGCTCACGTCCTGCAAGCGCTACCTAGAGTGGATAGACTTTTCAGTCCTACTTCTGACTATTGTCTGCATCAAAGTATCCTGAATAATATTCCTGTTCCCTCCTTCAGCCGACTCACTTAGGAATAATATTTTTGTTCCTGTCTCCATCCATTAGATGACTCATTTAATTAACCCTAGCTCTACTGAAATGGCAAGAGTCAGATGCTCAAGTCTCAAGTAGGAGGTCATCAAACTTGATGACTTTTTGACTTCTGTCTTATATGAGATCAGATATACAAGTATGAAACATCTCTCCTGCTTGCAGAGGCTTCAAATTAGCATGATAGTTATGGATATCAAAATGAAGGCCAGTGAAATATGAGGCTGAAACACAACTTTTATTTTTTAATCAGATGAGTCACTGAGACATAGAATTGCAAAAATATAGCTTATTAAAATACTATTTTTAAAGAGAAGCAGATAATTCTGGAAAGAATCAAGTTTATTCTCTTTGCAGAAAACTCATTTGATAGTATTACAAGTATTAAAAATGCCCCCAATGGATGTTAAAGTGTTTGCCGACATACACACTGCTAGTGTTGTTTTATTCTATCAAATTACTTTGCTCCCTTTCTGTTTTTCATACTGCAGAACAAAAACATTGCAATGCACAATTTACTTAAAATGAACTACTTGAGTTGACCTGCAGTATATACCTTTCATTATTCAGTAAAATATTACAGTATTAGATCTCAAGTATCTTAATCTTTTCTTCTCGACACAGCAAAACAGTAAGAATATGTGCATTTATCATGATGTTTCAACACATTTCTTTAAAAGAGCAAAAGAAACATTTCCCTTCCTTAGGAAACAGTTTTATTTTCAAAAAAAGAGGAAGTACAAATTTTATTATATATAAATTGGGAAAAAAACCCCATATTACAAACGAAACTGCACCCATTTTGCAACTGAGCAATCAGAAAATCCATAAAATAAATGCATTTCTCAGACAGAAACAAAAATAGGATCTATAATTGTATATGTACACTATAATAATATAACACTGTATATCTCCCACTGACACATTCTAACTAAAAGCTGGCACAATAGGTAGGATTACTAGACTGGGGGATTCAGATAACGGAAGGAAGCAATAATTCAACTCACAGAAATCTTAATTTAGCAATTAGAAAAAAGGTCAATGTTTAACCAAAAGATTCATTTTTTTTTTAAAAATCTTTTTATGATGCTTAAGCTGGTGTTGAATAGCACTGATGAATTATTTCATAATCTTTCAGATACTGCATGTAAATCAGTGAGATTTCCATGCTAGTTGTGTGTCACCTTGGAGGTAAGCGGAATGAAGATAGTTCATCTGTGGCAAGATCTGAATTGTCTAATTTAGTTTTCAAGTCAAAACCAAAAGTAATGCCGCTTCCCAGCCCAGCTCTGGATTCACAGACTACTGAAAATAGTGCAAGTTTCAGGGCTTTCCAGAGAGGTCCCATCCAGGTACAATAATAGATGCAGATATGGCAGAGATTGAGCTGTGAGGTAATGAAGAACTGTGTAATGAAAATGTTAGTTAGCTGAAAAGAGAAAGAAAAAGCAGACAACTTTTGGAGATACTGAAATCAAAAGGGTCTTTGGCTGCACAGAAGTGCAGCAAAATGGCTCATTCTGCAGCGCATAGGCTGTTTATAACAAAATTATACAGAGCCACAATGGCGACTTACCTCCTGCATCCATGTGCCGAAACCTAACCTCCGCTGAAATTGCAGAGAGTAATGGGTTTAACTTCAGGCCAGTAATGAGTTTCATCTTGAGGCCAGAGACTCACAAATACTTGATTTGCAACTGATTCCAAACACAGCTTCATGCGTGTGATTATTAACTAAAATCTATAGGGAGCCCCATGCAGTTGCTCAGTCAAAATGGTGTTTCCACTGTTGAATCAATTTACATGGAAAAAGAAGTGACCTCTTTGGAAGGAACCTACATGAGAAGTTAGAGAAAAGTTGTTTCTCACCTCTCCTTCCTGTCTGTGGACAATGCAGTTTCGTACAAATAAAGGTCAAAACGACTCAAACTTTTCCTCTCTTGCTCCTCTCTCCGGTAGAAAGTGTTACTGGCTTGTTCATAAGGATTCACTAATTTAATAGCACACAAGCACTTTTCATAGAAAGTGTGAGAATGCCAAATATTTGTTGGTCCCAGACAGTATTAAGTAATTAAAGCTTTTACTGTATGTTGCTTCTGAAAGTCAGTGGTTCCTTTGTATTGCAAAGTAGCTGCACAAAGGAAGACTCCAGCAACAGGAACAGAATACACACATGGTGTTCGAAATTGCACGGGAAGGAAAATCCAAAGGAGCTGTTGGGAATTTGCCAGTATGTTATTTTTGAAAGTATTAAATTTTTGTGGTCTTGATTACTGAACATAGCATCCCATCTCATCAGGCAGTGAATTCCTTAGCCTATATTCTCAAATCAAAGGCATTGGTTCCCACCCACTAAAACAGTATATTATCAGGACTCAGGAAAAATAGATAAATCACTTGAATGCCCTTAAGCAATACTGTGTTTCTGCGTTCGGAAAGCTTTCCATATGTCATATAATGCTTTCCAAATCATCCAATCATTCCATGTCTGAATTAATAAAAGATTAATGCATATAAAAATAGGTAAATATGTAAGTAAGCTTCCAGATTATCCTAACAGAGACAGAGAAGGAACTGCAGGATTTGTAATTGAGAGTTTGTACACTTTTCAGGTTTAGCAAGTAAAATTACAGAAACATCTGGAAATGTTATGATTACTATCATGTCCATCTCTATAAAACAAGGTATTTGCTTTTGTTTATTGCCAAAAACATAGGGGTGGTGGCATCTCAGTTGCTCTGGACTCCTTTGAATTCTCCTTTGAATCTCTTTATAAACTGCCCAGAAATACTGCCAAACTCTAGTGGGGTTTCAATGTGCACGGTGAAGAAAAAGAGCAGCTGGGCATCTATAGGAAGTATAACAGCTGGATCTGACCATTCAGCATGACGTATATTGTGGTAGCACAAACAATCCAAGTATGTCTCCATCTCCACAGAACTTCCTTTTGATTGAACACTGCACAGCCGTTCACTCACTCCCCCCACTGGTGGGATGAGGGAGAGAATCAGGAAAAAAAAAGTAAAATTCATGGGTTGAGATAAAGACAGTTTAATAGGACAGAAAAGGAAGGGAAAATAATAATAATAATAATAATGATAAAAGAATATACAAAATAAATGATGCACAACACAATTGCTCAACACCGGCCGACTGTCTTTCTGGTATCTTAGGATAATATTTTTTTCATTGAACATAAGCAATGTATATTGACTTCAGTGAAGCATCTTGTGGAATAAGGTACTACACAAAGCATGTAATGGTTTCAGTCACACAGGTTCATTTTTATTTATGTCCTAAAATATGAAAAACTATATTTTATTTACCAGAACTATCCTGCATAATGTATAAACTATATTATTTACCAGAACTATCCTGCATAATGTATTAAGTAGGCTACTCAAAGATACTGGCAAGTTTTCCTGCCCAATGAGTTTCCAAACTCCATCTCTCCACTTGTTCTAGATACACACATTCATATTTAAATTTCAGTCAGTGACTGTAGATTTTTTTTTATTTCATAGACTTATAGAATCCTTTAGGTTGGAAAAGACCCTTAGAATCATTGAGTCCAGCTGTCCAATTTGTTTATCATGTGATAGAATCTGGGGTAAAATATCTTATTCTTGTGCTCTCTGTCTTTGTTTCAGCTGGGATAGAGTTAATTTTCTTCCTAGTAGCTGGTACAGTGCTGTGTTTTGGATTTAGGATGAGAATAATGTTGATAACACACCGATGTTTCAGTTATTGCTAAGCAGTGTTTATACTAAGTCAAGGATGTTTCAGCTTCCCATGCTCTGGCAGGTGCACAAGAAGCTGGGAGGGGGCAGAGCCAGGACAGCTGACCCAAACTGGCCAAAGGGATATTCCATACCATGTGACGTCATGCTCAGTACATAAACTGGGGGGAGCTGGCCAGGGGGCAGTGACCGCTGCTGGGGAACTGGCTGGGCATCAGTTGGCAGGTGGTGAGCAATTGCGTTGTGCATCATTTATTTTGTATACTCTTTTATCATCATCATTATTATTATTTTCCCTTCCTTTTCTGTCCTATTAAACTGTCTTTATCTCAACCCACGAATTTTACTATTTTTTCCCGATTCTCTCCCTCATCCCACCAGCGGGGGGGAGTGAGTGAACGGCTGTGCGGTGTTCAGCTCCCTGCCGGGTTAAACAACAACACTATCCTAGGTCTCTCAGGAAAGTTTGCTAGACTCCAGGGTTAAGTTTAGTTTTATCTTTTTTTTTTTAAATTTTATTTCCTAAATTCACCTTGTTTATATTGGCACAATAGTTTTCCAACTGCCTTTACCATATAATTGTATAGACTCTTAAGGTGGGATTTGCTCCCGAATTAGCTATGAGCAACATAGGTATTTACATCTGGACAGATCAAACCACATGCTCATTTCAATGGATGGACACTACTAGGGCAGAGTTCTGAAGTCTTATTTTAGAATTGAAGATGTGATGAGATGACTTGCAAGTTCAAGGGATTTTCTTCCTAGAGGGCACAAAGATGGTAAGTTCAGATATATACATTTCATCAAAGGAATCTTAGGATAAAATTTTGATTAGTATCTATAGTATTCAAGATTGTTAACTGAAATTTATAATGCTAAGTCCTCTGGAAATCTTTGAAATTTTCATCTGCAGACACTGAAGCTGCACTGACTTCTGAGTGGTCCACATGCCTAAGTCCATACAAAACTCAGTGATAACTTTAAAGTCTAAGTATTTCATTTAAGACACCTGGGGGTATTTTGAGTAAATTTATCAGGCAACTGGGAACCTAGTTGTTGTGAAAGTGGTGGATATTGTGTATTCTTTGCAAATTCTAAGTCATGGTATCATGCAGCTTCCTGGCTCTCTTTTGAATATTGGAAATTCTTACCAGCTCCAGTGCAAGTTGCTGAGTTGTGAAACATTCAAAGCATGTACAAAGAGCAGCTGTAGGCACTTCTATTCTTAAACAATGAAATTCATTAAAGTGTTCCTTTTTATCAACATATTTGTAGAGTTTACTTCAAAAGAAATTGTCATTTTCAGCTTGTGTTACATCACACTGGCAGATAAAGTTAACAAGGGCAAGTTATTATCATGTAGTTTATTAGATGAAATCAAGTGTACAAGCAGAAGGGACATCCTGATGAGAAGTCAGAAGTCTTGAGAAATTACTGTCATTGTGCATGAAACTGAGGTCATGCCCAGAGAGAGGCTTGGATTAATGATCTGTCACTTTCTGTAAACACACATTTCAAACACCATGAACCATCTATGACTGCATGACAATTACTTTAAATAGAGAATGCATTTCATGTTTGTTGATATTATAGCTATAAATATCAATGAGTTGGTTAAAAAATCTGCTTGTGAAATATGGACCTTTTTACTTAAAGTGTATTAAACTGTTAAATCATTAACTATTACTTATCCTCAGAAAATACATACCAGTAACTACTAGGAACAGAATCACAGAAGCTATTACAAGCATATTTCTTGATGACTGACTTGTTCATTAAGTCATCAAAAGCCAAAGCTGTGGTGCTCACCCTTCAGCTCTCTGCAACAGCCAATGAAGTCAAAGAGAATTTGTTCACTGGCTTCAGGGGGTGGCCAATTGATCTTCCTGCCCTTGAGATGTGCAGGATCTTCTGGGTAAAAATGCTCTGAATTGCTCCCTGATTACATTGAATTTTGTGCTCTGTTTAAATATTCTCTAGTTGTAGCATCGATATACACTAATTCAGCAGAGTTTTTAAGCAAGATTTAGCTTATGTGTAAATGCCGGATGACAAAACTGCCTCCAAAGTTTTAATCAGCCAGTGTAATCTGTTTTGGCACGTCTGTGAAAATTGACTCAATCTCCAGGAGCCTGTTTCCTTTTCTGCAAATGCAGGACAATAAAATAACTTTCTGCCATGGGTTGTTGATGGCATAAGGGGCTGTTTTTGATTACAGAAGGGATTTTCTGAAATCATAAACAACACAGAAGCCTACTCATTAACATGAAAAAACAAGTGACTTTATCTGAGTTCCCTTAAGAATCATATATTTTACAAAATTATTGTTCCAGGCTTGGAAATAAAGAGAATTTTACTGTTTAGCAAGAGTTAAGAAGAAATTCAGAATAAATTCCGAGAAGAAAACAATTAATAATTCAACAGTATTTCAGCTTAGAAGCCCCGGTGCGTTGGACATTTATAGTCATGACATTAGTCTTCTCGAAGGTGTAAGTAAATAATCTAATCTAGCATTTAGCCAGTCCTTTCCATCCGTCTCTTCATTGCTTATTTGCTCAAACATTCTTGTTTAACAGGCCTACTCCCTACGTCAGCCCATGTTGCAGCTGGTTAAGGTGAGCACAACAAGGTTCCTTTAGACCAAAGACAGATGTCTGTGGTCTAAACTGTCTCCATTCTAGCAGCTGTAACACTGCTGTTCCCACAGTGCTTAAGACAGAATAGATCACTTGTTACCAGGAAGGCCCATTTAGTTAAAGTTGGGATGGGTGGCTGCAAAGAGCTCTGCTGTTATAACTCCTCACCCAAGACATATTAAGGTCATTTTTCTTATCATTACACAAGAAAGACGACAGCGTTTTAATATTCTTACCCAAATACCCAATTACTCAAATACCCCAAATAATTTAAATGACCAAGAGTCAGAATCCTATCTGTACTAACTTCCATGGTATCTTGTGTGATGCAGTGCAGTGTCACTCTGTGGTAAGAACTTTTTCTCTCACACCCATTTAGTCAGTAACATTTGACATCCTGTGAGATGCAATCCAGCTTAGAAGGCCAGTTCAGAAACCCAATCCATAAAGAAACATAGGAAACAAAGTCAGACTCTTAAATGGTACTAGAAAAGAAATGCCAAAGTGCAAATATTTCTCCTTTTTATCCTTTCAGAGAAGAAAAAAGAATTAGATAAAGCTATGACACAACATGGAGAGGAGAATAATAATGACAGTGAATCTTGTGGAAATTCAGTTTTGCCTTTTCTCCGTCTTGCTATGTAGCAGACAGTTAATATTTTCATGGTCCTGCACCTCAAATGTAGCAATTGTTATTGCATATATTTTTAACTGTAGCCAAGAAAAAATCTATATTCTCCACCAGAAATAGTATGACACTGTTATGGATAATAAAAGGAATAGCTTGACTTACTGCAACAGGTGAATAGTCTGCATATACAGCTTTCAGAATGCCAGTCACTCTACACTTAGAAAAGTCAGACTTGCTTGTTGGTTTGCAGCAGTGTTCCCTGCTGCACTGAAATGTGCTCAGAATAAACTGTAGTGGAAGAAAATCTTAAATTTCTGTTTTTCCTCTCTCAAAAACACAAATAAAGTGGAGTTGTTTGGGATTTTGCTGATTAATACACTCATTCCTTTCTATTCCTTCTTTGAGACTCATGTAATTTTCAACCCACCCCTGGAATTTCCTTTTCTGAATAAAGGACAATATAATTCCAGGGTCTTCATCTGTCAGTAGGATTTCTGAGTACTCATGTCTACACCAGGAAAGGCATAAAGTTGCTGCTTTTGTGGACATTAAAAGACATTTTTCACAAACAGACCAGTAAGGAGACAAATCATTCTAAACCCCAGATAAAATTAATCTGATATAATATATAATCAAAATATTTGATTTGTTGGCGGGATGAATTATTTATGTTCCTCAGTCAAGCTAGAAGTAGTATTGAAAAAAGCAGTTTATAGATATTCTACACCTTAATTCCAAGATGCCACCTTCAGACTAAGAACAAGATACACAGAAAAAGAAAAAGCAGTCCTCCCAGTTGCCCAGACCATAGAAGAAGTAATCTATGTTCTGATGAGTTTAAAAAATACTGTTTGGAAAAAAAAACTTTTTTATGTAAACAGATAAACTGAACATTTTACTTAAATTTTTCAAACTGCAAATATTTTTGTATCAACTCATAGACATATTGGAATAAAAAAGTAAGACCATGACTTAAAAGAATAATACTTTTGAAGGTGACTCAGTTGTTCTGAAATCCTCCCCTAGGAGTGGGCTGATCCTTTGCCACAGTCTCAGTGAAGAGCTCTTTCAGCAGCCTAAACCTTCCTTTGGTGGCCCCTCTACAGCCAAATAGAAGTCTGGGCTTTTTCTCTCCACAGACACTAAACATAAACACTCCAGACATGGTCCTAGCTATTGCTAAGGACCCTTACGTATATCACAGATTTTAAACCTTAAACCTGGGCTGAGCCTTTGCCAAGGATCCAACTGAAAATGTTCTCAAGATAAATTATTTTTGCAAGCTAAGCTTTCCTTTGAAAGACCCTCTACAGCCCCACTCCAGATGCACCTCAGGTATTTGTGTCTTTCCTATCCTAATCCTAACTCTAAACCTAACCCTAACCCTAGACCTATTCTGAGCCTCAGCCAAGGACCCCCAGCCCTGGTCCAGATTAAACAGTTATCAGAGAAAGTACTTCGTGCAACCTACCTTTCTTTGGCAGACTTTGCAGTTCCACTCCAAAGGGTATGCTAGGCTTTGACTATCTCCTATTCTGAACTCCTACTGTAAACCTAATCCTAAATTTAAATCTTCGTATGGGCTGAAAACAAAAAATACAGTCCCAGGCAGGCCTATCCCAGATGAAAAATTTATCATGGGACAATTGTTTGTGTAACCTATCCCTACCTTTGGCAGCCACTTTGCAGCCCCCAGCTCTAACCTTAAGGCTATGGACAATTTTCTTGGGCTAAATGTCAGCAAAGTACAAGGCCAAGTTTTAGGGCCAAAGAGAAATCCTTGAGTTTCTGTCATGTATGTACATATACTTAAACATGTATATGCATATACAGAGGGCAGGGGGGGTTGGAACTAGATGATGTTTAAGGTCCCTTCCAACCCAAAACATTCTATCATTCTATCATTCTATCATTCTATTATTGTATATCTGCATGTGTTTCTATTTAAGTCATATATATATGTGACTGATGTATGCATATGCATACACATATGTGCTTACATACCTACATGTGTAAGCTAAAATGCTCAGTAATTCCAACAGTACAAGACTGAGTTCCACAAATGTATAACACTACATGAAGTGTTTTTCTCCATTATAACATCTTATGTTCTGTCTTTAACACCGATGATGACCCCTGGGACCCCCGGCGACCTATGTTGGAAGACTGTGACTGGGGGAATGATAACCTCCCAGCCAACCCTGAACTTGTTCGAGACTTGCTGCTCCAGCTGGATGCAGATAAGTTTACGGGGCCCGATGGGATTCATCCCAGGGTACTGAAAGAGCTGGCTGATGTTATTGCAGGCCCTCTCTCCATTATTTTTCAATGGTCTTGGGAGTCTGGAGAGGTCCCATTCAACTGGAAGCTGGCAAATGTTGTCCTAATTTTCAAGAAGGGTAAGAAGGAAGACCCTGGTAATTACAGGCCTGTCAGTCTCACTTCAGTGCCTGGTAAAATTATGGAGAAGGTTATTCTGGGAGTTATTAAAAAACACCTGAGAGACAATGCAGTCCTTGGTCATAGCCAGTATGGGTTCATGAAGGAGAAA
Organism: Aptenodytes forsteri; assembly: GCF_000699145.1. Lineage (NCBI taxonomy): Eukaryota > Metazoa > Chordata > Aves > Sphenisciformes > Spheniscidae > Aptenodytes > Aptenodytes forsteri. The sequence continues at coordinate 9,334,551 of NW_008795017.1, forward strand.
GTCTGCTTAACCAACTTAATTTCTTTTTATGACAAGGTCATCCATCTAGTTGACCAAGGGAAGCCAGTAGATGTGTTTGGGTTTTTTTTTATTTTAGCAAAACTTTTGATACTGTATCTCACAGTATCCTTCTGGACAAAATGTCCAGCATACAGCTAGACAAGTCCATAATACGTTGGGTAAGCAATTGGCTGATGTGTCAGGCTCAAAGAGTTATAGTAAATGGGGCTGGCGGCCAATCACCAGTGGGATGCCATAGGCTCAAAGAGCCAGTGTTCTTTAATGTTTTTATAAATTATCTGGAGGCAGGAGTCAAATGTACATTAACAAACATTAAGTTTGGTGATGATACTAAATTAGGAGGAGCTGTGGACTCCCTTGAGGGTAGAGAGTCCTTAGAGAGAGATCTGGATAGACTAGAGAACTGGGCAATTGCCAACAGTATGAAATTTAAGAGCAAGTGCTGGATTCTCCACCTGGGACGGGGTAATCCTGGTTACAAACTTGGTTACATGTACAAACTGGGGGATGAAAGGCTGGAGAGCAGCCCCACAGGAAGAGATCTGGGGGGTTGGGTTGATGGCAAGTTGAATATAAGTCAACAGTGCACCCTGGCAGCAAAAAGGATCAAATGTGTCCTGGGGTGCATCAAGCACAGCATCGCTAGCCGGTTGAGGGAGGTGATTGTCCCACTCTACACTGCACTGGTGCAGCCCCACCTCGAATACTGTGCGCAGTTTTGGGCACCCCCATATAAGAAAGACATCAGACTATTAGAATGTGTCCAGAGGAGGGCAACCAAGATGGTGAAAGGTCTCAAGGGCAAGACTTACGAGGAGTGGCTGAGGTCACTTGGTTTGTTCAGCTTGGAGAAGAAAAGGCTAATCGCAGTCTACAACTTCTCCAAGGTGGGCAGTGGAGGAAGAGGTGCTGATTTCCTCTCTCTAGTGACCAGCCATAGGACATGAGGAAATGGAATGAAGCTGTGTCAGGGGAAGTTCAGATTGGACATTAGGAAAAGGTTCTTCACTGAGAGGGTGGTCAGTCACTGGAACAGGCTCCCCAGGGAAGTGGTCACGGCACCAAGCCTGTTAGAGTTCAAGGAGCATCTGGAAGATGCTCTTAGACATATTGTTTAGTTTTAGGTAGTCCTGCGAGGAGCAAGGAGTTGGACTCGATGATCCTTATGGGTCCTTTCCAACTCAAGATATTCTATGATTCTATGTATTTGGTTCATTAATTCCACATATATTGGATTACTGCTGAGTGGAAGAGGGTAGAGGGAAGAGGACATATATTTGGCTGTGGGCACTCTTTTCATGATGAGCTAAAGGAATATGTATACTTTGAATAACATTTAGTTTTAAACTGGTTTTTTTTCAGACATTAATGTCAATTAAGGTTTTTTTTCTTTTTTTTCCACTTGAATTGAAATAATAGGAACCAAAACTTTTTAGACTGAGAATGACATTTATGTAAATTGATACTATAGCAGTAAGTAGCAGCTTTGAAAAATTCAGTGATGCATGTGGGAGGAAAGCATTGTAGAAGTACTAATAAAGACTTCTTCTGAATCTGTGTCAGCATGTGTGATAATTCCATCCCAGGCAGTCCCAGGAGAATCTGGCAGGATGCTTCTAACAAATGAGGTTCCTCATGTGAATGGTGGAAAACTCATGAGTTTTGTGTTATTTGCCTGGGTTTGTTAGATGGATGTGAACAAGTTGGTACAGATCCAGTTACTAACTGGTATGGCTGGGACTCACACAAAGAAACAAATCAAAAAATATGGTTCCCTTTGCAAAGAGCTACTCAGCTTATAAAATGAACAGAACTTGTTTCAGCATAAAAGGTACAAGAGATGCTAAACAAGCCACAGTGCTTTACTTAGAGAGCAACACTTTCAAGATATGAAGACTATTGGGAAAAATAGAAACATGCAAAAAATATTGCAACTGGTTTATTAAAACATTCTGTAAAATCCATATTGCAGTTGCACATAGAAGCCCATAGAAAAGTATAAAAACAAACTATAAATAAAACAGAACCCAAAAAGAAGATGAAGGAAATGCAAGCAGGTTTAAAATGTTGTCACCATAATTGATGTTGGTTTTGTTAGCATTTTCAAATAGCTCAAACCACACCTGATATAAACAGTTGTAATCCACAACCCACAATCTCTGCCACCCCATACTAACCTTTCAGTCACCTGAGTCTTTATATCACTGATGCTGGGAAGCAGTTCAGATTATTTATCTGAGATTATAGTTGTTCTAAGAATACATAGATTACCCATACATGGCTGTTCAACTTCAAATGGACAGTAAAATCTTGAGACTTTCCTAATTGTTTTTCATAAGCTTTTTATTTTTCACGTGCAGTGGTACTCAGAAGGACCACATTTTAAGGTCAAACTTTTGAATTTTCCAAAATTAAATTTCAAATTGCATTTTCAGTGTCTATATTCATAGGACACACTTGGTGCTTATCCCTGGCTAGTTAATGGTAAAACACTGATCAAAGTATATGAACATAACATGTCGACTGGCCCATTAAATATCTCCTGAGTTTCTTTGAAAACACCTGTGAGAAATTGCGCTGAACATGATGGTGACCAAGCTTGAGTGGGAAAGGAAGAGTTCCTATGAGGAGTAAGGAGGCATAAGAACAGTAAGAATTGGGGGGGACTTCAGTAAGACAAACTTTCAAAAGTTTATAAATGCTCTTATGAGGGAAATGATACAGTTCTTTTAAATCTAGTCTTTCTCCGAGTTGTACAGCTCTACAATGATTTGACCATAAAGTTTAATTCTTCATTCCTGATGTTTACAATTGTTCCCATTTCAGCTTCTTCACTGTTCACTTTGAAACCTAAAGTAACTCTTGGATAATCCTGAATTCTTAATTACAAGTATAGCACTAGATTATGGTGAAACTTGACAAAATAGAGAAAAAAAAAGAATCCTTTCTTCTTGGCAGATCTTGGAAAATTCACAATGGCAGAAGTCAATTAGGGGTATATTATAAGTCACATACATATGCTGCAATAAAACACGTGATTTCAGCAGACATGTACATGAGTTAATTACCTGATATTAATGCTAGTAGTGTGGCAATAATTGAAGACAGCATATAGCTATATCCTTGGTGCAGTAGAGAGCGGTTTACCAGATCTGTGACTGGCATCAGACAGGACTCTGCTAGTGATTGGTACAATTTGGATGGAAATTAGAAGGCCTTTACACAGCAAAGCTCTGAGATTCTGAGCTTTAATAAAACTTCCTAGTTGTTAGTTAGTTTATGGAATTCTCTAATATGTTGTCCTTCGAGCAGAGAGAACAGGATTGTCTGCAGTGGTGACTTCTGCTCTTATGTTGCTGTATCTCACAGATCAACCATTCTATAGAAAAATTCTCAAACAATTTTTAAGACAAAAGAGACATATTTTACTCTAGCTGGAGGCTGGCCTATTTTATATTACTAGATTTTTATAAATAAGATGTTGAGGAAGGGAATACGTCAACCAGGAGTGATAGAGTAATGTAGTGGCAATATCTTTGTTCAATAATCAATAGCTGCCTTCTTCATAGGCGGGCATGTCCTATGAGGAGCGGCTAAGGACTCTGGGTTTGTCTAGTTTGGAGAGAAGGAGGCTGAGGGGCAACTTCATTGCTCTCTACAGCTTCCTGAGGAGGGGAAGTGGAAAGGGAGGTGCTGAGCTCTTCCCCCTGGTATCGAATGACAGGACACGTGGGAATGGTTCAAAGCTGCGTCAGGGGAGGTTTAGACTGGACATTAGGAAGCATTTCTTTACTGAGAAGGTGGTCAAAAACTGGAACAGGCTTCCTAGAGAGGTGGTCGATGCCCCAAGCCTGTCAGTGTTTAAGAGGCATTTGGACAATGCCCTTAATAACGTGCTTTAACTTTTGGTCAGCCCTGAAGTGGTCAGGCAAGTGGAACTGATGATCGTTGTAGGTCCCTTCCAACTGATATATGCTATTCTATTCCGGGGCCCTGTTTTGACCATCTGCAAGACAGGGGTAATGTTGTTGAATACTTTTATAAATTTTTTTTCAGGTTTAACACTAAAAATAATTAAAGAAGAGCCTTTGAAAGCTTTTATCACTCCACCAAGCAACATCCCATGAGAAGTGATGGAGCAAGTCAAAGAGACAGAAGGTTTTCCTTGTCAGTTACGAACTGAGCAGTTTTCCTGTTTTCATTTAATTTCACTTCCTGTCAGATACAAGAAGGATGCCTTAGAAGGAATGAAAGATTAATAAATTAAAGATTAATATTTTAGGAAAACCTCTTTTAGTATTTTCAGACGTTGATCTATCTTCTGTGTGAAGACTTAGTTCAATACAATAGAGGAGCTTGAACTACAAGTCTGAATTCAGTAATGCAGTGTAAGAATTCTTAGAAAGTTGTCTCCTCTGTGAGTTTGTCTTGGCACTACTGAGGTACCTGGTAAATTCCTCTTGACATCAACAGTGTAATATTAGTTGTTTAGAAACAGGGTGGGGAAAGTTGAAGAATTGATACTCTGTGACATGCTCCATGTTTACAGAATGTAACCCACTATAGAGAAGCTTCTGCTTCCGAACCTAGCTTCCAAACCATCACCAGACCCTACATAGAAGTGTACACTGGCTGATGCAGGTAAAAAAGAAGGTTAGAATAGCTTTCAAAATAGTAATATCACTTTGGATAATTTCATTTTAATAATTTGATACTGCAATTTCATAATTCCTGGTCCAGCCTCCTAAATCTTTAAATAGCAGTAATATAAATCTGCAATGAATACTTTTACAAGATACTAAACCCGGATGCTTAGAGACACTATGCAAATTCTACATATGCTAGAATAGCCTCATAAAGTTCCTCATAGACTAGCAAGCCCTGGGATCTATTCCAAAAATTGTCTTGTTTTGAAAAATACCATAACCTGAGGGGTTTCACAGTTCAAGTGCTGGGAATGAGGTAAAATACACACAAAGAGAAAGGAGTGTAGAATGCCATCATTCTGACATATCTTTTTAAAGGAGGCCATCTGATCTATGCTTTTTTCCAACGGTGGAGAAAAGGAGAAAGAGAAACCCAGAGTAATGCATGCCAGAACTAGATGCTGATGATTTTTTTATTTTATTCTGTATGCTTCATGATCACATTCTGCAAGTCCAGAATAAAACCCTGAACCAAGATACATCTAATCCAGTAGCACTATCTGCTGCAGCATACTCCTAAGGTCACAGATCCCTGCTGCCTCTCATTCATTTACTGCTGAACAGAGAGACAAGATAACAGCGTGAATGTCAGGATAGCCTGCTATCACTGGTTTTCAACTCCTGATGATGCTTTTCACAAAAAGGCACTGATATCATCACCAGAATTTACACAAGCAAGATGGGAGCAGACAGAGCCTTGTGAGTAATGGCCAGCAGTGAGATCTGAATTCCCCGTGGGAAGGAGACATGAGCCAGAGATACCAGCAGCTGCCCCATAAAACATCCAGCCTTGCAACAGGCTGCAGGGGCTTTTTGGGAATGGTTGTCACGAAACCCACAGAAACCATCTCACTAGCTCTCCCTCTCCCTCAGTCTGAACTAATTTGTATATATCTCATTGCTCCTAACAAGGCAGATTTTTGATTTTGAGATTCAGAAAGTTTGTCCATGTCTAATAGCTATAGTTCCTTAAGTGGCAGAACTATGCACAGAAAACTGTAGAAATGAGCACCCTTAATGTATCTGACATCACTCTACTCATACCTATAGTCATTATTCATTAAACACTCTTTGTCTTAATTATATTCAATAATTTGGGCAATGACTATGCTTTAATTTGATGGAAAAAAAAATAGTTTTCTCTCCCTGTACCTTCCTAACAGAAGCAGAATTCCCAGAAATACTATACCTATTTAAAACATTCCATAGGCACTCCTATCACGAAGTGTTGCTTAAAAGTAAGGTTAAGTAAGTTTTTTATTGTACAAAGAAATGCTTTAAGCCATGATCAATAGATTACTTAGGAACTTAATTCTTTTTAGGCATATAATTTCTCACAGATAGTAAGTGCCTATAAAGAGTTTGAAGCCTGAAGTACCCCTCCTTCCAAATGCTTTCCTAAGTTGTGGTCTCTGTTATTTACACAGAAATAGTTTGAGTTGCACTTAGAAATAATGTTTTTACTAAGTGTTTTTGGAATGAAACAAAATTTGCAAACTGTTTTTAATGCACTACTAAAAATTCAATTGAATTTGATATTTACATTATTTGCTTTATGGTGGGAAATAAACATTTTGTGTTACTGGCTCACAAAAAAACCCAACCAAACAAAAAAATTAATCTTTCCTTCTTTCTTTCTTACCATCTGAGTGTTCTCAGTGTTCCTGAGAAATACATTTTGTTTATGTGTAGGATCTAACTGTGCTGAGTTACAGAGCAAGGATATGAGAAGTAAGGGGAAATAGTCATAAATGTGGAAAGTTCACATAGGAGGGTCCTTTTTAATTTGACAGAAATATTCTGTAGACCTATATAACATGCTGTAATGTTGTTATAATGATAGGCAAATCTGTCATCAGATATTCAACCTATGCCTTAGCTCTGGCAAACATCCTTTATGCTGTTTTGCTGAAAGAAACAATCCTAAAATCAGCCGCCTTACGTGTCATGTTCAGTCCACTAAAGTACCAAGTCTAGCTTCAGGCTTTTCCTACACTAACGGAACCAGTGGAGAAATAGATGCACACCTATCGCAATTACCCCCCAGAGCAATTAATTTCACCTGCTTATTTTAGAAAGGGATAAAACTACTTCTGGGAATCCAGCTTCCCTCAACTGATTATAGAGAAAATAAAATAAATTCCTTAGAACTAAGATTTAACTGTTAGATAGTTAAGTGAGAGTGATCCTCTAAGTACATACAGATTGTGGCATTACAAAAGAGATTTATTGAGAGTCTAGAATGCAAGCACCGTACCCCCCCAGTAACATCCTTTTACCATCTGTCATTTACAGCTCTTAATCAGTAGTTAATAAGCCATGGGCCTCGGGTAAGGTTATTAAGACTGAAGAAGGGTTGAAAATAAATAAAGGAAAATTGCAAATGGGCTTGGCAGGCAGAGAGTCATTCAGCCTATGGTCAGTGGACCACATGTGCTTTGTAAAGCATCTGGAAATACTCTGCAAAATGATTACAAAAAACAACATGCTTGCAGACATCGTCAGGAGCCAGTCCTGCATGGCAGATGTCATTCATTCTGTTACTGCACATTAGCAGAGCAATTGCAAATTATTAAACAGTGGCAATAAGGTGGTCCATGCCTGGAGGTTTGGTGTTTCTTCAGATAAAAAAAAAAAATATTAAACCCCCCTATTCAAAACAGCAGCTGTCTCTGTGACAAGAGCTGTCTTTAAAAGAGTGACTGTATTGGGAGACCACAGAGTTAGAAGCACCATGAAAAATGAACCATCTTCTCAGTTTTAACAATAGTTTCTAAGCTGATGTTGAGGAGTGATTTGTGGCAGTGGACACATTACCTCTACAGCTATTGTGCTTGTGCTATTACGGGCTGTATTTTTGATTCCAAGGTTTTTATTCTGGACGGTTCTTTGAAAAAAATGGTTATTTTTTAAAATGCTCTAATCAGTCCTACATTGTTTTCTTTTTCTTATAGTGATTGTTGTAACCATATTACCATTTAATCACATTAGCATTTAAAAGCTCCCAGACTAGATTCTTGAATTAACATCTTCTTGGGTTTTATTCAAATTTTAGCAGGTATCACAAAAGTAGATAAGTAAATAGTAATATTATTGTGAAAATGTAAAACTGAGTGCAAGAAAGGACTACAAACTGCCAGAAAAAGGGCTTAAGAGACCTTCAGTTCAATAGGGTACATCTGCTTTCCTGCATAAGAAAGCTGAAATGGGAATAGAGATCAGAAAATTTAATGTTGTTTCACATTGATTTATTCCTTATTCACAGTAATGTGTATTTCCCTTTGAAGTAGAAACATGCATAGAAACATAGAAACATGCACAGTTTATCCGTTAGCTTCTCAAATAACAACTCACATTTGCAAAACCTGACTGACTGATGCCTTGTCTTTCTTTCACAAAGTGCAACAATTCCTTCAACACACTATAAATTTGTGTGTTTTAAAAGTCTTTTTTTTTTTTAGGACAGTTGCCAAAATAATTAAATCTGATATTTTTTTCAAATTTAAAGTAAATTGCAATAAAAAGTACCAGCTAGCTGGACTGATGCTCTGTGTGTGAACTATACCCTTATTAATGGAGCCTTAAAAAAAAAAATCCTGGAAGTTTGGGCTTTCTTCAAAGAAGATGGATGTGTTTTCCTTTATGTATTTGAGATTGCTCTACAGTGGACACTGATAATGTCATGATTTTTTCTTCCTTAACAGGAAAAGGTTAGATTTATTTTCCCCAACTGCAGAAAATAAATCAAATTAGAGAATCTAAAATGTTGGGTGTTTGTTCAACATCATAAGACAAAATTCACATTATGTTCTCTAAATATTTTATAAAACATCAGTTTATCTTTTCCATTCAGTAAAGTTATCACCCTTCCCATTTTTATACATGGTGACATTGTAAGGTAAATTGTGCCCAGTTAAGCCTGATGTTGAAATTAAGAAAGATGTCTGAGGCAATTTAGCAATTAATCACTGCAAGGAAAAAGAGGCTTCACATCCCTGTGAAGTTTGGTTTTACTTTTCCCAAAGCAGTATATCTGGTACTCACTAGGTACCTTTCTGTGCCAGTTCAACTCACTGATCCTGCAACAAGTAATCCAGGAAAAAATAAAGACATTTCTGCCAGATGAGTTGAATTGTCTCACAGAAGGTTCCAGCTGGCACCAGAGTGGCACAGGGTAAGAAACAGGTGTGTGCAATTTGTTCTATTTTAAAGAAGCTTCATGTGAATGTGCTTCCCTTCTACTTAGAGTACTCAGAGTACACTATGAACATACGTGTGATCTCATACAGCAGTTTAGCTAGCAGGTGTTTTATTGTATTGAAATAAGAAAACCCAAAAGATTCAATTACTAAATTTGTAAACTATTTTCCTAAAAGCTTAAATTATATTGCCAAAATCTGGACTCTTTTTTTCACTTACCGTTTATTTCACCTAAACATTTATTTATTAGTTATTTACACATTTATTTTAAAATTTATTTCACCTAAACGAAGGAAACTGTTCCTGTGACATGGCTGTTATTACAAAGAGAATCTAGTAAGAGTTAATCTAAGTAACTTGTTGATCATGAGTCTTATCACTTTCAGCAGCATCATTATAGAAAGACATTTGCATGGTTTATTGATATGTGAATATTTGTGGTCCTTAGTTACCTGTTGATGGCTCTTCTGAAAATAGGTGTCTTGCTTTCCATGGAACTGGCCAAGCAACTGCTCTCAAGTGACATTACAGTTTGCATATTCAGGTTCAATATCTGAGAAAATATACTTTCTACAAGTTTCAAAGTCCCCTTTTGCTTGCTGCTGAAACAGCATTTATGAGCAAAATATACTCATTTAGGCATGAGCAAAATGGATTGTTTTGACTAGTTATGCACATAAAAATGAACAGAATTCAACCTAATGGCACATGAAATAACAGTTTAGCACGTGACAAAACTGCCTTGAGATTTGTTGAGATTTCATATTTATGATCATATGCTGAAGCTGGAGATTAGCTGCAAACTATAATGACCAGTTGCAAGCATCATGTTGTGCTGTTATTGCTCAGTTTCTTGCCAGGAGTCACTGTGAGGCAATACAATTAAAAAAGGAGAGAAGGAGGCAGGCAGGGGGGAGGGAAGGGGAGGGAAGGAGGGAGGGAGGGATGGGGAAAAAAAAGGACAGAAAGGAAGAATGGAAGGAAAAAGAGAGAGGAAGGAAGGAAGGAAGGAAGGAAGGAAGGAAGGAAGGAAGGAAGGAAGGAAGGAAGGAAGGAAGGAAGGAAGGAAGAAAAAGAGCAAGTGGAGAAATTAATGGAAAGACTGGGGTGACATAAGTTTCAATACTAACAAGAAAAGGCAAACTATCAAGGAATTATTCACAAGAAACCCAGCAGTACATCACCTAGTAAGAAAGTGTTTGCTAGAGCCCTAAGCTGAAGTATTATCAAAGTAACGGCATAAGCAAGAAGTTTCTTTGCAAGGGAGGAAAAAAAAAAGTGTTTGCAGGAAACAGAATCCTCTTTCTTTCCACCCCCAAAATCACAAGCAAGCAAAAAGCAGTGGCTAATAAAGTGAGAAATGCTAAAATTCAAAGAGCAGGACAGTACCCATAGACCAGCTAAAATGGAGAATACTAGGTATCACTGTAGACAGCAAGGCAGAGACTGTGGTTATTTATGCTGCCATCGTGGAGTGCAAGAGGCTGTGGTGGTAAAAGTACAAGGAGATAACACTTAAGGAGACAACCGGCTGTGTTCTCAAAGCAGCCACGCTTTCTGGTTTTGATCATATTTATTACTCATAGTGAAGTGGCCAGTGTTTGATGATTAATATTGACTGCTGATGAGGAAGCTACATTATTCCATGAAGGTAGAGAAGAGTCATTACCAGACCAGCATAGACCAGCGCAGAAATGGAGGACACTATTTCTTTTTCACTGCCAGAGAAAGCATATGAGCAGTCACTGTTCAGTGGCAAGTAGGAAAGCCCTGGAATTTAAAAACCAGATAGTGCCCATTCCTTGCCAAGGTGTGAAACAACCTATTTAGTGTTCTAGAGTGTATTCCTTTAGGGCTATTTATTGTCTTCTGTATAGTGTTTGTATGTTGGTATGAACCAGTGTTGGTATGAATGGTTTTCAGCTAACTCTCTTCTATGGCAAATTTCCTGTGTGGTGTTGAAATTTCCTGCGTGTATTACTTTTCATAGCAATCCCCAGGGCAAATTCATCTCAAAAGTCAGGGGAAGAGATAGGAAGGACTAGACCTTCTAAAGTTTTCCCAAAACATCTGTTTTGACAGACTTTGGCAATACAGCAGTAATACTCACTGAGCAGTTCACTTTAGAATATTTCGCTTACAAAAACTCTCTACATTTCAAAATATATTTCCACTTCCAATCCAACCAAAACCACACATCAGACTCTTATGTTTGTACCAGATCTTTAACAAATGCATTTACGGCTTATAGGAATGCTTCAGACGAGACATTCCTAATATATTATCACAATGTTTCCTTTTTAATTTCTAAAAATACTCTCACAAAATCAAGACATGTTTTCTATCCATTTATTTCTATTAAGCCTACAACATAAAAAACAAATAATCACACTGATTTCAACAGAGTAATGATATGACCTTCTATAAATAAACAAAGCCCCTTCAAATTGAGTTATTTCCTGGCAGTTTAAAATAGTTCCTATCTGATATGTCTGTCAATAATGTAACTAAAATCTCTGAACTAGACTTTTTCTGCTATAATATTTATAACAAGGCCCTCAGAAAGGTTCTGGAGCGTTTCTGGATACCAAACAGAAAGATAGACTTTTCAGAAACATTTGAAACATTAAAAGAATAAGAAGATCAACGTTTTGTGTAATTGAAACCCCACACAGCAGGGTTCATACCAACTTGTTTTAATGCTGGTCAATATCTGAGCAGCATAGGTTTGAATGAGCAAGTAAGAAAAGTAGGCTTAGGAAGAAATATCAATAAACCAACACATGTAATAGTCTTTTGTGAAACTAAAACATAAACAGCAGAACCTAAGGCAACGGGTTTAGTTCAAATACACTATGCTTATTAAAAAGAATAAGGGTTGTTATCTCAGAACTGCCTCTGTTATGAATTTTGCAGCCTCAGCAGAACATAAAATGAAGAAATGTTCTACATTTTAATACTACTGCTTTCATTACATAGCCTGCAGGGGCCATTGTGATCATCTTATCTGACCTCCTGCATAGCACAAGCAACAAGACTTCACTGAGTTCAATCTCGTTTGAAATAGAGAATATGGAAGTTTTACTTCCATGAGTCCATGATTTTATCTCAGACATTCAAAAAGTTCTATGAGGCAATTTGGGGAAAGAGGAGTGGTGAGCATACAGACAGCTGTCACTAGGCATATCTAGAGCTGTCAATCTCCTTAAGCCTACACAGAGAGGCATCACACACTTCAGAGTCCTGGCTGTGCTCTGGACTCTCACCATTATTTTTTATACAGCTAAGGGAGATTTCTGAGCAGAAACTCCAAGAAGTTCAATATGGCCTTCATTACATGGCATTTATATACCTAAAATTATGGGTTTGGATTTTCATATAGACCATGCTTTTTAAAATGCAGTTAAAGTCCATCTTTCCCATAAGAACCAAAGAAGAAAATTCCACTTCTTTTCATACCTCACCAAACAGTATGTAAGACTGTTAAAACAGTGCTTATTAAAGTAATCAAGAGACTATTTATTTTATATACAGGTTTACAGCTAATAAAAGAATGACCTTTATCTTCTGTAAAGCATATGAACTACTAAAACAAACTTTTCCATGCTATTCCAGAAACACAAAGGAATGTTAGCTATCAGAAACTATGTCTTACATGCTCATTGAGACTCACATATCTGCATCTATTCAGTCCTCAGAATTGTTCCAAATTTTACTGAAATTAATTTTTTAAAATTTTGTTATTAACTAATGAAGAAATATATTCCTGACTTTCTAGGTGAGTGCAAGTTTTAGTATTGCTTTACCAAAGCAAAGTCATCCCTTCTAGAGTAAAAGTTTCTCCATATTCTTCTTGTCTCTTCTAATAGTGTGACTTGAATACTTCTCAGAAGGAAAAGTTGGACACATTTTCTTACAAGGACTTTTCTTGAAATTTGCTTTACTTAAGTTCCCCCCCCCCCCTCCCTTTTTTAGATACAGAGAGTGTGAGAACTAGAATTTACAAGTTGAAGGCATTCATGCACTTCAGTATATTTCTTATGTGGCCCCCTACCCTGAGCGGAAAAATGTCACCATCAGCTGATTCTTAAACACTGTGCTAGACTGTGAATTTAGTCTGTAACCCATGAATAGCTCAGCTAGTGCTCCATAATCATGGGGATGGACATGGCAGGAAAATATGAACTTAGAGTCAGTCTTAGTTGTCAAGTAAATATTATGTCTATAATTTTCTTTTTGTTTTGTAAATAATTTCATTTTTTAAACAATATTTAATACTGAAATGGGATTGAGGCTGAAAAAGGCTTTCTTGTTACATATGTTAAATCTGTTAAGGGAACAGTAAGATGCAGTAGTGAAATTTTACTGGTTAAAAACTCATCAGGTTTCCCTCTGACTACTATTGTCTTTAAAACCAAATAACAAGTCAAACTGCTGAATAGAAAGGATGAGGTTATCATTTCTGATTATAAAAAAAATATTATGATTTCTCTTCTGGGCTTCCAAAGGCATCCTTAAAATGTCTATGCTAAGTCTGTTTATGTCTGAACTCAGACAGGGCAATAATAACAACTGACAATTATATAGCATATTCCAGGCAAAGATATCAGTAAATTCTACAAACTAATTAATAATTGTATTTGCAGGGATCACCTTCCCATCACTGAAGTCTTGACAACTCTAGGGTGAACATCAGCAACATTTACAACAAAAACACAGAAAGCAGTATGTTCAAGATGGAAAATTATAAACGCTGTGTCCCCTTGAAACTTCAGTAGAAATTTAGACAGGCAGAAAACATAAGCTCTAGTGCAATTTAGCCAGAACATTAGGTGAATGCTGCAAAAACAATCTGTATCATTTTGTGTTTAGAAAAAATAAAGGTAATGTCTAAAAGAATCAGCATGTATATCTGCTTTACATTCAGAGTCACTAACCAACTAAACTAGAGCAATCTATGCATTTGCACCTTGTTCTAAAACTGGATTGAGCAGAGGTGAAGGTGTCTGAAGGCTCCAGATATAAGTGCTTCATGGCAATGAGGCTCAGCAAAGGTTATGGGTGACTCATGTCTTGTCTTTGACATCAGCTCTGCTTTGTCTGTCCTAGGCCTTTAAAGAGCAGTAGCCTTACTACAATGCTGAAGAACACAATGCTGATGTTCTTGAAAATCATCAAAGTATTCTCGTCTGGAAGGTTTCTCATCAGCCTCTCCCAGCAGGAACTCAGCCTGTATTGAATGAATGGACAGTTTTCCTCTGACATGCTGGAGCTCACATGTCAGCTCGCATGCACACATTTTTCTTACAGGCAGCTCAAGAACACGTTGTCATTTAATAGACGACAATTTTGTACATTCATAAATAGTCTAGTAAGACCCTGAGAATAAGCGTGTGCAAGGGTGTGTGTGCGAGATGTGTGGCAAGTGCCCCTCTAGAAGACGAGTCGATACCAAAACCCCAGAGTAAGGGACTGCCTCCAGGCCTTTTTCTGTCAGAGGGTGGTATTCCTGTCAGTGTAGAAAGCATTGAATGAATGAAGAAAACGAAAGATAATTCCATCAAACTCTTTAACTAGCCAAAACAGGGTAATCACAAATTTAGACATAAAGAAATATTTCACAAGAAAATGCTTTACTTCATTTTGTTTTTCTGGGATATTTAGCCTCTTTTAGCCCTTTCTCAGACCTCATGATATCCTGATGATAACAGAAAACATTACCAGCACAGTTAGCTTACCTGTACAAATAATGCTCTTCTAAACAAATAATATAATTTAAAATCACTATTTATTTTTCATGGTTTTTTTTTTTTTAATTCAGGTTAAAGTAAGTTAGTTTAAAATTAAGTCATATCATAAATGCAATTTAACCTTAATTTACATTCTCCTTTTTTTTAATCTCTTCAAAATAATTGTCTTCTATTTCCTTGTCATTACCTTGGTAATTTCCTCCACTGCTTGATTTAGAAAATGGTATTCAAGAGGGCAGTAGAGGATGAATGGGCTAAGATATAATAATTCTGTTTATTGTTTTACAGATTACAGGGAGCAATTTGTTTTATGAAGCAGCACAGAAGAAAACAGGCACTATTCTGGAAATTAAAGGTCTGCCAGTATGCTGTGCAATTCTCTTCTGAATTAAAGATTAATTAAATACTTTAAAAAAAATTGAAGTAAATGTCAGGGACAAAGAACTGAAATTAAAGAATAACTATTACAAGCATAGCTAAGACAAAATCATTTGAAATATTATCATAGATAATGCATAATAAGGTCTGAAAAATAATCTTTTTTTCAGGTCCAGGATTCAGCATAAACAGATATTTATATGATAACAATGATAGGTTGGTGCGTACTTAATTACTGTGGGTTTAGAATTGAGGATGTTGCTTTCCTCTCATGTGTATTAAACTACTTACAATTTCCAAATAAATAATAAAGGACTTTATTTATGTTAATGGTTTTGACTGATGAAAGTCTTCTAGACCTTTGTTTCTCCTACGGAAAGAGCAGTGAACATGAATGTTTTAAATTGAAAAGACACAGTCTGAAATCCTGTAAAAATTATCAACTGTTAATGCAAAAGTGGGACATCATAAATGAGATTTTTCTCCTATCAAACTATGTTCCCCATTACTCCATGATTTACGTATTGACTGCTGTGAAAGTTAAGCCTTTTTTAAAGAAAAAGGACCAGACCTGAGAGTGACTAGAAGGCTCCTTTCCAATTTGCATTTTGGTAAAAAGCATACTAGGAGGGGAAGAGGAATAATGTTAAATATAGTAAATATGAAAAGAAACAAAAAGCAGCTGCCTTCTTACAGCCTTCTTTTCCACTTTTCTTTCCCTATCCTAATGTTTACATGTACTCCTTTCTTTCTGCGTTCTTCCCAATCTGTTGCTTCACATTCCAGCTCTTTTCATCTTCCCCTTTCTCTTCTACATAATTTTGTGTAGTCTTGTAAATTCTGTAATTCCCCTGTTATAACTTCCCTATTGCAACTTACTCTGTTTAGCTACTTAAGAAGTTTAAGAACTGCATAAAAACATAAGCTCTTCCTTTGCTTGCAAGCTGTGGCGAGTGTAGTCCAACTAGCCTAGCATGACCTTCCGCTTAGGCAGAGAGAAAGGGATCCCTTACTGCTCTCTCTTGCTCAGACAGATGCTGACTTGTCTTCCTCCTTGGACAGGATTTTTAATTGTTTATAATTGTTTACAGTCTCTAGGTTCTGGTCAAAATTTTTGCATTACTCCGAAATGTCACCTGCTCCACTTAGTAGACTAGGTAGTATTACATGGTGACAGACAAGACTAAATCAAAGGCCCTGCATACATGGATATTAAAATATTTTACTGAACCTACAGATGAAAGAAGGGTATTCAAGTCATTGAATACACTCTTCAAAGAGTCTTAAGCAGCAGAGAGCTGTGCTTAGGACATAGGCAAAAAGAAAAGGAGGAAATCAGATGGTGTATTGACTTGCGTTGATGAGAAACTCTTTCACTGAGCTTCTAAAGATATCTTAGATATTCATTTGAGAAATGAGGGATGGTTTTAGCTCAGCAAGTATGTGCATCATATGCATCAGACTTACTGAGAACAAATTATCACTGTGAATTATCATTCAAGCATCTCAGTTCTCTATATACACGCACTTATGAATTTGCATTTCAACAGAATATGAAGCTGAATTATACGAAATCTATTTTAGATAACATAAGCTTTGAGGGAGAAAATATTTTCTAGAGCTACAAACCTTTTATCATTTTTGTCTATTTTGTGCTTGCCATTTTACAGATAAAAGACAGGAGCTTACTGGTAGAGGTAATTCACTGAGTAGTGGAAACAAGCAAACAAAAAAATGAAAGAATAAGCATTATATTAATAATAATTTTTTACAATTTCTTTATTTATACATTTCAATGGATGCTGTTGTGTGTGTATGGGCATGTGTGTGTTTTATGAAACAGATTTTTAAGTAAAACAACGGAGATCGATTTTTAGATGGGATTTCACTGAAGTGTCTAGTAGCACATCCAGGAGGGACTCTAAAGAACTGCTTATCCAAGAAGATTACCAGAAAGAAATTTTAACAGTTATGTTGTCTTCAGCTGCCTATTTAAATTGTCAAGGGACCACAAAGCTTGCATGGCTTGAACTGATCTCTCAAAATATGAGAATACAACAGGAACAGAAGGGAAAGGGACCAGATAATTGACCACATACATTTCTACATCTGTCATGTCCTTCTGATATTAATGCCTATAAGTCACTTTTAAAACACCTTCAGAACCTATCAGGGTGTTGTGGTTTAACCCAGCAGGCAGCTAAATACCTCACAACCTTTCACTCACTCCCCCCCGCCGGTGGGATGGGGGAGAGAATCGGGAAAAAAAAAAGTAAAATCCATGGGTTGAGATAAAGACAGTTTAATAGGACAGAAATGAAGGGGGAAAATAACAATAATAATAATGATAATAATAATAATAATAAAATAATATACAAAGCAAGTGATGCACAATGCAATTGCTCACCCCCCACTGACCGATGCCCAGACAGTTCCCAAGCAGCAGTCACCACCCCCCAGCCAACTCCCCCCAGTTTATGTACTGAGCATGACGTCACATGGTATGGAATATTCCTTTGGCTAGTTTGGGTGAGCTGTCCTAGCTGTGCCCCCTCCCAGCTTCTCACTGACAGGGCATGGGAAGCTAAAAAGTCCTTGACTAATGTAAGCACTACTTAGCAGCAACTAAAACATCAGTGTATTATCAACATTATTCTCATACCAAATCCAAAACACAGCCCTGTGCCAGCTACTAGGAAGAAAATTAATTCTAACCCATCCAAAACCAGGACACAGGAAATTGGAGTCATGCTTGCTTTCCTCCATTCATTTATTTCTGACTTATCCATCAAGGTAATACTGGTTAATTGTGCTTCACAGAATCACAGAATCACAGAATCACAGAATCACAGAATCACAGAATCACAGAATGGTTGAGGTTGGAAGGGACTTCTGGAGGTCATCTGGTCCAACGCTTCCTGCTCAAGTAGATCCACCTAGATCCAGTTGCCCAGGACCATGTCCAGATGGCTTTTGAATATCTTTTTCATCTGACTTTCAGATAATTCATTTTTATTGAACTACTTGATTTTTTACTTATTTAAAATTGTCCTTTCTTATTTTAGTAATAAAATGGTCATAGTTAACAGTTGTGATCATGAAACCTGGTGACCACATAAACTAGCAGGAAATCCGATCCCTGATTTGATATTAAGGCAGACAACTATTAAGCTTTAGGTAGTTTCACTAACCTGCCACTATTTAACAATTTTTAGATAAAAATTTTTGATGCTTCACACTTGGAAACAAACCTTTCTGCTTAGTGTTCTTTGGGGTTTGTTTAAAAGGATCTGTATTATCTCTTGCTGTCACTATTTTACACATTGCACATTTTAGTAGTCCACAAATATTGCTATAGTTTGTTCACTGTTTCATGTTTACATAATTGCTGAATTATTTATGCTTTGTGATCAGCTAACCACATTCAAGGAAATAGTAGTCAGGCGAAAGATCTGCCCACACATCAGAGAGATTACAATGCATACTGGAACTCAGGAGGTTTAAGGCGTCTATCTTACTATCTCACTATCTCTGCTATAGAGATAACATCGTAAGCTCTATCACAAAAGTAGAAAAACATATGACGGGTGGATAGGCATCAATAAATCTGAAGGCACCGCTAAATTTCTTGTAGAGGTAGATGAGAACCGAAATCACTGGTAAACATACAAATCTTGCTTTCCGTATTTTTCAGGCTCTTTGGCTGTTTCAGAAATAATATTATTTCCATTGCATTTTTACTTTTTTCAACTATCTCGGGGATATATGGAGGTATGCAAAACATTCCAGAACATTATTGACACTCACTGAACTGCAAAGCAGATTTGAGTTGTGCTCTACTTCTCTGCAGTTTTAGGTGAGCTTTGACTTTATCCTAAACAATTCACAGAACTCCTTCTCTCCTACTCTATCTGGTGTTCTCCAAGGGGAAATCATTCCTTTACTTCAGTGGGTACTGAATCTAGCTCTGAGTAAATGTTTCAGACTTGACATATGAAGCTCTTTCCTTAAAAGTATTTTCAAGTTGATTTTTTTCAGCTTAGAAGTCATTTATATCCACTATCACACAATGATTTTCCTACAGTGCTTTGCACTGGAACTTTATACTAATAACTAACTGTTATATACTTATGCTCTACTCCCATTATTTTTCCTAGTTACCTACCTGAGACATAAAAAGAATTTAAACAGTTCATATATGCCAACAATGATACAATAGATTTCCAGGTATGTAAGTGTGACAGATGTGAGTTATTTTTTATGCAAGAATAAATCACTTTACCCTTTAGCTGCCAGGACGTCAGCTTCACCTGTGTAATTTGGAGAGGGCATTTCCTAGTTTTCATAAAATGGCAAATTTCAGGTCCACAGACTTCTTTGTGAATAATTGCTGGTTTCAGGATAGTCAATGCTCTCCTTTCATAATGATCTTCAACATCTTGGGAATTAATTCTGTTTTATAGAAAGAAAACTACACCTACTTCCTCAAAGTCTAGGTTATTAATCCAGTCCATGAAAGGGGGAAAAAATGTAAGAACTGAGATATTTCTAGCACAATTTTTAGTTACAACAGATGTTACAGAAGTCTTATCTGTATATCATGTTTTTCAGGAATATGACAGAATCAACTAAGCTTAGTTACCAAGGAATCTAACTGTTTTTAGGCACCTGAGAAATCCTCATAAATTTGACCTCTCATGCTAAATTCACACCCTTTGTACTCTGTTGACCTCAGCTGAATTCAACCAAGATAAAGCTGGGCTTCTTTTTCTTCACCTTTCAGATATGAGATGTCTGCATCACAGGATATTACATGGCTTAATTCTGTTATTCATTCATTATTTTTCATTAAATGCTTTGAGATTCTCAAATGAAAGATGCTGAAAAAGTGGGATTTTTTTCTTATCATAACAGGATTGTAAGTATATATGTAAGGTAAAGGACAGGTGGATACCTGAAATGTAAGAACACGTGGTTTTTGAGGATATCTGGATAACAGCTATTCAACATAAGAAACAAAGACAGAAGACTGGAAAGCTAATAAATTAAACACCAAGGTACATAAACCCTAATGAGAGATAATGAAAACAGTAACAAAAATAAGAACACTTATGTCTCTGATTGATGGACTCAAGAGAGTGAGGGTCTGCCACTAGTGACTTCCACCTAATTGGCTGGAAAGAACCAGGCAGCCTGTGCTGCTCATGTCTGTGTGAGTGCTGTTTTTGTGGGTGATGGAAAAGGTACTGCTCTACCTGTACTGGTCTGTGAGGTTGCCTGGAGAGTTGGACTCATTCAAACAAATTCATTTGAATAGAAACAAATGCAAAACTGCTTGGTTCTAGTTTTCCCCCAGAAGGTAAGTAATCTCAGCTCTCATTAACTGCCTCAAATGCAGGTTTGTAGGCTATGTTATAGTTTGTAGTCAAAGGAGCATTCAGACAGTCAATTCATGTATCTTAGTACTGGATTGATCAACTTCTGTAGATAACCATCTCTGTCCATTTACAGCAGAAGGAACCCAGGTGACTTAGGCAAGAAAAGTAAATTTAAGAAGGCTAAGGTTGAAGCCACCGAGGCGAAGGGCTCCGGAGCGGAGGACCGCGACGGGGGACCCTTCCTGAAGTGGCAAAACCGCGGCCAAACCCGCGAAAAGCAAAAGCGC
>NW_008795017.1:9359820-9377305 GCF_000699145.1 Aptenodytes forsteri
CTTAGGGACATGGTTTAGTGGGCATGGTGTTGTTGTGTTGACGGTTGGACTCGATGATCTTAGAGGTCTTTTCCAACCTCAATGATTCTATGATTCTATTCTATGATTCTAAGTGAGAGAAAATCTTCACCATAGGTGCCAAGAAAAAATAGAAGGTTTTTTTTCTGGAAAGAAAACAATTTAGAGATCATGGAGAGAGAAAATCTTCACCATAGGTGCCAAGAAAAAATAGAAGGTTTTTTTTCTGGAAAGAAAACAATTTAGAGATCATGGAGCTTCCAGTGCAAACCTGTAATTAATATGACCCTGCACATATAAACAGGGTGGAAAGAATTAGGGAGATAGTCCTCCTTTTGTACACAGTGCTGATAAGATCAATAGAATAGATTGTTACCAACAGAGCCATCTTAAACACTTTGAAGAGAATGTTGATAAACTAGAGATTGTGCAGGAAAAGCTATAAAAAAACAGTTCAAGGGCTCAGTATGCATAGTGTATATGTCACTTCAGGACATCATGACATGAGGTCCTAAGGGTCTCTGGATCTCTGATACACATTTAAATGCATTTCCCAAACAAATAAGGAAAATTTAAATATTCTTTGATTTCTCTCTTAGCCTGATTGTTCCAAGTTTATATTTCCTATACTACATTAGTTACTCACAGAATTCTGTAAAAATGTAGTTTTGAATGTAAATCCTGAGATTTTCCAGAAACAAATTACAAACACAGTTCATCATATGAAATTAGTATTCACAGAGTTCATCAGCCAGTTCGAAAGATCTTGATTTATGACACAGACTTTTGTCTCTTGAGCTCCTGAAGTGATTGACATAAATAGTTATCATCCTTTGGATGAACAGGGCAGTAAAAAGGATAAGATACTAAACATCTGACACATTCAATCCCCAAACAGATCATTGGCTCAAGTAATTTGTCACTATAACCTATCTTTTTAATGTCTGCTTTTTGACGCTCGCCCCCAGACTATAACTGAAACCAGAAGATTTCTACCAATCAGTACCATAGAGATAAGGCTTTCACAGAAAGAGGTAGAAAAATAGTGATAAACTAAATAGGCAATATTGTGAATAAATAACTGCACAATCCAGATATGACATAGACCATTGTTGATGTAATACAGTGATGTGAAATACATCACCAATGATTATGTGGATACTAAATGAAATGTATTTTCAAGCAGAATGGAAAAAATGGAAATTAAAACTATGGAAAAGTTTCATCTCAGGCTGCTTCAATTTTGGAAACGTAGCCAAGTCTTTAATAACAAGTGAGACTTAAGTGAAATAAGAACAATAAACCCCAGGTGATACTACTGGAGGATGCAAAACTAACCCTTGAGAGAAGAGTTATAATTTGACATATAGCAGAGTTTTGTTAGTATCATTGAAGCTGAACGGTGTTAGTAAGTAGACAAGGAAGAGAGAATATAAAAATATAACAAAGAAAACCCCTTGAGCAGAGTTGCACATGTCATGGTATTCAGTATAAGCCAAATTAAGGTGAAGGCAGTGGATTACATAATGTTTCTGGAGCTGGTAAGGAACAGGAGGAGAGCAGATAGCAAAATAAATATTGTTGTTGCTGAATTCCTTATTATGTATTGTCTTCATACAGGATAAGAAGATTATCTGGTTGGGTACTAGCATGTAAGTCAATGCATTGCTAAAGTCGTTGTTAATTTGCTTTTCCACAAACACATGCTGATCATAAGAAAGTAAATCTCACGCTTTAAAGTGCTGAGTTTAGCCCCACTGAAAAAGTACATGATGGGCCATGATAACCGTTTTAAAAAGGTTTATTTACAGTGGTATGGAAAAAATGCACTGATTACTGCATTAAACTCATGTCAAAAGTGAAGCTGATTTTTTTTAAGAGATAAATGAAAAAGAAAATTAAGGAAGAGGAGAATGAGGAATATACAAGCTCATCTCTGAGTTCTAAAAAAAAAAAAAAAAAAAAAATCCACTTGTCTCAAAATATACTTCTCTAGGAAAGGTTCCATTTTCTTAAGGCACCGGCTGATAGGACAGCTGGATAAACTCTTTGCTGTGAGAATCTGATAGTACCAGAGGATCAGAGTAGGTCTGCTCATTGGCAGAAGAAAAGGTAATGTAAGCCCTCTTCCAGATCTTAGATCTGGAGAGCACATCAGTCAGTGGAGAGATGTGCTTTTTAATAAGGTGGTAAAACAATAGATGTCTTTATAATAGGAAGAGCTGAACAGCACAGTTGTAGTCTCTCCTGTTCTTTGAATTTATTGGGGATATTATTCTTTGTATATTCCACCAGTCTCTAAAAAACTCATCATGTTTCTTGTCAAAATCAAACTTTTATAGGCTTTTTGCAACTAGCTTCCTATGGAGTATTTTGATTTTTTATCACTTACTTTTATCATTTGTCTGTTTTATTTTCAATAGTGAGGGCTTATTATGATTTTTAGCTTTACCTATGCCAAATTCTAGTTAATATTTTATGCTGTCTTATTCTTTTACATATACCCTGTAGAACATCCATTATCTGACAGCACACTCAGAACACCAGATGATACTTGCATTGCTTATTATGGTTAATTTCAAATTAGTTCCCATCAGTTTTTCTAGACTATGTGAAGAAAAATCTCTCTATTCTGCCTCCAGCAACATAAAGCACACACTAGATTATCCCTTGCTTCTTTTGCTTATCATGCAGCTATATTACTATTAAGAAAAGCAAGACAAGAGTTGATATAACTATCCTGTTGAGGAGTTTACACTGTATTTAATGTGGTCTATAGGTGAATATCACTGTTATTCATACAGCACTAAATTGTACTTGGGGTTTTAGAGACAGTAAGAAGATACAGAATTTGCCTGACAGATTGTAGGAACTCAAAGGAGAAAGAACATCAAAAGGATGAAGAACAGGGTGCAATGCAGGAGTAGAAGGGATCTCCTGAATCATCAGGTGGGGTCCTCAGCTCCAGCAGGAAAATCTGTCACAGAACGACTTTCATTAACTGGCCAGCCTCTGCCTTCGTATTCCAGTTCCCTTCTCCTGCTGAAAGACTCTCCTGGAATCTTGTTCTTCCAGTAGTTAGAAATCAGCTTCTATTTTCCATTCAAAAGGTGAATATGGACAGTTATCCTCATTATTTGGTGTCAACAGTTGATTTTTAACATGTTGTGAGTAGATGGAGCTTAGTGCTGCTCCTAGGCTTTCCTGGAAAATACTCTCTTTTGTCCTACAAATGTAGGAGCACCATAAAGGAGAAAGATGGCAGTGGCGTATGGGAAGGGAAATCTAATGCAGAAGGATGTGAGGCTTAAGAGGGAAGGGGTTTCAGGCAGGCAAAAGAAAGGGGGCTGTTCTTAGGAATCCCCTAGGGAAACTGGACTCCTTGGGAAGAGAAAGAGGGTCATGGAGTAACCTGGAGCCAAGCAAAGGGGGCTTGACCATGTAGCGTAGAAGTATTCAGAGGCCAGAGTATAAGGGCACAGGAAAGTAAGGGTGGGGAGTCCAAGGATGACTGGGAAAGGGAGGAGAACTTGTGTGTGTCCATGGGAAGTATCCCTGAATCCTGCTGTTACACACACCCTGCCCCACACTGATTGCTGGGCACTCTCTTCTCCAACCTCATCCTTTGCTGTTGTGTATGCTGTAATCCCAAGCAAAGGATTTCTTGCATGTTTGGGGTTTTTTACATGGATCTATGTAAAAAATAGATGGACCTGTAAAAAGGCTTTATAAGCTCTCATGTTAGTAAAATGAGTGATTCATAAGACTGAGAATGCTAAAGTATAGACAAGTATAGACTGAGAAAAATAACTTTTACTCTGACTGACTCAGCTCACCTGAGAGTTTGATTGATTTTGCTGTGTTAAAAGGAAATATTTCCTTTTTGTTTTATGGTCCACAACATCTCCACATTTTACCGCATCTCATAAGAAAGAAATCTTTCATGGGCACTTTTCACTTTGTGAAGGTTCATGTAAAAATAACAGACAAGAAATTTTTTGCGTGAGATCACAGTACAGCAAAACAAGAGGCTGAAGAAGAGTGCCGAGCAATCTGTTTGGTGCAGGGTTCAGGGACACTGGGTACAAGTACATAGGTTGGTACCAAAACAAACCAAGACTCTCCTGGCCCAGATCCCACTCCCGTTCTCTGTTTTGACTATGTATAGCTAAGCATAAAGAGAACATTTTCAGGTGTACACAAGTCTCACTGTTTTCAAAGAAATGCATGTCTGAGAATGTTAAAATCACCTAACATTGGGATTTTGGCTTCTGGATGACTTAGAGACTTACATAAAAAACCTAAATATAGAAACTGTGTAGCTTTCATTCCCATTGATTAAGACCTTAAAATTCCAGTTCTGTTTTTGAAAGTAGTTAAATCACTTAGGCACTTTTATCACAAAGTTCCTTTCTAAACTATAACATATGTTCAATTTACAACCCTGGAAGGTGCACATATTCACATTACCACCTGCACTGGATTTGGATATAAATATTTATTATAATTCAATCTTCACTCGGAGCATCACTCACAAAACTGCAGATGAAGAAAAGCCGAGATGACAGGACACAGATGAATGTTAATACATTTGAACTTTTGCTAGCAGTAGTTAGCTTTGACACAGTCCCTTCTTTTGTCATTCTCAGTACATTGAAAAGTTATTTTAACTGTCTAAGTCTAATAACATCACCAGTCATAATCCATTCCAGAATCTGAGGAATGTTGTTGACTTTTTCCCCCCTCAGTCATCTTCATTATCTGCCTAGACTGAACAAGACAAAATTATTTTCACTTACCAGGGATTTCATAAATCACTGATACTGTAATAATTGCCAAGTATCACAAGAGTTCTGCTGGTGTTTAAGGAAGTTTAGCTTGAAATTCATGCCATTGATGAATGAAAAAGAAGTTTTCAGAGACCGTTTTTATGCATATTTTGTCAGACCACTGTCATATCACGTTAACCACAAAAGAATAAACATGATTTAAGTAATACCCTTTATATTACTGAAAGCACTGCTTATAAGTTGTTATTAAGGTGAGTGCCTGGGGAAAATTTAAGAGTATTCAACAATTATATTGTAATATATTCTGCACAACTGCTCTGTTATGACTCTGTCCGATCTGGTTTCCTATTTATTTCTACTAAGACAATGTTGCTTGCTACAACTTCTTTTACCTTTAGAGCTTTACTTTTACCTTTACCCTTTTTCACTTTGTGACCCCAGTCAAAGCACTAGACAGGGGGTCATCTCACTTAGCTTTAGACCCCAACTGTGGCCTAATTGTCTGTGCTCCTATGGTAAAGCGATGCCTTAGGGAAGCAAGTCATCTCATCCCAACACAAGTGGGATGAATTTCAGTAGGATACCTATTTATAATCATTGCCTACAGAGAAACAGAAGACAACTAGCTTAGGCTAGATGTCTAACCTTTAGGAGACTGCAGTTAGGTGGAAATATATCCCACCTGTAATCTCATTTACCCAAATGCTAATAATGAGGTAAACACAGGGAGAAAATCTGAGACAGTGAATATTGTATGACTATATGGCATAAATATGACTGTGTTACATATACAGGTGAAGCTTCAAGACACTGAACTGGCTTATAGTACACAACACTAAGTATTATAGAAAACTGTGGACAAACTGACTCATGGGCCAAGTTGAAGCTCTGTAACTACTATGTGAACCAACATATCTAGCCATTTGTATTTTGTAAGTTTATTGAATGTCTTCCATTCTTGAAATGATTTAAAAATAGGCAGTGAACAATACCAGATGCAAACAAATTTATAGTAGGAAAATGGGTGCAAGATCTCACTTTTCCTGTGGTGAAATGCAGAAGAGCCATTTATTAAAAACATCATATTACTGAGTTGCTGGCAATAGGAAGGGACTTGGATTTCATGACCCAGCAGGTCTCCCTTATTCATATGTTCCTAACAACTAAGATTTTATGTAGAGAGAGTTCTACATCTTCTCTTCTTTCCTTCTGCCCCTGGAGGTAACTATTTCAATATTAATATTTTTTATACATAGAAATTGCTTATATTGATTTCATTTTAGGTCCTTATCAGGACTAACAACCAGATAAATATGAGTGAATTATATGATCGGTCTACACTTCATGAGTCTAAAATAAAATTAAAGTTCAATGAACAATGTTATTGAATTAAATGCAGGTGTTCAAGAGCAGTCTATCAGATATTATATGTGCTCGTAATGATGAAGGCAGGTGTAGTTTGATAATAACTCAGTGATTAATTAACAAGTTTGGTTTTTATTGAGTGGAATAGTATGAAACTGGTAACAGTTACTAACCAAGACAGAAAACAGTTTTTCATCAGTGGGTTTTTTCAGTACCCAAAATTTCCAGGTCTTTAGAGGAAGTTAGCTGCTTTTGCCTTTAGTTGTGTTTGTGTTAAACCCGTTATGGCCTAGTATTCCTCACTTAGGTCCTTCTGCTCAGTCTTTTGTGACCAAGAGTGACTTTAGTGAGACCCTGTGGCAGAAATCTACACCATCTTCCAAAAAAATGCCCTGAGTTGTCCTCTGGATCAAACATGCTCTCAATACACGCTTTGAACATGGTGACAGAAGTAGCAGAACTCTATTCTTTCATACTTATGTGCCCAGGGACATCCAGTGACAGTTTGCTGATTCTGCAGATTTTTTCCTGTATGTTTTCTGCCTGCAGCACTTGCATAGAACCTGGTGCTCCCATCAGCCAGACATCACACAAGTCCCATCTGCCCCTCTGAGTAGCATTGCTGCACAAGCTGTGGGATACTCAGGGTGCTGGGGTGCGTCTGTACTTGCTGGCGAGGAGCATGCTGGGGGCTGTCGCATGGCGAGCAGTTCCCAAACACAGCCTGCCTCCCTTGAAGTGCCTACTGTGTCATGCTACACAGCAAGTGTAGGTGCTCACTGCTCCACACAGTGTTTGCTGCAGTTGTTTGTTCTATCTAAGGGTCAGGATAGCAGCCTTAGTGTTTCTTTGCTATTGGGCTGTTGGGTTTTTTGTGATTTTAACAATGATGTGTAAAATCTGGGCTTTACACTTGGTCTAGTCGTCAGTTTAATCCCGATAGAAGACTGTCCCAGACTTCATGTGAGACAACATCAGCCACTGCAATGGGAACAGGTTTCTGTGGTGATTTCAGAGTAGGAAGATTTATTTTTCTTTTTTTAATCTGAAGAGCAGATGTTATATAAAATATCTGAAGCCACTTAGCTTTCTGGGCAACATTCCCAGTCATTTGCAGCAAACAGTCCACCTCCTGGAAGGCAAAAAACAACAAAATTCCCACCCAGTAGGGGTAGTAATGATGAGCTGCTATATGCCACTATTGCTCACTACCATCAAGGAAACCACAAAGCAGGTCATATAAGCTATTTAACAAATAATTAAAATTGCTGGAAAGATGCCATTGTTAAGACAAAAGCTGATAATTCAGACAAACTCTCAAACGTCTTACAAACCCTTGAGTATTCCTTAGTATGGTAAATAATTAACACCAAATGTAAGTCTTGCTGCATGACAAAAACAAATGGAGTGTAATAATACCGAAGGCAAAATAATATGTCTGTATTTCTTTTTTCTTTATAGGTGCAACATTCTTTTGTAAAGCTGAAAGTTAGGTGTTCAGGGCAGCTAAAAAATTTTGAAAGATTTAGTCCTTCAGAAGCATAACCTCCCCAGAAAAATACAGAGCCCCAATTTCGGCTTTCATGTAGTAAAGGTGACTTATTTTAAGCATAAATAGGACCTTTGTAATTGTCTGAAAAGAACGCGATCAAACCTTTCCTGCATCATTTCCCAGTTACAAAGTAAGGTATATTTATGGCACTATTAATAACCTAAGTAATAATTTGGTTGCTTTTATTTCAGCAAATGATCATTTTATCTTTTGAACTAACTACTGAAACTATTAAAATTTGTTTTCCAAGCTTCCCTCCCAACATATATGTGGCTCAGATGGAAGTATTAAATCATTAATGACCAATAATATAAAATTATTTAATTAGCATATATTAAAATATTAAAAGTATAAACAGGTGTTAATATTAGAGCTATTATTGGCTGATATTATTCAAAGTCAGATAATTTTTTCTATGCTTATGAATTTATTGCCTTTCACTCTTCTGGACAGCAATAATCACAAAGCACTAAACACACAATAATGAGAAGAACTCCTGATTAACTCAACTCAGCACGAAGCAGTGACCTGTGTACAATCACAGAAGACAGAACTTGGTCTATCCAGATCCAAACCCCGCATTGTGAATAATCCTAACTCTGCATGTGCTTAACACAATTAGAAATGTCTTTGCATTGACAGTCATTCCCATCAGTCACTGAGTAGTCAGGTGGACTAAGCAGCATTTACTTGTAAAAATGTGCTGATTTTGCCAGTGTTGTGGTAGAGCTGATGAGCCTTTACTTCTGTAAAACAGAGTATACATCTTCAAATACTACTTTGATGTAGCTGGGCAAAAGACCTCTGGCAATGGGGAATCTCCATGCCCTTTGCCTTCAGCTTGTGGTGACTAAAGTCAACAATAACCAATCCATATTTTTATAAGTTGGCAAATATTTCCAATAGCACTGAGTCAACACTTCTAATGATGATGATTATAAGACAAGCCAAGTTGTGGTTGTGAGTTGTGGTTGCTCCCTCTTTCTTATAATGAATCCTCAAGTTATCACTGATAACTTACTCTAGCCCTTTCTTCTTAGAACAGTATCCACAATAGGGTTGTCCTGGTCAAGACAGCTAAGATGGAGCCTTACTGTGAAATGGAGCCCTAGATATATATAAAATATATAAAAATCTGTTTGAAGCAGAAAATGCACCTGTCTAACTTCAAAGGCAAAATCAACAAGTTCAGATTCACATTCTTTTCAGATTAACCTTCTCTCACTCAGTGTTACTGAGCTCCTTCCAGCACGTCAATAGATCGTAAGACTGTAAGGTGAGCCTTTGAAGTAGGCTCTGGCTCCTCCAGCTTGTCATGGGTCCTACACAAAAAATGCAGTTTCCCAACTTTGCTTTTTCCTTGGAAATCCTAGAATTCATATTTCAATGTTGTGGTTCCACATTTTGTAAAAGTAAAAAGCCCAACATGCTGCTCCTAGTCAAAACTCTTAAATAATTATCAGGTGAATGTTTCATTTATTCCAACCAAAATATCACAAGTCATTGTGATATATAGTACCTGAAATCTGCATAATAAAACAATACTCATTAGTGGGCAAAACATTAGAAAAGTTAAAGAAAAAAAAACCCAAGAAGATAAACTTTTATTAATATGAGCAGATGCAGCAAATAAAAGAATTCTGTATATGTAGAGACAAAGATTTCTATCTTGGGCTGCCCTAGCAGTGGTAGAGAAATACAACATTAAAGATAAATGGGAAAGTTTGAGAGAGTTCAAACTGACAGGTATTTTTGATATCATGAGTTGAGTTAGGCTCCAAAGTAATTTTGGCAGTTTTGAAAAATGTACCCATTTACACAAAGACTTTGAGAATTGGCTGATGATTCAGTTTTCTTTACTTGTAAGTTTATAGTTTGAGATACTTTATGGAAATCTCCCGAAAGTTCTGAACATATTTCTTTGAAGCCAGGCCTTCTTGTGATGTTTTACCTTCACAAATGAGCAGTTTCATCAAAACAACTAGTCACTGTTTTAAAACACTGTAAAGGTAAGTAGTATCTATCCCTTATTCACTCCCCACTCCCACATCGACACCAAGGAAACTGAATGAAGAAAACTGATGCTTCGCTATCTCTCAAGCCAAGAAAAATATAAACAGTTGAGAACGTGCAACTAAATTCTCATTATTATTATTATTATTATTGCATGTTTAAAATACCCTAAAAGAATAAGAATAAATGCTAACCCTTCCCCCCCCTCCATTCATTTTAAAGCATGGAAATATGTTATATAGACGAGTTATAGACTTGTAGTTACTCTACAGTGTCAAAATAATACAAAATAAATACAATTTATTCACAAAATAAAACAATACCTAATGGAAAGAAAACTTGATGGGTGGAATGGGAAGAAGGCTCTGGTCTATGCATGGCACATGGACTCAAACCCCTACTTCACTTCCGTTAGCAATGAGTTTACTTTGACATGCAACACCAGCATTGAATGTTCAACATTAAGCATCCTGCCATGACAAAATACCAAAGCTCTTAAAAAGTCTTTTATCAACACATTTACATCCATATTTAAATTTGAAAGCTTAATTCTTGTGCCTTGCAATTTAAAAAATGTTGGATTAAATTTGTTTGATGCCAATTGTTACTCAAGCAGATTTTGGTACTATGGACATGGGAATTCCTTGCTTTCTGGGTGATCCTTTAAAATGTTAAAATTTAAGGCTGTAAATACATAAGAAGGATCAGAGGAATCTTTTAGTTTATCAGCTACAACTCCCTTATATTAAAGGCTGCTACAATTTATAATGCCTTTCATAAAATGAACAACATTCTCCTGAAGGTTCAATAAGGCTAGCTATTCCCTGTCTCTACCAGGAGCACTGTTCTGATACAATTTATATTACAATGGCTATGCATTGGCATAGGTATTTTGAAATGAAGCTTGACAGTTGCCCTGTAATTGACTTTCTTTTCTTACTCTGATCATTCTCTGCCCTTCCTAATCGATGAACTGTCTCTTTATGGCAAGAATTTCCATAGGCTTTGGTTAAGGTCTTGGGCAAAGGAATGGGTTCACTAATCAGGTCCTCGGAAGCAGATTTAGAGCACTAATTACAAGCAGCTGAACCCTCTAACCACTTATAGTTATGATTACACAGCAAGTCAGACAAGGAGCTTCCTCTCTGATTCCTGCTAAAGGTTAACCAGGACCTACTGCCTTCCTGATAGCTGACTTATCTCTATCATGTTAACTTACAGAGGAGACCTGTTACAGTAAACGTTTCTCTTAAGCAAAAGTGGCCTATATGCATACTTCACAGGTTCCTCAATATTTGTTATGTAACCCTATTTATATTAGAGTTTATCAATCAGTTTCCACTACTTTCAGTGATGGATCAATGAAACAAAAAGCAAGTTAATATTTTTATTTATTTATTTGATTTTTTTTTTTTTTGGCTTGATGGAATAGAAGTTAATTTTATTATTCCTTTATACAAAAAGCATAGAGATCATGTGGATTACTGAAATTTGATAATTCCTAATTATACTTCTTTGAGTTTATACTGAATTTTGTCCCATTTTTGTTGATATAACTAGACACTACATACAGTGTATTTGACAATGTGGTAGTCTTGTTTAATTAAGTTCCCCAGAAGAAATAAAATACTTGGTATGAAAACAACAGTTCTGCAGAAGGTTTATGATTTTTTCCTTCATCTTAGAAGAGCCCTTATAAAGGCAATTAGTCTTTTTGCTGTTAAGTAGTTTGCATATTAGTTAGATTCAATAATTGAAATGCGGAGTCTCTTGTGATAAAAACAGTGACCTTTCTTTGCAGCTTATACAGTACAAGTCAAACTGATTGTCCTTTCCTACTAACTAGTTCTTTTCATATGAGGTGATTTTTAACGTTCTGATGTTAGATACAGTTCAGTAACACCTGATTTTTTTGCCACATTATTGAAAAAATTAAGGCGTAAGAGGCTTTTTATACATTTACTAGTCTTTTTTAATCTAAAAAAAGTCACAGGAAATAAAATTTTCTCAGATTTTAACTCATACTGTAGCACTTTCACTTTTCAGCAGCCATTTTACAGTGTCCACCAGAACTGACCATGGCAGTCCAGCCATGAGCTCACGAACATCGACTTGATGTAGACACAGGATTTAAATGTATCAACTTTCAAATAAATTGTCCTGATCCCTTACTCTTTTCCCAGTATCTTCTGTCTATCTGGGTTAAATCCAAGTGCATTTCAGGCATGTGGATCACTGACAGTGAATGACAGTCTGGAGGTGCAAGAAAATTGTTTCTCATGCTACCACTCAGAGAACAGCAGGGCAGGTAGGTCAGGGCTACATCTACGCTTAAAAGCAATCAAACTCCTCACTGAGAAGGGAGAGAGCAGCCCAGAAAGCTTAGGGCTCAGTGTGTTCTTGACTAGCCTCATTTCTGCAGGGAAGCAGGATGCCAGGTATGGTTTCATTTACAAAGGCAGAGCACTTACTTCAGTCCTAACCTTATGACTGTTGAAAATTATCTCCTCCTATCCAGTTAAAAAATTCTCTTATGCTGCACGAGCTGAGTATTTCTGATTTCTGAGAAATTTTCCTCTCCAGCAGTTGTTGTTGTACATAGATTAAGAACCCATCAGTCTTTATCCAGGTCATTCAGTATCTATTACTGAACTGCTGGACCAAATCAATTCATCTATAGAAATGTGCATTTCCCTCTATGCATCATGAATATATGTACACATGTAAAGTCTAAATCTTCCTTATTTTGAAGTAGGAAGCTACAAACACAAAACACAAGAATAATTTGGAAGTAGAATACACATAAATTTCCTGGGATTTTCTTCATGGCTTCTTGCATTCCTATGCCACCACCAGACACTATTTTAAAAGAGAAGGATATTTTCTCTTTAGTGCCAAAGACTGGCTCTCCTGAATAGTGGATTGTGGTACCCAGTCTTGAGTCAGTGCATCCTTGTCAGGAGGATGGAAGAAAGAGATAAACCAGATCCTCATTCCTTAGCAAGGGCTACAGTGTCTTGGCTATTTCCTTAGTGACAATTACCTCTGTCACCCTGGCACCGTATGAGGGATCCAGTCCTGCCAACGCGACGTGGGTACACAGAATGTGTGCTTACCAGAGCAGGTCCCAGACACTGTTTTCTAGATCTTATTCAGGCTTCTTTAAGATGACAGCTTTGGATTTCAAAATCTGAATTTCTGTAAATGCATAAATTTAGATCTATCCCTGAAGTTTCATTTGTAAAAAAAATAGCACACATACTTCCCTGGAAATATATTGCCCATGTCATAGCTGCGTAATACCCGTATATGGAATCTTAGCTTACAACGTGTAAACTATTTCAGTTCAGTCCGTAAGTAGTTGTATTTGAAAGAGTATGCTATTTATTCAAGTTAGGCAATATGGGTTTTAGCAAAAAAGAATAATTTCTTCTTATTGTAAGAAATATAGAATTTTATTTCAAAGTTTTTTTTCCAGTTTCCTTTAAACCCTTATAGATTCTGTTGTAGTTAGTCAGGGGCACTATGTACAGCAATTTCAGTAGTAAAAGGAAAAAAATTAAGTATGCTTACAATATACCTGCTTCTACTTCTGTTGCAATAAGTTGGAGCTTGCTTTCTTTTTCACTTGCCTGGGAGCATATAAAGTATGCTGGTTTTGAACTTTTGTGCACCTTGCTCCTGTAGGAATTGTACTACAATAAACATTCATTATGTCATTAATACACACATATAAGTCATATAGCGTCTTACCCAAATCAGTGCTGTGTGGCTTCCTGTAATGTTTTGTATTTTAAGCAAACTAAGCAAGCTGAAATAAGAACTTAAATAAAAGTTGGAGGGGCAAAGAGAAGTATGAAAGAGGATCTCTGAGGTACATATTCACCAAAATTAGGCTCAGTTATTGAACTACTCAGAAGAATGTAATGGGTCAGGTTCCATCAGGTATTTTCTGTTTGTGTTAGGTTTGTACTCAAAGCAAGCAGACATAACAGAAAAAGTTAAAAAGGTCAAAGTTCCTTTTGGTTATTGGAAAAAAGCATTCTTAAATAATAAAAAGATCTATCTTTTCAAAGCTTACACTTTTATAAATGAATATATTCTCTGTATGTCCATTTACTTTATCAGAATTGTTCAAAGTTCAAAAATAAGCCATTGCAAATTTAGTCTCATCTATCTTCAATCTTATATGTTATCACATTTTAATTAATTGGTACATTATAGAATCACTCCCCCACATTTTTTTTTTCCTGAAACAGTTGTTCAAGATAAAAAGCTGTAGTCAAAAAATTTGACTACCTCAGCTTCTGCTTAGGCTGTGCGGAAACGCCTGTCACTGGAACGTGCTTTTATCCTGTGAGACACCCCACCTTGGTTTTCCTACTCTTAAATTTATTAACTTCTGTAGGCAAACACTGGCATGAAAACTGATTAGAGGATTGAGCCTGCTTTTTATGTCTGTGGCGTTTCAAGGGTGAATCCTTACTCTTCTGACTGTTTTACTGACACTTTATTGACCCTTAGCTGCCTCATTGCAAAGCGGTTCCTCTGGATAGCACAGACCATCATCTCACCCTCACCAAAATACAGAAGCTTTACCCGGGATATGGATCTGGCCCTGTGTTTCCCAAAAAACCAAAGTTCTGTGTGTAAAATACAAAATGATATGCAGAGATGGAGCCTTTCCTCAGGCCCCGGGCCCGGCACCACTGCCAGCCAGGCCGCGGTTGCCGTAGCAGCTGGGCCAAACCGGAGCAAGCTAGGAGCCGTGACTCCACCTCTCCAGGAAATTGGACTGTATTATTTTCAAACAGTATTTTTAAAATACTTTAGAGCAGCCTGTGTACCGCTAGGCATAATAGTATTTGTCTGGGTACCTCTGCTGTCTATTCAGACAAGTGTTTGGATTCAGCCAGCTGTCCCTTTCGGCCAAGAAGCTCCCTACCTGCCAGGCCTCTGTCACAAAAATCCTGAAACAACTTCTCCCCTCTTAATTAGGTTATTCAAACAATGTGCTTTACCCCTTTCTTCCCTACGTGGCCTTCAAATCCTGCTCCCCTGACTGCCCACTTATAGTGCAAAACATTGCTGGCTGACAGGAGAGTCCCCAGCTGACAGTCATCCAGCCATTCCTCCTCCCTCCCCTTGTCCCTAGTCACATCTTTTTCCACCTCTGAGCTGTCACCACCTTTCCCTAAGCTACGCCAGGGAGAAGAGGAGAAAATTAATTGTGTCATTTTCACATAACATCTTTCTACCATCATAACCCTGGAAATGTTATCTCCCTGCAATTACAGTGAGATTGCATGGGTGTAACTTCATTTATTTAAATAGACCTACTTCTGATTGACACATGCAAGTATGTGAGGAGAATCTTGGCCTACTTCTTTGTCATTGTGAGTTATTTCAAATGTAAGAACATTATTTACTACTTCAGTTAAATAAGGTTAAATATAAATAGATGTATATTGCTGCTGTCACTTCTCTCCAAAAATATAGAATATGAGCTCTGACTAGACAGTCTTGGCTTGTCTCACATGGGTTTGGTGGAGGTTTGGGGGGCAATATGGACATAGCTTTTTATTGAAGGAAAATATTTTGACTAGTTAAGGTTTAAATTTTCTACAAAACTTCAGTTACAGGTTATTTCTCAAATGATAGCATGAAACTTTTGTTTTGCTAGAAAACTCCTGCTTTTCAAATCTGACCTGTGGAGCAGCAAAGGATTTCTCCTGGTGCTCACCTTGTTTGTGACTGGATCTTTTCAGTCTTGGAGGGCTCTCTGAGACTGTGGAGTTAATTTGTTCCTTTGTTGCATTCAAAATCCTGCTATAGGAAAAAGGAAACACACATTATATGCAAAGCCTAAAATTTATTGCTAAGTGTACATGAAAATTTCACAATAAAAAAAAAGAATTATTATTAGTCCAAACCTGGTTTAACAGAAAGGGAAAGAGAAAAGAAATAAGGAAGAAAATTCCCCTATAAGAAAAGTCTCAATAACAACAACGCAATTAAAATTGTTTTACTCAGGCTTCCTAGTATCTGCACCTTGCTCTAGTCTTATGCCACCTCACATCCTATGGTGTTGTTTTCAGACCAGGGTGGCTGGGGGCTTTACAGCATCCCCAGACTTTCACCAGGAGGAGTATGACTTTGATACTGATGGTTTCCTTCTCCATACTCTAGGGTCCACTTGCATACTTTTGTATACTTCCTGACCCTTTTTATACCTTGTTCATTCTGCACTGATCTAAAATGCCTCATTAAATCTCAATTTACTATATACGGAGTGTGAATTATTCTGGATATATGCTCTTTGTTCTCTCTTACCCTTATAGCTGGTTTTGCTCAACACCCTAAGTTGGCATTTCTGCAGCTGACCACTGGTAAGCTGTTCATAGGCTTGGGGATGCAGGATCCTTCTGTGCCCAACTGTTGTCATACCACGCCATGTCTACCCCACACTGCATCCTGTGCCTGTGTTCCCATTTCCAACACCTTGCTCTCATCCCATCCCTACCCTCTACTCTCTATCATGACACTACACAAATATTTCATCCTACACAAAAAAGCTACTTCCTACTAGTATTAATTTTAAAATTATGATATGGTTATACACCTCAGTTATAAAAAACTATGCAAAAGTAAAACAAATTAGGTAATAATGAATTTTCATTATAAAACTACTCCTACTGATAAACAAAGTAAAATAAAACTCCAGGCAGGCCAAGAAAAGCCTGAGAAGTCCCACTTCTGAGGCCTTACAAAATTAGTACAAAGCACATCAGTCTTGCAAACATAGGTTTCTGCCAGGAAAAAATACCAAATGAAATATTCCCTACCAGTTCTACACTTTGCAGAGCAATGCAGTATAGCACAGCCCCCCAAAATACCTTTTGAACAGTGATTGACTACATAACCGTCTTAACATAGATCAAATAATGTATGTTATTAATAAACAGAAAGAACTAACTAGAAGCGTTAACCTGTTATGGTACCAAGTATGTTGGTTGTATCCTGGTTTTATCTCATATATTTAGAGATATAAATATATATCTCATATAAATTTATATATATAAATTTTTCTTGGAGCAACAAACCTGAACAATCTGCATCAAAAAATCATATATCACATAAATGGATATATTTTGGTATACTGTATCAACTTAATATTTTATGTTAGCTATTTTCTGTTGGTTTTCACTTCTCCATGTTTCTTTTGAATAGG
The DNA here is from genome assembly GCF_000699145.1 of Aptenodytes forsteri. Lineage (NCBI taxonomy): Eukaryota > Metazoa > Chordata > Aves > Sphenisciformes > Spheniscidae > Aptenodytes > Aptenodytes forsteri. The sequence continues at coordinate 9,376,790 of NW_008795017.1, forward strand.
TAAATAAGTACTTAATTATTGAGCTTTAGATAAATATAAGCTTATTATAGATTCACTGATTAATTTTAATAAAATTATGGTTTGTTAAGATGTTTGGGTTTTTTTACACAAAGATAAATTATCACAAAAACTAAATGAGGTGTAATACCTATTGTTTCTGTCACAAAAGAAAAGAATAGAAAGGTTCTGTGTGATCCTATTGATCATTACATTTCAGTACTGGTCAAGAAAAGACATACTGGACAGAATTGAAAAATGTGTCAAAATTAGCTGATATGTCTGTGTTACTGAGCCTAGATGGTCTAGGTAAAGCTCAACGAAGAGAGCATCAAAATGTAACATTTCAAAATGAATGTAAGTGAAAGTAATATCAGTTTTGGCATCTTTTTAATGATTTTTTCAGTACATCACCTTACTTTGTTACAATTAGAACAGAACAAAAATTAGAACAAATTGGTTTTTTCCAAGTGTCGTTGTTTAACCTCAGTCGGCAACTGAGCACCACACAGCCGCTCA
>NW_008795017.1:9384130-9387656 GCF_000699145.1 Aptenodytes forsteri
TGCCCCCTCCCAGCTTCTTGTGCACCTCCAGCCTTCTCAGTCAGTAGAGCATGGAAAACTAAAAAGTCCTTGGCTAGTGTAAGCATTACCTAGCAACAACTAAAACATCGGTGCGTTATCAACTTTGTTCTCATCCTAAATCCAAAACACTGTACCAGCTACTAGGAAGGAAATTAACTCTATCCCTGCCGAAACCAGGACACCAAGTGTTTTTCTTTTTAAAGTGTATGTTGGGGAGATGTTTGTTATGAAAAGCATAAGCCTTCTTCAGCTGTTGGGTTTTTTTTTCAAATAGAGTGAGTGTTTTCCCTTCATTGTTTTGGCAAATTTTATGGAAACAAAAATATTATTGAAAGGATAATATTTTTTCAACTTCACAAGAACTTAATTATTAGTTTTATTCTTCTGAAATCCAATCATATGAAATATATTTTATAAGAATTTCAGAAATCTTTCCATTCTGGTAAGAGAAATTTAAAAAAAAAACATAGAAACTTCATTTCCATTGTAATAATCAGTGAACTAATTCTCGGCTAACTTACATAATTTTATTTGCTTATTCTATGTCAATGCAAATACTTTGTACCAACTTTAGAGAATGGCATCTCTCAGAAATTAAAATGAAGTAAAAGTTCTTCACAGTGATTGTCTTGATTTTCAGTTCTTCAAGGCTCCAGAAAAAAATGTTCTGCAGTTATTTTTATTTATACACTTGAGTATGGAAAATAATAAGTTAGGTTCAGATTTTGTAAGTCTTTATTCTTACCATACTGGATTCTGTAATGATGGTGATGGAGGATGTATGATGGTGTCATCTAGTACTTTACAATATTTTCTGTGTGATCCCAGTAACTGGCCAGATGGATACATTCTGTTGGTAAATTTCTGATTATGCTCAGAGGTTTAATCTCAAAAATTAGTATAGTATCTTTCTTTTTTTCTGTTTTGTGCTCAGGACAGCCTTTTATAGTTTCTCAGCGTTAAGAACAGTTCCTCATGTAGTCTTCATCTAGTTGTTAGATACATTACTGAGCTCTCAATCTCAACCAAAAATATTTGAAATTTCCTATTTTACTGCCTCATCTGCCATTCTTTCTCTTTACCTCTACACAGTTTGCATTAGCTGACCTACTTCTGTTTGTTCAGTCTTTGTATCTCAGAAAAGAAAAATAATATTTTTATAAGAAAAAAATCAAAGTAAGACTGCCGCACTGAAATGCTCTGACTTCTCCAGCTATGTTCATAAAGGTGGCTCAGTATATGAAAATATACAGAAATCGGCTAATACCTTTCACTCAGAAGAACTGCTCAGTTCATGTACTTAAAAATAAATCACAGTCTAAGAAGTTTATTTGTAAAGCAGTGATATATAATTAATTGCCAATGAGTGAACTGTACCTTCATGATTAATATCAGCAATATGACAAATAAACCACGATACTAGACACATACAAAATGTTAATAAACATTACAAATTTCTAAGCATCTTTCTTGTAACTAATCTCCCTTCTTCTAATCACACACACAAAGTGACGTGCAAACATGTGCCCTCCCTGTGTCCATGTGGGGTTACACGTGCACCCCCTTTCCTGGGTTCCCCCCTTTACACACTATACACTTTCATCTCTCACTGGAGATGTGGGTGCTCCTGTTCTGCATGTGCCTCTGCAGCTCCCCACAGCCCGCTGGGGCTCATGCTGGTGCAAAATTCCTTGCAAAGTCCCTCAGGTACACTGAGGCATGGGTCCCCATGTGTGCTCCCCATCCCCACCCCCCCAGCTCTGTGCAGGTGGCTCATGGCCCGTGGCAAGGCTGTAACACCATGGGGCAAGTCCTGGCAGTGCCACACAAAGCTCTGGCTGCTGCTGTTTCCACTCCAAGGTCTCTCCTCCTGTTACAATTTTCTGTGTTTCTTTTCTACTTCTTTTCCAGCTGACCCCTTCTTTGTTTCAGTCTCTCTGAAGTGTCCTGGTTACCCTTTAATCCTTCTGGTGGCCATCTTCCACTTTAAATGGCCAGCTTGGGGCAAACACCTTCCAGATAGTTCTGTGTATTCAATCCACGTGCAGTGTCACAGTCTAATCTTTGCAGGTATTGCTATCCAGGCCACTCGCCAGTGGTGGCCATGCAGGGACTCACAACATCTTTCCATATTTCAGGAAAAAAATTGAATTTGCTCTTAAATATCTCTCATAGTCTAGAGGGTAAAACTTAAGTGTATGAAAAGTTGAAAATAAGGAAACATATAATATACTAAGAGAAAACCCTAAGAAATCAGAAGATACTCTGTTTTGAATTTCAGTAGGCAGAACTATCAGTGTTATCATCCTTGCTTTTCTTGACTGTTGATTAGTTAGCGCATGCCCAGATAAAGTCAGAAACTTCTAGCAGCTGAACTGGGGTCCTATGTACTGTGTAATTTAGAAAATTTTTTGCATATTAATATTTGATTGTTTTCAGAGGTTTTTTTTTTTAGCATGTTTTAAAATGTATTAATAACACTAATTCTGATGCTATAAGTTTCTGTGAGGTTTGTGGCAGGGAGATGAAAAATTTTACTGGCTCCTTGAATGTCCATTGATTGTATTGAACTAAATAAGACCGTGAATGGACTACCGCACAGAGGTACATGTAACAGAAAAATGTGACAGGTACAAAATTCTTCCATTCCTTCCACAAACTGATTTTTTTTTTCTGTCTCAGAAGTCCTCATCCCGGTGGTTCAGAGGGAAAGACTTAAAAGGAGGTGCTACTGAGCTAGTTATGTAAACTAAATTTTGAAAGAATTCAGGGATAGATATGCCACAGCCTCTCCGGGCAACCTGTTCCACCACTCTCATGGTGAAGAACTGCTTCCTTGCACCCAGCTGCAATTTCCCTTGCTGCAACTTGTTACCAGTGCCTTGTCCTTTCACCCTGCACCTCTGGGAAGAGTCTGACTCCATCTGCTTTATAACCCACCTTTAAGTAGTGAAACATAGGAGACAGATAGACCTTTTTCTTCTTCTGAAGGATAAACTCAGCTCCCCAAGCCGCTCCTTGTACATTCTATGCGTTAGCTCCCTAACCGTCTTCTACTGGCATCTTGCCAGTTTGTAAGGGTTTCTACTGGGGGCTCAAAACTGGTGTGGTCTCCTCACTTCCTTTGGCTTTACAGTCTCATAATGCAGCCCAGGATGCTGTTGGCCATCCCTGCTGCCAGAGCTCACCGCTCGCCCCAGTCCAGTTTGCTGCCCACCAGGAGCTCCAGGGCCTCTTCAGCAGAGCTACTCACTGGGCAGGCAGGCCCCAGGCTGTATTGGTAACTGTAGTGGTTTAACCTCAGTCAGCAACTAAGAACCACACAGCCGCTTGCACACCCTCCCCCCCACCACCCGGTGGGATGGGGGAGAGAATCAAGAAAAAAAAAAGGAAAACCCATGGATTAAGATAAAGACAGTTTAATAGGGCAGAAAAGGAAGAGAAGAAAATAATAATAATAATAATAATAATAATAATAATGATAAAAGAACATACAAAATAAGTG
>NW_008795017.1:9387821-9421021 GCF_000699145.1 Aptenodytes forsteri
CCCAGCTTCCTGTGCACCTGCCAGAGCATGGGAAGCTGAAAAGTCCTTGACTTAGTATAAGCACTGCTTAGCAATAACTGAAACACCAGTGTGTTATCAACATTATTCTCATACTAAATCCAAAACACAGCACTAAACCAACTACTAGGAAGAAAATTAACTCTATCACAACTGAAACCGGGACAGTAACTTAGGGTTATTTCTTCCCAGACACAGGACTTTGTGTTTGTCTTTGATGAACTTCATGACATTCCTGTTGGCCCACTCCTACACCTTGTTCAGAGGTCCCTCCAAAGGGCAGCCCTGCCCTACAGCACAGTGACCGCTCCCTCCAATTTTGCGTGATACACAGGCCTGCTTAGGGTGTATTTCATCTCATCATTCAGATAAAGAGAAAATAATTTAGCTGGCTTTTAATGGATTAGGAAATCCATAGTTAAAAAGACTCCTAACAGATAGAACAGTTCAATACCAAAGACTAGGGAGTGGCATTTCCCAGAATGTGGTGGACCATGGTAAATTAAACTCCTGGGAGGAAGGCAGTATAGGCTGAAATTTCAGAACACAGAAGAGAGAACTGAATTTGGGATGCCCATTTTTCTAATAAACAACTAAAAGCCCCCAAAGATCGAGCTTTTTTTTCTTCTTCTTTGGCTTGGATTTTATTACATCTGGCCAGAAATGTATAATAACTTAAAAAGTTCTCATTTTTATTTTAACTTTGTTTAAATCTTTTTTTTAGTAAAATTTACTTGGATTAATTGATAGTTTCAGCTGCCTTATAATAGAACTCCACAGTTTTTCCAGACAAATCCATCTAGCCTTACTGAATAGATCAGTGTTACTGAATCTAGGAAGTGCAGTGTGCTTGGTGCTGTTTAAAGGCTGATGTCTGAAAAGCCACAAAATGTTTTCTGGCTTCTAAGGCCCACTGCTCATCCGAGAGAAAAAAAGCATTTTGCTTGCCAATTGCAAATCCAAAGGTCACTTTCATTTTATTATCAATAATTGCATTATAGTGTTGATTATTATAAAACTATCTTTCCAATTTTGCTCAGTTTTTAACTTCCCCCTTTTCATCACCAAACAGCAATAACATACAAGAGCTTCTCTAACTTCCACCTCACAAGATGAAGTGATTCTTGCATCAAAAAAATTTCAGCAACTCAGTTTTATACCACATCAGAGAAACTGTGTAGGACAAATTTTTCAAATAACTTTCTTTTTTGTCTCAAACTTTTCTTATCTGCTGTCAATGCAACAACATTTCTGATGCTATCACTTCATGAAGGTTTGAATATTAAAGATGTGAAGGACAGAATTATTATTATTGTCTTGGAATATTATCTTGCATAACTTATGCAAAGATTCTTCTTAAAGAAGCAGCCTGAATCAGGAATAAAGTCCTGCACCTTATTGTTTAAATTCCTGGGATTTTTTTTTTCCTTTGGTATCAAGAAAGTGTTAATTTTTAATAGGATTAGCTGTCCAAATTCCCACACAAGAATGTGAGAAATTGATCATGAGGATGTGTGTGCAAAAATTCTGACTACATGATTAAATACTGTATTGAGATTCTCTGATTCTTTCATTATTTTGGCCATATTTCTTACTGGCATATATGGGAGGATAGAATTTCAAAATAGATTTTTCTCTTTGCACCAGAAGAGAACACAAAACTTCACTTCTTAAAAGGGAAAAATGGCATGGATTTGAAGGCTAATGAAAAAGAATTCTCAATAATTTTAGCATTCATTTTAATATGAAATGTCTTCTCTCTGGAAAAACTTTGAATCAAAACCTCAGAATTTTTTTTTTTTTTCTCGGTAGTTCATTTTTAATCAAGTCTAGTTTAGATTTAGAAGATTTATTGGCTTTACTCAGTTTAGAAATAATTAAATCATATCCCTCTATTATTACCTCTGAGTTGAAAACATTCCCTTCTGTCTCCATTAGGCTTGTACCCAATTGCTCACATCTTTCCTCCCTGGCAGTAATTGTTTCATGCAGAGAGTCCAGCTGTTAGGCTATAATATCATTGTCCCAATCTATCATATTCAATGAGTTCTGGAAAGTTAAATCACTTCTGAAGCCTACAATGAGGAGATGTCTAAAGATAACTTTGCATATATAGGACAAGACGATTTTACTGATAAAAGTGCCATTTATTCTTGTTTTCAGCAATCCCAAAAACTAGTTTCACAAAAATCCCGTGTTTCAACTTGTGAAAACACTGATTTTTTTTGTTGCACTCATGGAAATTGATACTCTTCTGCATTCTATTTGCAGGAAGATGTTTTCTCTTTTACTACGGAAGGCAAATCTTTCAGGGTTTGCTGTGGCCAGTCAGCCACATTGTAACTTGCTTAATGATATACAGTCAAAATCTGCAATGATGACTGATTTTGTATGGTTTTGACCTTGACATCAAACTTGATACATTTGGAATATTCTTGGATTTGACCTACTTTGATATTCAAAAATAATATAATTTATTCACAGTTAATATTGTTCTTTTCTCTTCCTAAAATAATGAATTTGGTGCTAATGTTGCAAGTGAAAGGCAAAACCCTAGCAGATGGTCAAATTTTTATATTGGGGAAAGTGGCTTTTAAAAATATTGACTGTAAAATATTTCAAAAGCTTTTAGATTTTAAAACCTTATGTACATACAAGTTATTGTTGTTATCATTATTATGAAACAAGTTTAAGCAGCACTAGATTTTAACTGTGATGTTGTATTATTAGTTCATAAAAAATGTCATATCTTAACCTTTATAAAACTAGGCGTTGACATGGTGCTCACTTAATATTCTTCACTCATACTGTTGAAGACCTAAGGCAGCTTGTCATCTGAGGTGTATTAACCAGCATGACAGAGACTATAGGGATATTTTGACACATGTCAAATCAGGGTAATAGCTATATTATCCAGGCAGCATAAGGAGATGATTATGAAATTCCACTGTACTGCAAACCTGTCACCATCTGGAATAGAACCTGAATTTTTACAGAAAAGTTTTTTTTTTTTTTTTATTTTTGTAAGTACAAATATCTTGTAAGGTGGTCTTACCTATAACTCAGCCTAGGTATAGCTATGTTTCAGTATAGAATTTTAGAGTAAAGAATTTGATGCCTTGCGTCAATGGTATTATTCTTTAGAAAAAGTAAGAATCCTGTTTGGATTATTTTCCTGAATTTATTCTAAGGGATGAGTATACTGAGCTCCTATTCCTTAGATATTTTAATGGAACTGTATATGCGTAACATTTATAGCCCAGTTTGAAGCAGGTGAAAAGACCCTAGAAATGCAATACTGGGGGCTGCTCACTTATTCAGATGATTAATGCTGCTGTAAGTGACTATTCAGATATGTTTACTAGTAACAGGACAAATTCACTACGACCCTACAAGCTAACTAAACAGGGCCAAGACACAGGCCCAAGAGCTACTGCTGAGTCTTCAGGGCTGTTGCACACTCAGCAAGATCTGGAGCTCTGTTTTGGCCTGAGCCAACAGCTGTCTCTCGACACAGCGGAGGGCATGGTCGAATGAGGGACCACACCAGCCAGGTTGCTTTTGGCAGAGTTCAGCCATCCTATTAGGCAGCTGTGTGGACACAGCAGAGCCATGGCACAGCTTGCTTCAGAGGCAGAAAAATCTCCCTGGCCTGTTACATTCACTAATAGCTGCTGTTTCTGTAGAGCAATGCTGTCTTGTCCCATGGGTTGTGTGAATGCAAGGGGAGGACAACATAGCCTTATATAGCCTGCTTCTTGCCATGCAACGGCCCCACTATATTCACCCTATGCTGCAGCCTTCCTGCCCTCTTGGAAATGCCTTAGAAAACCATAAGACACTGAGGCACAAAGGCAAGCATCAAAAGAGCAGATGGTGAGCCAGCACTAAGTCATTCATATTAGAGATGTGGGTCACTTTGCTATGAAAATGAAGGGAGAAGGGGGTAAGTACTAATGTAAATGAACTTTATTTGAGCTATTTTTTCTCTGTAGCTCAGGTCACTGACACTGCATATGTTACTTTAAGAATGCATGGATGCTGTGATAGACCTTTTCACAGGAAGGGACTGAGTTCTCCCAAATACCATCTACCACATAAAAACACAACTGTATGAGCTCTAGTTACAACCCTGCCCATAACATCACTGTAACATATATTTTCAGAAAACTAAAGGGAGAAAACAAGGTGTTCAGTCCTTAACATTTCTGTATATGTCCATGTCAGGGGAATTTGTATTGAAAACTGCCATTTGCTGCATGAATACTATCTCATTTTCCCATGCAGACATGAATTAACTAGAGGAAGAAAAGGGAAGGACTTACTGCAATATATATTCCTTTACCATGTGATATAGCAGAAAGACACAGATGAGCACATTATGCTGAGGTGGCATCCACCTCTACATCCTGCTTAGTTTCTAAAAAAATTTATAATTTCCATATGCTACCTATGGTGTCCTTATTAAAATTGCTTGGAGAAATAATAATGCTCCTGCATTATTACATTTGTATGCAGTGATAATTACTGAAATGACAGAATGGAGTAGAGATGGATTGCAGCATGGGCAGGCTGGAAAGTGTCTCTAAGGTAATATCAAGTATGAGGTATGGAAGACAGATTCCTTGAGCCAGAACTAGTTGGACTTCCTATTTATGGTTTTTTGACTCTTGATTGTCACTTCAGATATTAAAACAAAGTAGCTGATGATTTTTTTTCAGGAATGAAAAATCTCAACAATCTCTCCCTTATTTTTTTCCTGAGAATATGCAAAATACAAGATACTCAAAAGTATTACTTTGTCCACATTGCTAAAATGAACATCACATTCTTTTGTTGCAGTAATTATTATGTTAGTGCAATTTTAGCAAACATAATCTTCTGCCAAGATGCTGTTCCCTATAGTGCTTTGAAAATCCTACTTATATAAAGAATGGAAAATAATTTCCATTTAAGATTGTTGCCAGTAAGTCCATTAATTAGTAGAACTTTGGAACCATTTATTTAGGACCGGATAGACTTGCACTTAATCTTGCAAGTTATCACAGTAGCTAATACACAAGGTAGGTGCAAATCTGGCCCAAAATAAATAATTCCATGTACTGAATAACAAAGATTTACTAGCAATAAACTCCAATGCAAATTATTGAGCTACTCACATGAATAAGTGGTATTCAACTTGAATGAGTAGGAAACTCTGGCCCCTTTAAGTGTCAGCATGGCAGCAAAGAACTAAGAAAACAATATAAATCAGTGAACCATAACAAGAATTATTAAGAGAAAATTGATTTTTAAAAATGCTGAAAATAAATCTTAATAGCTATGTATACCACTGAATTTAGCTAATTTCTCCAACAGAATAAATTGATAAATCTAGTCCACTTCACTTCCAGATATTACTGAAATTATTTCAGGATCTATAGGCAAGAGTGATGTATGCATAATCACATGTTGTCACAAATTTGGCAGCTACTCTCATCTTTGCTTCATTGCGTTGCATGGTTCCCATTTGTCATTTAGTGTCACAAACCCTCAAGAAAGCCATTAGAGCACTTCAGATAACATGCCGCTACAATGGTTTAAATGAAGAGCAGAAACTCACTTTCTTAATGTAGTCCTTAGAGACAGACAAGTAAGATTACTCATAAATGTCTGACAGAGTTGATTAACAGGTATGTTTCCAAGACTCATCTCCTTAAATTAGACACCAAAAGTGCAAAAATGATCACACCTTTATCAATTAAGCTAATCCATCTATTACAGCTCTCTCTTGAAATGAATATAAACCCATTTAAGGATGATTATTGTACCTTTCTTTCATTCTACTTTCTATTTAACTTGTCATTAAAGTCTTTTATGTCACTGATTAGTTTTGAACCCATTAATTACAGGGCACTGTAGTGAAAGAAACTATCTCTGCAAATGAGTAGCTAGACAGGGATTTTTCTTTTAAGGCACAATCTAAAATGAAAAAGATAAAAGAAATATTTGGTTTGGTTGTTTTAATTTCTCTAGGGACACTGTTAAAACAAAATGCAAAAGTTTCAATGCTCTTCTTTTTAAGATGGACTATCAAGTTTTAGAATGCAGTTTGTAAGATTGTCTACAAGGACTTTTTTAAGAAAACACATGCCATGATTTATTGGAGAAGAAGAATCCTTTGTTTGTGATTTTAAAACTGACAAATTTCCATGTATAGTCAAAACATATTTCAAATAGAACTCACTCATGCTTGTCTACAAACACTTTCATATATACCAGAATTTGCTGTCCTGTGTTCATATCTCGCTCTGCAGGGATGGCTGCAGATGGCTGCAATACTATAGTGTTTCAGCAGATGGTGGATTGTTTTATTCTTTTTTTTCTACTACTAATCATGGTATTACTCCTACAGATTGTACACAAGGCTATGCTAAGTTTATTATGATTATGCCATGTACCCTCCTTTCTTCTGCATAATTTTGTTTATTTCACTCGTCCTTCTCTCTTACCGTTAGACTAAATTCATCAACAGTCATCATAAGCTTGTTCTTCTCTACTATTTTTTCCACTTGAACGTACCTGTCAAAAATATGAATTGCTTACTTCTCATAATTAGGATGAAGCTAGACTTACATACCATTCACAGCATCTTTTACATAAAAAACTACTATAATATTATCAAACCTGGTCATTCAGCCACACTGAATTTACTGATTCACTGCCATTTTTCTTACAGCTGTGTATTTCTGGTAATTTTAAAATATCTTATACAGTGACACTGGTCTTTGTTCTGAATTCACTTGTATTAATCATAATTTTCAGCAAATGTACTCCTAATTTACTGTTGTATACATAAATGTTATTATGTCCCTCATTTTTTCCTTATTCTTTTGCATAACATCTATATTAAACCATTGCTTATGCTTTAGGTACAAAATAATATACTACACAAATAAAAAATAAAAAAATAATAATGAGTCAAAAGAATATGACAATGTTCCAAACCTCATTTGTGTTTATAGTAGGCAGAAAAATAAACTGATGCATAACTCCATTAATCATAAAATAACTGTTCTGTTTCTATATGACCTTGAAAAATCAGAGTGATGTTCATAATTTCTCCTCCTCTTATTCTTCGCTGTTTGCTCAGCTGAGCGGAGTTTTATACTTACCTGAACTCTACTTTTTTTTACAGAAATCAGACGCAATACAGTTTTGCAGCTGCAAATTTTGCAAGGGAAACTGTACATTAGGAAAAGAATATATTTCAACTGAATTCTTGCATGCTGTGATTTTATATATTTATATACAAATGTATATATGTAGATATGTATATATATTATTGTGTATATATATATTTTAATTCTGAGCTCAAACCGTACTATAGATAAATAGAAAATGAGTAAAATATGTAAGCTGTATGGAGAGTTTACATGTTAGAGGAATAGATTAATATTTCAAGCTCTTGTTCAAAAATTAAGTTAAGATGTTGTGGTATAGTAAATAACATCTCTTTCATACAAAAAGATCTGTAATGCTTTGAAGAATACTGTAGTTCGTTTCTCTTAAAGAAAAATGTTATGTTCCAAGTGGTTCAATAATGCAATTACAACTTAGTACATACAAGGAATAACGTGGAGTTAAATAGGCAAATAATTAGTGGATCAAAACTCAGAGGTAATGAATAGCCTTACTTTGGGGGTCTTTGGAGGCCACTTGCTCATCACAAACTCAGCAGCTCTCAGGGTTTGTCTAAGAGGGTGCAGATGAAGTATGTGCTATGGAATAAAGTCAGGCAGAAGAAAAAAATCATAACCTGTAATATAATAAACAACAAATAAAAATGTATTTTCTGCACTATACCACCACAAACTGGTGCATTTGGATAAAAGACTCTAGAATTTCTTCTGTTCATCATTCTTGGGAATTAAGATCTCACACTTGCAGGTGTGCAGTCATAGCTAGAGGGGAGTAACAGCTAAGAATCTACCAAGGATGCTAAATGCCATGTAAAAATAATCCAGTTTGCTCAGTTGCTGTGAGGATCTGCAGTTTCTAGCTATGCTATTTAAAGTCACAGAGGTTCCCTTTACTGTTGTACTCATCACATATGGTGTGTGACATCATAGAGGGCATATATTAAGGGATGTTATGCACATGATTTCACTTTCCTTACAAACTAATTTTGGGTTGCTCACGTGTGCTCCTCCTACAAAAGAGAGAGTTTCTGCCACCTCTCATCACCTCAAGAGCATTGCCGACAAGTCAAAGAAGGTGATCCTTCCTATCTGCTCAGCAGTGGTAAGAGGCATCTGGAGAGCTGTGTCCAATTCTGGGTTCCCCAGTCCATGAGAGTCTAGCAAAGGGCCTCAAAGATGATGAAGGGACTGAAGCATCTGACATATGAGGAGAGGCTGAGAGAGCTGGGACTGTTCAGCCTGGAGAAAAGAAGGCTTCTTATCAATATGTATGAATACCTGGTTGGGGGGCTTAAAACTGGAGCCAGACTCCTCTCAGTAATGCCCAGTGAAGCACAAGAGGCAAAGGGCACCGACTGAAACACAGAAAATTCTGTTTAAACATAAGAATGAAGCTATTTACTTTGAAGGTGGTCAAACACTGAAACAGGTTGCCCAGAGAGGTTATGGGATCTCCATCCTTGGAGATATTCAAATACTGACTGGACACAGTCCTGTGCAACTGTTAGATTTTGTGATAAAAAATCTTCTGAATCCACAGAGGCCCACAGAGGCCGAAAGGCAGGTGCGGAAACCCAAATGGTACCTTGTCCCGGCTACTCCAAGGCCATCACAGGCGGGTGACCAGCCCATCAAAGGTCCATCTCAACAAGCCTGATGTCTGGAGAACAAGTCTGATGAGGAGCAGCTGAGGGAACTGGGGTTGTTTAGCCTGGAGAAAAGGAGGCTGAGGGGAGACCTCATCGCGCTCTACAACTCCCTGAAAGGAGGTTGTAGCGAGTTGGGTGTCGGTCTCTTCTCCCAAGTAACAAGCGATAGGATGAGAGGAAATGGCCTCAAGTTGCGCCAGGGGAGGTTTAGATTGGATGTGAGGAAAAATTTCTTTGCTGAAAGAGTGGTTAAACATTGGAAGAGGCTGCCCAGGGAAGTGGTGGAGTCCCCATCCCTGGAGGTATTTAAAAGACGTGTAGATGAGGCACTTAAGGACATGGTTTAGTGGGCATGGTGTTGTTGGGTCGACGGTTGGACTCGATGATCTTAGAGGTCTTTTCCAACCTTAATGATTCTATGATTCTATGATTCTAAGCCCAGAGAAGCACAAGAGCACAAAGGCAGGCAGGAACCCAAATTAAAGACTCGGAAGAAGGGACACCCTGCCTGGGCCCCTCCCAGGGCTTTCCCAACAGAACCTCAGCCCCAGTGTCCTGGCATGAAACCCATCAAGATGAGACAACACTAGGCTTGGACTTTTGGACTATGGGAGGTTACTGCCTAGGGGTATGGGACACATTATAGCATGCAGGGGAAGAGCATTTTGGGGATTGCACAAGACCTATTATGAGATAGGGGAGGAAGCAAAAGTGGGGAAAGGTATGGATGTAGGTGACTTGGGGAGGAACACGTTGGGGAAAATCTCTTTCCTGAGCGCATGAGTGTATACAGGAGAGTCTGTGGTGCCAGCAGCTGGAGTCAGACCACAGGCTGGAGCGCCTGTGTCTGTGGTGCCAGCAACTGGAGAGACCGGAGTGAGTGAAACCAAACAACAGCTTCTGGAGAGGGACCAGGGGTCAGAGGTCCTAATGTCCATTGTGCCAATGACTGGAGTGAGTGTGGGTCTGCGAGTGAGTATGTGATCACTGGCAAAGATGAAGCTGGAGTAGTTGGCAAGTATGTGAAGTAGCCTGGGAGTCAGGTGTGTCTCTAAGGGTCAGATCATGAGGCATTTGGCTAGTGGGCAGCCGAGGTGTCCCTGCCAGCTTCTGGAAGGTGGTGTAACTCTGTGTGTTTCTGTGTGGAAGGGTGCCTAGGGGTAAGGCACCTGGAGAAACAAAAGATCCAGGGGCAGCTACTGGGCAGACTGTCTGAGCCCAGCTGCTGGAGGGATCCACCTTGAACATATGCATATATGTATCTTCCACTAATGGACCTCCATCCTGCTCAGCTAGAGAGGGAATAAGATGAAGCTGTTCCTGCTGTTTGTGTCTGCGTGAGTGCGGACTGTGTCTGTCTCTGAGCCCAGTGCTGGAGGGATCCACCTTGAACATATGCATATATGTATCTTCCACTAATGGACCTCCATCCTGCTCAGCTAGAGAGGGAATAAGATGAAGCTGTTCCTGCTGTTTGTGTCTGCGTGAGTGCGGACTGTGTCTGTCTGTGTTATCTGTGTGGCCATCCATGTATATATGCATATGTGTTAGGTATGTGTGTTTGTGTGTGCCTACGGGGGATACATGTTCAGCCTCCTTACTGGTTGGACCTGGGGACATGGAGCTGAGGCATACTTGCCTCCTGGGCTGCACAGCTCAGCCCCTTTAACAGCAAACAGCTCTAACAGACCCAGCTCTGAGCAGGGTGTTGGACTAGATGAAGTCCAGAAGTCCCTTTCCACCTCAGCCATTCCATGAGTCCATGTTTCAAGAAGTTCTCTTCTACTTTGTAGATAGGTCAATTTATCTTTGTGAAATGTGAAATGCCCTTCAGTATAAATAGCACATCTTGCCCTTTAAGGACCTGCAAAGAAGGACTAATGAACTATTTCAGAGATTATAGTATACAGTGCTGAAAGTGGAGGAAAAGATTTGGGAATGATACAGTGGAAATTGGAGAGGCAGTTCAACTTTATGTTGCAGCTTTTGCCTCTTCAGGGACTCAGAAGGAGTTTGGATTTGGTGGCTTGCACTGAAGAAAGGTACCTCCTGGCAGCTTCTCCTCTTTTCTGTGGAGTTCCTGCAAGCCCTGTGGAGCAACTGGCTTCAGACAGAAAGTGTGGTGCCCAAGTGGGTGCCCATGGCTTGTTAGGCAGCTGGCAGCCATCAACAGGAATGCCACTGGGCTGGGCTGGGGATGTCAAGTCTGCTGTTGCAGTGTTAGACAACTGTGCAAGGAGAAGGGAGGCAAAACTGATGAATTCTCACCCATGTTGTCTTTTGGGAACAGTTCTAGTGTGAATGACATGTCTTGATGTATTGTAATTGGAAAAAAAAGAAAAAAATCATGAAGGCAAAACTGCTTTTGTGGTACAGCATCTTAAGTACATACATTTTTCTTAGAACAGGGTCTTTTTTCTCCTAACCACCATGAAAAAAATTGTGAAGTTCTCTGTCTACACGTGCTGTGACTTTATGTGGTATCATTACCACAGTCTCTGAACACCTCATGGATTTTTAACATCTTTACATTAAAATGTATTTATCTTCAATGCTACAAATAATTTTGTTCTTCCTACATTATCCTCCTTAATTTTTGTATACACTCCCACTCCCAGTATTCATCCACATAGTTCATTTGTCAGTTTTCTCCATAGTCATTATTTCACTGTCCTCTTATACATAGCTCATTTGCGTGGTACGACTTCCAGGTCTTATCTGTGAGAGTCATACCTATTCCTCATTAAACATCACCCATAGACCTATTCTTGCAGTGTGCTGCCTACAAAGGAATTAATGTTATTCAAAGCACTAATATTAAAAGTTTAATATTAGATCTCAGTACATCCATTCCCTATTCTCTAACTTTTGCCTGTTTGTCTACTTACCCTTCACCACAAAATTCTCAAGAAGCAAATGCCTGTTCCTGAATAAGTACCAAACAGACATGAACCAGTACTAAATAATGGATATCTGTGGTAGAGAAAATGAGATTCAGATCTGTACTGAGTCAGCAGAAGCTTGTGGTAATGCCTGAATTTGTCTTACCTCCTACTGTAGGGAAGTTCATTGGATTTTTGTCTTTACTATACAACACAGTGTTTATGTGAAATTTAACATTGTGTTCTATGAACAATCTGTTAGCTGTAACAATGAGAAATAATGGGACAAAGTTCTTTCACATATGTGTAATTCCATGAATTTCGCATTTGTGAAGATGAGGTTCAGACTCACTTTTTAAAGAGTGACCTCAAGATTGTAAGGAATTTCACAGAATTAGTGAAGGGAATTTGTTGTCACAATCTTGCCAATAATGTTCCCACAGAACACAGAAATCCTTGCGCTTATATGTGTTTAATTATATTGTACCTATAAGAATAGAGATTTTGAAAGAAATTAACAGACAAATTAAAGGGACTTTTTATATTGAAGTATTTTTCTTGCATTACCTCCGACTGCTATTCACTTCATCTATAAAGTATAGACATCTGACAAAATCAGATGACAGTAGTCTCCCATGGTAGCATAGGGCTTATTTTAGAAGTCTACTTGAGGATGAGATTAATATTACCACAGAAGTTCCACTTTATAAGTGCTGACAATAAAGGACATATAGACAATTAGCTCAGATATAAACCTCTGCTAGGTACCAGAATTCTGCCTTTGGTAATATGAATCTCTTGTAGTTTAGCAGAAGGAAAAAATTGGACTTTTCCCTTCACTTCAGTTCATTAAATTTCCACTTTCACTAAAACATAAGTCTGGTGAGATCATATTTTTAAGCCTATATTATATCAAGCCAGATTCTAGCATATTTGTGTATTTGCAGAGCCATGGAACAAGCTCCGCTATCCTCAGTTTTATCCTGCACCTTCAGAGCTTTGCTGTCACACCCTTCAGTACCCTGTTTATTCATATTTGCTCTTCTGCTTAATAGAAAATAATTGAAGTCATGTCTTACATTGATGTTTCTATAAATCTGAACAACTGGACACATCTTTTTCCATTGTTGATCTGGAGGGGTACAGATCTCTGGCACTCTTATAAGCTGCCCTGAACCCTGAGACAGGTTTTATCTGACCACCTGGGCTAGTTGCCTAGATCCCCTCTATAGTCAGTTTGGAAATGTGCCTGTAGGGCACAATTAATTTCGTTCTAAAAATCAGATTAATTCTAAGCTAGAAGTGCCTATTTCTCTTCCCTCACTATAAAAGAAGTTCAGACAATTACCTCTGAAATATTCATCTCTAGTGGGGACATCGAAAGACAGGAATCCTACTCAAAGTATTCAGCCTAACTTTTAAACACAAACAGTGCCCTTCCTGTTGAATTACTTCCTTTGAGCTCGCTATTCAGCTCAATAGCAGTGGCTTGCTCCTGGCAATCATTAATGATGTCAAATGCATGCGCTGCAGCAGCAGTTATGGAATTATTGTGAGTTTTGAATGAAACGAAGCTGATCACCTGCAATGCAGAGCTATTTACACTTCTCATGACATTTCAAACTTTAGCTGAAGGGAACATCTCCGTTCGATCTCAAAGTCATTTAAATTTTACAGTAATATCACAAAACTTTATATTAGCAGTATCATGGCGTATTTATTGAGTGATTTTTGTGGACGTTGTTATTGTATGCAGCACTAAATGAGCTTTCAGCCAAATCTTAAGATAACATTCCCTCCTCAGCCATACAATGTATGTAATATATCATATACTGGACTTCTCTCTGCCTCCCTCAGATAACCATATGAACATCTCTACTTTTTTCAAACAACAAAACTGTAATTGACAGGGTGATATCAGCAAGACTACAAAGATCTCTGGATAGACCATGCCTTCTAGGGTATTGATTTCTATGCTTATTTCATCTTCATCTCCTTATCATCAACACTACAATGACAGAGCCTGACTGTGCCATCTGACAATATTGTGACATGCTAAATGAAAAGCTGTGTTCCAGCTGAAGTTATATCAGGTTGAAAAGAAATAAAAGGACCGTATACCTTGAATTACATTCTCATTAGCTCTGTTTTCTGAGCTCCAAATTCTGCTTTCTTAGAAATTCAGGCAACTGAGTCAATTAACATTTAGGTCAATATTTACTTCAGTCCAATATCTCTCTGGAGCAAAATTAAAGAAGTTTTCATCTATTTTTATCAATCCATCTTTTTGTCTGCCAGTGAAGATATTAATATAATTAAATCATGACCAGAAGTAGCCTATGGCCTTTGAAACCTTACAATATTAATTGGAAAATATGGCCTAGAAGTTTGATTCATGGATTACTACCACAAAAAGGTGCTCCTTTTCAGATTTTCCCTCTTTTTTTTTTTTTTTCCACTTTTTCCCTCTGCTTCTAGCACACTGAGGAACCAGTTTAATAGTTACCGGTGGGGATTATTTCAGTGCTTGCTGTTTGGAGTGCAGGCTGTGACAGGAAAGGCTGATGGATTGTTCCCCATGGTACTGAATGATTTTGAATTTTAGTACTCTCTGCAATTTTCTCCCTCCTATTGACATTAGAAAATGAGGAAAAGATTCAGTTTATTCTATAAAGGAAAAATCTGTGGGAAATATTCAGTTCATTTTGTAGTAAATGTGGGTAAAGGGGTTGATAAACCTGTGGATACAGAAGGTACATGTCATTGAAATGAGCAGTATCTTAAAATAATGAATTTTTGAGACTGTACAATAATCGGTATTATCAAAGGATGCACCAAAGATGTACTATTTAATTTTGTTCCTCTTTCTGCTTATCATCATCATAAGGGCATAGCAGTTATAACGCTCCTAAGAAAACTAGTCAGAGGATCACCAATTTACAAAACCTGTAAAGACAAGACACAACCAACAGTTTCTATTTGTTTAGTAAAATTATTTCAACTTCTATGTGCTGTATTTTATTATGTTTTCTAAATTAATATATTATAAAGATGGGCTGAATATTTGTGAACTTCAGTAGTGGGTTTTCACTGAATTGCACATAATTATTTTATTCAATTTAATTACCAAGTTTTCTATACAATCTGAGGGGAATATTATTTCATTACCATACAAAGAAAACCAAATAAAACCACAAACACACTCAAAGTCTGCAGTGCACCCACACCAATGAGTGACTAATCAATTTTAGAGGTTTTCTTCTGGATGGTATCAAATGATCTGGGAATTTGAAAACCAGCAGTAAACCTTACCCAGCAGTCCCTTAAGGGCTCAAGTCCTAACACTAGCTCAACATCTTCCATCAAGTCTTTCAATAATGCTAGAGTGGCAGGGGGAGGCTTTCAATAATGCTAGAGTAGCAGCTGAAGCAAGTCAAGCACTAATGAGAGATCCCCAGCTTCCATGCCAGTGGCCTCTGCCTACCCAGTCCCAAACTTATCTGTAGCTATAAGAACAAACATAACGTAGATTTATCAGCTCCTGCTGGCTCATGGGCCAAACCCAGTGCCAATGTCCACACCAACACTAACACTAATCACAGTTTAACAATTCTTATTAGACTCATTCCAAATACCTCTCCATCAGTCCCTGATTAGACCTCAAACTAATTCTAACTGGTTTATGTGTTTGTTTGTACTCGGGTTTAAGACAAACTTGGTTGCCTGAAATTTTTTTAATCTTTTTTTTCTGGAAGACTCAACCCTTACGGAAGTGCAATTGTTCCTGTTGGTTCCTGTTTGGTCAAATCCTATTCCTAATCTCGGTCCCAACGCTGGTCTGGTAGACCATAAAATATCAGAACTATCACAACCTGTGAGCTTTTCCAGTCTCAGCTCAGATCTGTAGACCAGTCTGAACTCTAAATCATCTTCCCCAGCTGGAAAATCTTTTAATCCTTGCCACTGGGTCACCACCAAACAAAGCTCTCCCTTGACCCCTTCTCTAATTCTGTTTTTAGATCTTTACATCTTTTTTCCTACCGTTACTTGATTAGCTGCCAATAAGCCCAGTCATAAATGACACTTAGCACTCTTAAAGTCAAATTTGTCATAGCCTCAAAGATCATGCTGTCTGGTAGAATCTAGATCATTAAAACTTCATAGAATCATAGAATCATTAAGGTTGGAAAAGACCTCTAAGATCATCGAGTCCAACCGTCAACACAACAACACCATGCCCACTAAACCATGTCCCTAAGTGCCTCATCTACACGTCTTTTAAATACTTCCAGGGATGGGGACTCAACCACTTCCCTGGGCAGCCTCTTCCAATGTTTAACCACTCTTTCAGTAAAGAAATTTTTCCTCATGTCCAATCTAAACCTCCCCTGGCACAACTGGAGGCCATTTCCTCTCGTCCTATCACTAGTTACTTGGGAGAAGAGACCGACCCCCACCTCGGACTAAACTCTAATCCTAATCCTGAAGTTCCTGTAGTTCTGTAATCCTAATCCTGTAGTTCCTAATCCTGAAGCCAGCCTTCTTCAAAAAACCTATGTTCTGGGTACCAAGGCAGCAGAAATGTCTTTTTGCAGCTCAAAGTGAGGAATGTGAATATTAAATGTAGGATATGCCATGCTGTGTGCCCTACCCTTTTGGTTAGCTGTAGATGCTTTTCTGCTTGCTGCTCACTAGTGTGACTGCTCTGATTCCCACTAGGATGCCTAAGTCATCCACTGCATAGGGACCAAATGATTCCTTGTCCTAGGTTCTACCTGTTTGGATGCATGAATCCTTTACTGGGACTCACCTATAGTGATATAATGAGGCAATGATTTACAAGGCATATATTTTAACTATGAAGTATCTGCACATTTTCATGCACAACTATTAAAGAGAAATAGAAGAAAATAGCATTACATTTAGAGTTTACAGGTTATTTGTTAAAGTTGATTTAGAATTCATTGAAGCCAGATAAGTTCCTAGTGGTACTTATGAGAAATTGTATTCGGAATAAAAATGTAATGATTTCATATTGTTGCTGAGAATCCTTCCTTCTCTTCTAATAGAATTAATTTCTATGCTTATTAGGATCAAAGTCATTCTTTTCCTCACCATCTTTTATTGTTTAAAACTGTGCTGTAAAATCTTTAGTGGCCTTTTCTTTACTGTTTCTGATAGCATGAATATAACAGCAAATAGATTATGGTCTAATTGATGTGTCATGGAAGTGTCACTACTTTTACTTTAGTCATAGGTTATTACGTTCAAAGATGTGGCTCTGCAAGTACATTAATATAATTTTTCTGGAATTGTTCTGATCGCCTCCATGTGACAATACTGATACCCTTTCATGTGATCCTTCTCCGACATTCATATCATACATAATTAATTGTCAGCACCATAAAAGTCATTCTTAGTCCTTTCATCAAGATTTTCTTTTGTGGATGATGACACCAAGACTTTCTTACCAGAGTAGTATTGCTTCTTTATACATGGCTGATGAAAAGTGTCCCTAAAGATTAATTTCTTTCTCACATCCTTTTGTTTTAAGGGATTTATTTTTTTCCCTGAATGTTCCATATTGAGAGAGTTTTCTCACTCACTCATAAAACCTAGAAAACTTAAGGAAGAAATTGATCACTGAGATGTGATCTTCATATTTTCTTAAGAAACTGAGAAAGAGCAGAGTTAAAAAATAACCTGAAATTATTTGAAGTTAAAAAGTGATGTTAAAGTGCTATTTGTTCCTTCAGAAATTCTGTCCAGATGAAAAATGCAATAATTAAGAAAATACTTAGGGAATAATGAAAATGTATATTTATCCTAAAACGTTGGGGAATGTTCTACATGGAGCACACCACCGAGGTGCCCATCCTCAGTTTGTCAGTTAGACTCCTCCTATTGCTCATGAAAAGAGATAAATAGCCTCAGAGAACAATTTACCCACCTATCTTAAATATTTTTATTAGGCTAAGATAAAACACAATCAGGACATGCCACTTGCAATCTCTGTTCACTGACTTAGGAGGCTTAAATTCTCGGCTGTTCACCTTGACTGTTACACAGTTTGAGACAGACAAAATGAATCCCATCAACCTAAGGTTGCATGTACTGATACCACCCAGTTACCAAGAAATACACTTCAGCTGAGTCATTCTTGGCAGATACAAATTTGATACAATTAAAATCTCTGTAATTAAAGAAATATAGTGAGCCTTGTATTGTGTTGCATAAAAACTTTGAGGACTGAAGTAATGAAAGCAGAAAAAGCAGGGTAGCATTTATATTAAATAAAACCTATCAGCATCCATTGGGGAAGAAAAAAACCCAAAAACATGTTTCAGGAAAACATTTGATGATTTGAATTCAAATTCAAAATTTTAAAATATTTAGTTGTGCTATCTTTAAACTCTATTTGATCTCCATCTGTCTAAAAATCTAAAGCTTCCTATGCTTTTAAATGCACTGAGTGGATTTTCAGTCTCCAAAAGAATTAATATTTGATCCCAGTTACTAGGAAGAGAGTAAGTTCTAATAAATAAGTATTTTTGATAAGGCACTCAGTTATTCACTCTGAATCATGGCTGAGTAAAGCAGCTAAAAGAGAGACTGTGGTATGAAATGATTTAAGAAAGTTATTTTACTACATAAATAAAAGGGATGATGTGTGCCAAAACTAGTATTAAAAAAAGTTTCTAAAATTGACTGAAACTCAGCTTGAATATCAATAATTGTCAGCCCCTTTGTTAACTCAAATCAGATTCTATTTAATTGATTTTCCATAAATTCAATTTTACAATTAAGAATATCTCCAATCTAAGTAGATTAAAACATTTCACACATTTTCCATATACCAATTAAATTCTATGTCTTATACACTATTTGAACAGTCTCTTCAACATTATTGACTTTTTCTTCTAATGATATAGGAGCATATTACACAAGTCTCTTTGTTTAACTGAGGTATCACACTCTAAAGCCCTAACTGCCTGAAAAACATTATATTAAATTCACATTTAATGAATCTAAATTCTTTTTTTCTTATCTGGCTGCGTTAAAAAAGAGTAGTTATAGAATTAAAACACATCAGCTGAATAACGTCTGAACTCCATACAAAGCTAACAATTTCTGGGACTATGGAGTCTGTCTAGGCTGCTTATCTCTCTCTAGCTCTTTTATAAATACAAAAATAAAATTAAAAAAAAATCCCAATACTGCTTCTTCTCTCAGCTTAGGTCTTCAGAGCCATATAAGCCAATCAAACACATTCAATTAAACTATTTTAATAAGGTTTAATCTTTCCTTATTACTTTTAAGATCAGTCTAATAGCATCTATTTTATTTCAGATTAATAATAAAAATCCTTCCTCTTGATCTAAAGATTGAATATATGCCAAGCTTCTGCTTCCTTTAAGCTCCTCGTTTTCCTGGTTCTTCAGTTAGGTGTGATCACATTTAGCTCTGAACAGCCACTGGAAAAGGAGCTTTGTTCAGCCTTTGTGTCCGTTGTTGGCTCCACCAGACTTGTGGCCAGCAAAGATGGACTAGCAAAGACAAAATCCACCCTGTCCAGATGAAAATGCACTGCTGGCTGTAACCTCCATAATAAATTATGGCATTCATCATGTGTAGATGTTTGACAAAGTGTAACTGCTCCAAGTTATGGAGTTTTGCACACTTGGAAATTGATAACCTGGTAAGAATGTGCTGCTATAAAGGACCGGGAGATATACAGCATAGAGGCAGAAGTTCTTCCCATAACCTTATGAAAGATCCAAATGGACCTTGGAGATAATAGAATAACATCATTCAATGAAAGTGGAAGAGGTACTTTCAGAGAATGTGGGTTTTTTTAATTGAAGAAGTTAATTTGGAAGAGCCAAACCTATCACTGAAGTCAGTACATGGTCAGAAATCTGAAGAATTCAGTAAAGACTGGGGATCTTCCTCGCCCCAGTATAAACTAAGACATTATTCACAGTAGTGTGCAGCATATCCATATTTATGATTTGTTAATTTCTAATTAGTTTCCAAAATAATCTTACATGTATTGTCAAATGCATCTTTGATTTACAGTGTATACCGACTAAGCAGTCAGCTGCATAATGCAGTTTGTCTACAACATTCATGCATAAATAATCCCTGCCAGTAATTTTGAATTAATTTTGAAGAACAGACTGTGAAAATCAGTTACTATGCAGATGAATGGTATTTTAGTCATTCCATTTCACAAGAATGCATACCTATTCCAAATAATATCAGTCAGGTAATGACATATCTAATATTAACCTTCAGTACACAGGGCATGCAAAAAGAGGTGTTGCTATGGTACACAGCAGTCATATAGGGTCCTCTAATACCAATAAGCTTTACATCATTTCCCCAGAGATACAGATTTGAGCTAGTCTACTTAGGATAAAAAAGTTATATTGACATGCAACTAGATTACATAAATCAGGGCTGGGTAAGTGGCTAATAAAAGCAGAGCCTAGTTTAATTTTTACATTAAAAATGTTTTGAGCTTCAAAGGAATATTTCATGTTTTTAAAAAGCTGACAATTTCAATATTATTATTGATGTTGATTACACTGTTGCTTTAAATATGAACAGAAAATGTACTGGCCTGTCATAATTTTTAGGCTTTTTATAAATTACTGTAATTTTTATCTTAATCTAAACCAAGGAAATGGAACAGACATAATGATATTTTTATTATTTTAGGGCTTCATATTTCACCCTTGATTCTGAAAGTTATCAGAAATGTATTAAAAGCACATGAAAAAAATAAATTGAGGGGAAGTTTGGGGGGGGATTGTACTGCTGTCAATAATTTCTGAAAATGTTACCTACATTTTACAGAAACCTGCACATTCTTATATGCAAAAATCAATTTTGGAAATGTTTGCTGTTATAAGAGATAGTAAAGTTCGGCAAATGCTAAGCCACTTACAATTTAACAAGATGATTGCCCCTGGAAGCTGTAATCAAGCATCTGTAGGTTTTTAGATGCATTTCTAACAATGAATACATTCTGCCCTAAAATTAAAGAGGCTGTTATGTATTCTAAATTTTCACATTTTACTGGAGAACTGGAGAACTGTTATAAGATGATGGAGACAACTTTTATTTAGCAAATAAACAAGCTGAATTAATGAAGTTTAACATTTTTCAAACAATGTATAGGTTTAGACATATAGCTAATGGATGTTTCATAGCCAAATCCCTTTTACAGTTTAAAGAAGCTTTTACCTGTCTCAAGACCAGTCCCAGTTTTCTTATAGAGGCAACAAGAGAAGAGAACATAAGCATACAGATATGAAAAAATATAAAGAATGGGGCAAGCAGTCAGCAGAGAAAAGGGAAAGATTTTGATCAAGGCAAAATAATTTTCTGTAATAAGAAATCTGTGAGCAGAAACTGATCTTATTCATTCATCAGGAAAATGAACATTTGCTATAGTGACAACAGCATTAAATGCACTATTTATTACACTGCTGTACATATAATTGCACCCAGCACTTATCACAAAGGTCATGAAAGCCCTAGAAAGGGAACAGGTTCTCTGAAGCATGACTAGCTAGTAGATGACTTTCAGCAACTTAGGCTGTGACCACCTGGATTTTTAGATGACTCAAAATCTGATCATCTTGCTGAATGCAAAACTGCAGGTCCTTAAAAACTCTTTGACTTTGAAAGCCTGGCACAATGAGGCAGTGTATACTTTTGAAGCAGGGGCTACAGAAAAGACAAAGAAAATACTAGCAGAATCCACCAGTTTTGAATCCACACATTTCTGATATATATTTTCCCTTCTTCCAACATCATAAGGCAGCTGACTACATCTAATGGCAAACTGATATGGTGAATGGGACAAAATGTTTCAACATCAGTATGACTGCAAAGTCAATTTTATTGATTTTAAGTATAAAACCTGTTCAAATAGACCTTAAATAATGCATTTTTGTACCTAGTTAGTGTGATCTATATATATTTTTCAAGCAGTGTCTTATGTTTGATGTACCAAAACCAAGCAAACATACGTTAGTCATCTAATTCTCGGCTGCTTCTGTAAGTAGCCTTCATAGACACTAGAAACAAGTTTTGTGATGTCTTTGTGAAAAGGGAACTAGCTATTCCTCTCGAACTCTTAGATATCTAAAGCAAGGTAGCATGAAGCTATGTCATTTTTTCTAAATGCATTAGTTTTCTTGAAGTATTTAAGGCTGGCTACCAGCAGACAATTTATTAGGCATAGAATAAAGATAACAGCAACATAGTTTGGAACAGGAGAGGAGTTTTCTTAGGTCATAGAATGCAGTTTCCAGCCTAGCTCATCACCTAACCCCAAGCATAAATTTACCAACATCTACTTTAATATATGCAGGTTGGTTCCTCCTCTCCTGGTACTTGGAAGCTACTCCAGAATTACTTCCCATGAGGTTTAGAATCAATCTTCTAATTTATAGTCTATACCAGGCTACGTCTATATAAACAATGTGCAATGAGAGCACAACCCTTTGTCAGAGAAAAATACCAATTTATAATTCCACCAAGTTATAAATAAGGACTGTGGTTGGCAGTGGAGGCATTACATCTCCTATAGTGCCTGTGGAGACATTACATCTCGTCTATAACTCCTCGTATTATTGCAAACTTCCAGAATAATTTCTGGCAAACACTGTCTACATGACATTATGAATTTAATGCATATGAAAGTTTATCTTCACTTTCTTGTAAATATCATCCTTTTTTTTCTCTTGAGTAAAATGTATGTAGAAATGTTATAAATTTCTGGTTTGATACTTACAACATTTTTGCTTCTTAATTATCTTCCCCTGGAAAACTGATGTAATGGTATGAGCATATTAAGAAATCCTAATTGTCTTTTTATCAAAAAAAACCTAAAAACCAAAAACCAAAACCAAAAACCCAAACCAAAACAAAAACTTCAAGCATGTCAGAATTTGCTATATTTATCTTTTTATTTGTGTAAACAATAATATTGAATTGATCACCCTCTCTTATCTTAAATTCTCATTCTTGAAACAGAAACACATCAAAACTTTCATCAGATTATGTATCATAATTCTGCCTAGGATTTTTTGTTTTGTTTTTAACCTGGGCCACAAATCTGGTATGTGCTGGCAATCCTCTCCTTCTATGCCAGATCAAGACTAGATGATTATTTAGGCACATGCTTGCTCAGGCAGCCTTCTCCCTTTCCTTTTTATTGAGATCATTGAAGTTTATAAGTATTATCATCTCCAAATGATAATTCACATAACTGGTTTTACTGTGTCACTGGGCTGGGAATTCAGTGTGACCAAATCCTGCTCTGAAAGGCATCTGCTTTGGTAACGTTTGGATTTATTCTACACTGTGTTTCCCCTCACCTCACCACTATAAATTTACTTAAACAAAACCAAAGTCTGAGAGAACCAAGGATCTTTGCATTGCCTGTTATTCCCAGTTATATGCTGTTACAAGCAATGCAAATTCACAAAAGCTCAAATTGATATAATTTTAGATGAAAGCTCAGGAACTTCCTACCACTGAGACTAAGCCCATAATATCTACTCTGGGGTACCATTTTAGTCTCTTCTGAAATGTATTTGAGCTACCTGTGCTATAAAGAGAATGACTGTTGTAATATCATTAATATTTACCCTTAACAATGGTATTTTTATTTTCAAAATATTTTATAATTTTATATTGTATATTATTTATAGTTTATATTCTATGATTCTATGATAAATATATGCCAAAAAAAAATATCTAGTATTCCTCCCTAAGCAGGCACTTTTATTTATTCTAATATTGTCTTTCCACATAGGAGAAAGGGGGTTTAGGAGAGCTGGACGAAGCTATGCCAAGATTGGCAGTCAGGAACTCTTGATTCCTCAACCAGTGTTCAAACTACTGAGCCAGAAACTGCAGGTTTCATTTAAGCTACTAAAAATATTTTATAATTTTATATTCTATATTATTTATAGTTTATATTCTATGATTCTATGATAAATATATGCCAAAAAAAAATATCTAGTATTCCTCCCTAAGCAGGCACTTTTATTTATTCTAATATTGTCTTTCCACATAGGAGAAAGGGGGTTTAGGAGAGCTGGACGAAGCTATGCCAAGATTGGCAGTCAGGGAACTCTTGATCCTCAACCAGTGTTCAAACTACTGAGCCAGAAACTGCAGGTTTAATTTAAGCTACTAAGCAAATCTTAGAAATTTATTGTTCAGGATTATCATCTTGGACTAGACTTGAACCAAGCCTTGTGAGCAAGAGGCTCATTCTGTTACCTCAGGAGATTAAAAAGTTAAAATTAAGGCCAAGAAAGAAAAAGCAAAGTATAATGTAGTATGAAGGTTATTTAATCAATATTGCTGTTCATGGGCCAGGAAAAAATGGGCATCGCTGGATAAGAAACTGAATTTTCTTTGTCTTATCAAAGCACTTACATTGATTCCTTCATAGAACAGAAATGATCTGTGAAAGACTAATGCCTGGAAATCCCAAGATTACTGAAAAGATTGTGTTGAAATGATAAAAAAATATTTTTCTCTTCTATGGAAATATTTTTCTGTAAATGTAAATTTATGTCAATTTTCCATAGATGATTTTTGGGCAGAATATTGAACTGCAACATTAAAAAAGTTAACAAGTGAGAAATGTGATTAAAAAATATTGCAGCAACTGCCATATACTCCACTTCTCTCTAAAGACCAGATGAGGGCAGATTTCATCTTTCCTGAAAAAATCCTCACGGGAAACTGAAATTTTTCAAGTTTTTTGACCAAAGGGTTTCAACCTTCCTAGTCAATATCTTCAAGTGCACTTTTCACAGAATTAAAAGAAACACACCTCATTACATTATTTGATATCAGCCCTTCTATTGCATGTTCTGTTCACAGGAAAACAAAGATGCTCAATTTCATAACCTTCAAAATTGAAGTATTTACATGGTAAATACAGAAAATGCTATTGCCAGTCTTCCACTATTTAATCATATGAGGATTCTGCTTTTATGGATAATTTGGTGAAGTAAATGCCTGATACTTTCATCAAAAGAGCTACATGCATGAAAGGTAGCCTCCTGCTTTCCCTTGCTGTGTTCTGTGCTGCACAATGGCAGTCAGTTTTGCTCATTGGCTTTGACAGCATCAGTTCATAATCACTGGCACAGCAGATCATTTTTTAGCTGCAGTGTCCCATGTTGTAGAGCTAATGCCACACAGCTGAAGATTTGCTTTTAGCATGTCTGGTTAACAATTCATTGGCTGACCTCTGAGCTGTTCACACATTTTAAAATAAGAAAATAGCTCTGAGCAATCATTTTTCTGAGATAAGCATCAGATGCTTGGACCAGCGTAGCTCAGCCCTGGAGGAACTGCTTGGGATCATATTGTGCTATACATTTTAACACCATTAAGGGCGGAAAGATAACTCACATGGAACTGGCTGGAAGGCTTGATTTGAAAAGTGTTAATTTGTCCAAGTATTACAACCATAGAGAAGAATGGTGACAACCACACGGTGCACATTAACATTTGTTTGAAGTCAGATGCCCTTTTAATTCCAGACATGCTGATTTAATCTCTCAAAAGCTACACCAGCTTTTGCTAGCCTCTGTGTGACTGCATCATCAAGAGAGGTAGTGAGAGAGGATGCTGCCAGACTGGCAGAGTTTGTCTACAGATTTCCATACTGTATTGCCAGTACACATGGCTGGCAGAGGCAGAGACAGGACCGCTGTTTCCCTCATGCTGAGGTGCAGGTTGAGATACTCAATGGTGCAGACAAAGCTGCCAGTAATGAGGTCTGCAGCCTGTACCAGGGGCAGCCCTATGCTGGCAGGGCCCACTTGCTCTGTGGCCTTTAGGTCAGCTCAGAGTCTCTGTAGGTCGAACATGCCACCATCCACACTAAAGGATGTGGGGCTGCATCGCACCGTGCCTAAATGGAAGGAGTTTTGCTCACAGCAGTCTTATACTAGTGGAACAATGGAGCCTTACTGAAGACCATGTGAGACAGCAAAAGATCCTGACATTGCTTCTTACTTAAAGATTGTGGCTGCCATGCCATTGTGAAATAAGTGCAAGTTAATCTGGATAGATGAATGAAGTGAAGCTGTCTCCAAGAAATCCTGACAGGTAGTCACAGTATAGTCATAGGGCCAAAGGCTTTCCCTGACTAACAAAGATCACTCACAGATGTTGCTTTTGTTCTGCTCATAACCCTTGAATCTTCATGGCTTTAAAAGTCACATGAACCATGCCTTAACAAGGGCTTTCCAAGGATCACTTTCACCCTCAGGCTTGTAGAGATCTGCTGAGCGAAGATTTCCCAACAACTGGCAGAAATTACATATCCCAGTCATTATCATACCATGATGGGACAGATTTCCGTTTGAGAAGGTGGGTGACACCTGCATCCTTCAGCTACTGTGGACTCTCATTTAACATATAACAGGGGAAGAGCTGCAATCATTTGTGATTAGATTAGATTAGATCCTAACCTCCAGATTTGTTATTCTGGCAAAAATGTCAGCAGTACTTAGCCTTGCACTGTGACATCTGTTTCATGGTTTCAAAAGTCTCCAGCACAGTAGATGGTACTGCAGTTTGCTGCCCTGTGGATTTCAGTTGTCATTCCATCAGAGATAGAAGATGGAGAATTACATAAACTGTCGAACATTTCTGCTGGGAATTCCTCTCACTCCCTAATCGTACTTGACCATCTTCACTATGGAATGGCACAACACCAGTAGAGTTTTAGGGACATATACTGATTTTCAACCATTCAGGGAACTAATTGACATTTTTATTCGATCAATAGTTTCTTGAATCTCCTCCCTGTGCATCACTCATCTTCCAGGACAGGAAACTTTTCTTGTGCTTCCTTGAACCTTCTCAACCTTGTTTATAGCAATCTTTTACCTCACCTTATGAAGTACACATATATAAAAGTGAACTGTTGGACCTACCATTTCCATCAAACCCATACCAAGAGCCATCTTTGACAAAACAGAGGTACTTTGCTAGGGCATTCTATAGTGCATCTTTGAGACCTTTCATTTTCTATGATTTTGTATTTGAATAGATACAATAACAAGCTTACTTTTCAATCATTTTCCTTTTTGTGACTGCCATGTTGAATGACACAGCATTTAGTGTTTTAATGAGAGTGTTAATGTTTAGTGTTTTAATGAGTTTTTAATGAGAATTTGCTGTCTGTTCTGCAAGCATCAGACAGCTACAGATATTGCATCTCTTGCTAACTGATGATCTGACCAGCATTCTGCACCAAATGTGGTCTGAGAAAACCTGACATCACAAACAGGAAAGTGCTTTACTAAGACACTATCAACAAGATGTCATCACTGTAATTATAAACGGTTGTCTAGCACTTTGCCAGTTTGTTAGAAAACTGAACACTATCTACTGCCAATTTTCAGCTCATAACATTAACAGCAGTGTTGCTGAGGTTTTTCTAATTGGCATAGATGTGGGACCTTTCACTAAGTCCCCACAATATATTCATGAATTTATCACTTTGTGGAATTATTTTAATCAGATTTGTTAAGTAAAACTATGACATAGTCATTGGACTGGCACCAATAGAGGTGTCTGGTGAAGCTATAAAAAACCGATTTGCATATCAACTGGCATTTAAGCGCCTGCATTGTAAATCCAGCTATAACCTTCCCCTTCTGATTACTTATGCTTGGGCCTCTTTTATCATGAGCAAAGAAACTGTGCAAGAGTATATACACAACAAAGTAATTATCTGTTGGCCAACACACACAATAGATGGCTAATGAGCTACTAGACTAAGCATTAATATACTCACCACTGTTGATTAGATGCTAGATGAGGATTCGCTGGCCAGAGAGATGTCAATCAGATGGGGAAGAATCACCCTCTGCTGCTTTTCAGAAAAGGCTGTGCCTTGATATTGCAGAACTGCAGTCTCTCCAAATTCTCTGCTTTTTTGTTGCTTTTTTTTTTTTAACTTAGTCTTTTAGACCTTTTTGTGTCAGAACTTTTTTTATCATAGCCTTGAGCTGCTAATTATTACTGCTTCAACAGTTACATTTGTATCACTTTTTCTTTTTCTTTTCTTGTATGACTTTTGTTCAAATGCTTTCTCATATCTTAACAACACTTTTCTCAGTAAGATTCAGCCAAAGTCACAAAACCGCGCTGCTCCAAATTTGGTGCTAGATTACAACTGAGTTGTGAGGGAGGGATACAGATCTCCTTCTCCATGGTGCAATGTCTTTTGATCATAAATGCTTGTTGTTAAGGTCTGGCACCTGGCCTGAACCCCCACTCAGACCTTTACCTACTGTGTTGCAGCTACCAGCAGGTGTTTTGCTAAGACCTGCTCTGTCAACTTATTACAAACCAAGTTCATGGACCAAGAAATGTTGTACCCCTTTCAGTTTTCTTATCAGTATCAAGAACTCTGTAAACACTTTCTCTGCAAGTCAGTGTGAAACTAAATTTACTTGGCTAACGTAGGTACCAAAATATGCCCTGGTTGTTAAATGTCCAATTACAGTCAATGAAGATCTAGTCAACATAGTTAATAGAGCTCGGAGAGTTGTTTAGCTAACCAGCCAGGGAGAGGAACTCACAGGGAAGTGCAGGAGAGAATGAATGTACCACTTTTTTTTTTATATCTGTGACTTAAAAGGTGAGAAATTTGGTATAGCATCCTTAAGAGCGGCAGAGGTTGCTAGAGATGAACATTAATTTTTCATTGCACACATTCCATACTGCTCTGTGACAGCTATACCAGCTGCTCCCAAGGGATGCTGAGAAAGCAAAGAACAAGAGACACAGGAGCAAAAATTAAGGGAAAGCAAAGAAAGAAAACAGCCAATAGATTACACACCAAACCAATTTTACTTTTAAAAAGAAAATTACTGTTGCTTGATTTTTTTATCTTGTGTGAAACCGTCTTGCCCGATAAGTTACCTTAGTTCAGTTTTTTGGGAATATGTCTTAAAATTAACACACATACGTGTTCTCAGCTCTTCACAAAATGCAATTTCCCTTTCCTCTTAAGTATCAAGTCTGTGTAAGAAAGTTTTATCCAAGAGAAAAACACTTAATGAAAGAGAACAACATTTTCAAGGAAGTGCAGGGAGAAAAAAGGAACTGATCAAACTTATGATCTTGAAAGACAATATTCATGACATAGTGGCAGTGATCCTCTGCTCCATTTTCTTTATAATCCACTGTGAGAATATTTGATACAAAGAAGTTCCTTTCAAGTGCTTTCTTTGTACACTTGTTATGAGCAATTAGTGAAGCCCCACAGTCGTGTGATCTAACTTATGAGTTTTAATTTCTTCCTTCTTTGGTGAATTCAATGGCTGTTGAATGTTCCTTTCCCTGTGATCTTCAGCTCAGATGTTTACACATCCATTACCATTGGATCTAATTTACTGGTGTCTCACTCCAGTTCTGCACTGACATAGCTCCATAGGTTTTTTTTGTTAAGGGAGAACTGGAAAGAAATCTGGACTTGCCACTTGAACTATTCCCAAGCTGAACTAGTGAAAAGGAGCAAGAGGAGAATCTGAACACACTAGATTTTGTCAAAGAAGTTTTTTTATAAACTAATCAAGAAAATAAAATATTTTTTTTTTTTATTTTTAGCAAGGAATATTGCTAATGAAACAAAGGCTACGAACCCAGATTTTAGGATTAATTTTTTTACTTTATGAAGAAATATTTTTTATAGTTTGGATTATTTTTTCTCTGAGCACAATAGCCTGAGTGAAAGTAAAGCTTGAATTCTGGTTTCTGACTCAGCAGAAGCTTTAACAAGTAACCCCTACTGTAAACAAATATCTTTACATGTCATAACTGTTTACCAGCTTTGAAAGAGATGTCTTCAGTCTCAGCTGGCTTGATTTTAATTAAAGTAAGTTATGTGTTCGTGGCAGAACATCTTCCCTTTCTCAAAGAAACCAGGGAGGCAGCTGCAAAAACTGTTGTTGTATTCCAGATGGTTTGTATGGAAAAGAAGAATGACGTATTTCATACTGAAATTCTATTAAAAACAAACCTCTTTTACACTGATTAAAGGGACTGTTTAATTACTGAGTAGTTCACTCAGAGAGGAACACATTGCATATACTGGATACCACAGGGTCTTGCATGGCGTTACCATGGTCTTTTTGTTTCTTGTGGTAGTAGTATAAACAGTCGCTTGGTTGTATATACTTTACCGAAACAAGTGAAGAGACAGAGGAATCAAAATCAGTAGAGATTTACCAAATTATGGTATGGAAGCAAAAAGATACAATCCCTTTTTGTTTCACTATGGACAATGTCAATTTTTTTCTTATGTTTTAGAAATACTTGCTTCTATTATCTTGATTTACCTTTCAAAACATGGAATCCAGCCATCATATTAGATTCATTTATTTGGAAACTTAATATTTTTAAAAAACATAATTGGGGAAATTATTCATATATATATATGTATATGTATGTTATACCTATTTTAGTCTCATGTAACCAAACTCTCTTACTTCAATTAATTATTTTTTTCTTAATTTGATAGATGGTATACTTTGAATATGCTTGGTGTAGCAATATGCTAACGTTCCATCTCATTGATATTAAGTGTAACGAAATCAAGGGAAACGTAGACAGTATATGATTAAGCTCAGTGAGTCCATTAGAACGCTGACTATTTAAAAAAGTTCTTGCAAGCAGGCAGGTGCCAAATGGTACATGTGTGAATCTCTGCAGTTTTAAAAAGGGTTTTTCTCTAATTTTTCATGGCAACTGAGTGGAGAGGTAACATAAAATTAACATTTCTCCTGCAAAATTGATAGTTAGAATTAACCTGTATCAACTCCAACTGGGAGCAGAACTCCAGGAATTTTATCTTTGGGATTTGTATTTGCACTGAAACACATAAGTAACTTATTTGTAAGGGCAGAAGATAAATGAGTACAAGATTTGGGATATTATAAGCACACTGAGCATATTACCACTATCTTGAAACTGGACAAACTGGGTTTCTTGATTTATAACAATTTAAAAAAATATATCTTTCAAATCAATAATATCTAAGCAATTACTAGGGATTATGTCAGGTTTTTTTCTTCACTCAGAGTTGGAAAGCAGACAAAGCTTTGGGTGTCAGCAAAGCAGACATTTTCTAAAGCAGTGCTATTGCAGATGGGACTGGGCAGATTCAGAGGATGGCCCATAACAGGACTCACCATTGCCTGTCCCACATGCTGACAGCAGCAAGTAGTAGACGTCTGTACTAGCTTTACCTTCTCCCTTCCACCTTGTCCAGAGCAACCTGACTCTCCCCCTTTTTTTGACAACAATCTGTGCAAGCAAAGACCCCACTAGCCAATCTCAGCTGCCTCAAAATTTTACTGACCCTCAACCTCTCTCTCCCATGCTAAACCATGCTAAACCTCTTGAAATTACAGTGATCCATCCCAGGACCTTTACCACTGACCTACCCCCGACCTCCCTGACAACTCCTCTCTGACTCCACATCTGCTGTGCTACAGCTGCATAACTGAATACCTCTGAATGATTTTGTTTTGGTTTTTCCTTCTTTGAGCAGAAAACTTCCATGCAGCCTCATTCCTGGGAAGTCTTGAACTGAGTCTGCTTGGTATTTTTTAATATAGCAGACAAGCCCTTCAAATTTGCACTCTAAATAGCAATGTCTTCTCTTTTCCATCTCTTGCATAGAAACTGAAAGAATTTATTCTGGAAGAAAAGAGCTGAAAAGACAATCTACTCATTGCAAACAGCGATGACATTTTGGCCTTAAATTTTGGAGGGCTTGAAAGAGAAGGGCAGAGATGGAGAGTTACTCTTTATTTTTTTTCCTCCTAGGAATTACTTTGTATTGTGAACTTTTGAGGAGAGGGAAATAACATCTATAACCAAAAGACTAAAATAAAACAACAGCACTTAAAGATATATTTTCCTCATTTTATACCAGTTTGATATGAACAAAATAAAACAATACAAAATGCCTTTCCAGCAGTATCACGTTTCTCCTTCTCCTCTTCTTTCTATGACAAATATCACATTAGAGAACTTTTGACACAAAATCCACTGTTTTGGAAGGTCTGTCAAGCTACTGCACACGGCTATGTAAGAGCAAAAGATCCAGTCCACCTGCGCTATGCACGTGTGCATGTGCACACACACATACATTGTGCTATGAACAAAATCGCTGACAGTCTGTCTGCCCCTGCAGCAGGAGTGCTCTAGCCATTCAGGGACAGCACATGAGGGCTCAGGAAAGAATGTATTTGGCTTTTACCTCTAGCAAGTGCTTGCAGGACTACCCAGAATGCAGATTTGTTTTGTGCACTGTTGCAACAATTGCAAATGTAATATTAGATACAAATGGTCTTCTACTCAGAGGGTTTTCTGTAGTATACTCTGAATCTGTTACCTAAGGGCTTTCTAGAAATCTGGAGATCAGAAGAAGATTGAATTTAAAGGGAAGATAATTTCACATTTACCACTGTAAATTACTAAATTTTTTCAAAGAAGTACCTGATAACGATTAACCAACATTAAACATAATACCAAAGTAACCAGACCATGGGTTTGATATAGTGTGGTAGTTTCCACTGACTGATTAAAATTAACAGAACCAGGGCTTAGCTTAACCATCTACTGTTACCTCATTTCTTATGCACAAATCTAGATCTATAGGTGATCTGTAAAACACTTTAAGAAGGAATTTTTATTCTGTATTTTGAGATGTGCTTAAGAAACACATAAACAATTCTTTGCAAGTCAACTTTTTGTCTTGCAGTATCTAAACTGGAAGAGAGACTGTCAGGTCAGGTATGCTAGCCTCAATTCAGATTTACAAAACCAAGTTTTGGAGGACATTTCTTAGTCTGTAATCATTTCTCCTTTCCCTAGTGTGAAAGATTTGAACACCAGCAAGGAAGTCTATGGAAATGGTTAGACTTCTGCAAAACCAAAACCTTTTGATATATTGTCTGGTTGTATAAACCAGCAGCCAAATGTAGTTCCTTAGTCATAAAGCCTTAGGGAGTACTTCTTAGGACTTAAATATTAACAAGTAAATATGGTCTTTTCATAAAAAATGTGTAATAGTAGTTTAACCATAAGGATGGTTGCACCCTGTCAGGTCAAAGCTCAATTTAGCCCTTTATGGATCTAGCCAGTAGCATTTGTCTAAGGATGTAAGAACTAGACGGTCAGGAACAAGACAGTCAGATAGGGAACAAAACATGTTTCACATTCATGGATAACCTGTGGAATAGTGTCCATGGTCAAGTCCACCCCTCGATCACGAGCCCATCTGTATGTTGCATCTCTTCCTTGGTGACCTGAGGTGTCATGGGCCCACCAAGCTAGAAATAATTCACCCTTCTGTTGCCAGTCCAGATCCACCTGAGACACTTCAATCT
>NW_008795017.1:9423629-9424711 GCF_000699145.1 Aptenodytes forsteri
GTCCAGCAGTTTCTCCACAGCTGAGATGCAGGCCTGTAGGGAGGAAGAGAGACTGTCTTCGTATTGCCACAGTTGGTAAGCCAATTCATCCACCGTTTGTTCCTCTCCGTCTTTCCAGGTCATTACTGTCAATGAGTTGCCATATGATGATGGTGCACTCCGTACAAATTTCCGCCACATGGGTCATGTGCACTTGACTTCATCTGGATCTTTGGATAACGGCTCTTTGTTCAGGTCATCATAAATCACCTCCAGCACAGCTAATTCCCTCTGGTACTGGATACCTCTCTCCATGGTGGTCCACTTGCCTGGGCGACATATAACATATTTCTTGAAGGGATACCTTTCCTTCAACCTTGACAGGAGTTGTCTCCAGAGGCTGAGGGCTTGTGCCCCTTTTCCAATCGCTTTGTCAATGCCCCCTTCCCTGGAAAGGGACCCCAGCTGCTTGGCTTCTTGGCCCTCTAATTCTAGGCTACTGGCTCCTTTATCCCAGCATTGGAGCAGCCAGGTGACAATGTGCCCACCTGGACGATGACTGAAATCTTTTCACATGTCTCGCAGCTCACTCAGCAATAGAGATCGGGTGGTTACCATCTCATTTATGGGTTCTGCCTCTTCATCCTCCTGTTCTCGTGATGGCCCTGGTTCATCTTCATCCCTTACTAAATGAGCTCATTTTCTTGTGTATTTCTTCTTGTGTATAGGGGTGACTGATACCGGCATGAATTGTTCTCTGATTCAGCCGCAGTGCCTGTCACAGGGGTTAGAGTAGCTGCAGTGCCTGTCGCCAGGGTTGGAGTAGCCGCAGTGCCTGTTGTGGGGGTTGATCTCTGGATGGTATTTTTAATTGTTAAACCTTAAACAAGACCTGAACCACATTCAGGAGACATATCGATAGGAGCATGCTGGTTTGAAGGATATTAAAAATTCTCAAGAGCTATTGTAACTAGCCTGAAGGAGAAAGGGGAGGTGAAGGAGCGGGGGAAAGTGTCCCCCCCGTCTCCCCCGTAGATTGGTTCCCTGAGGAGAAAAGGTAGAAGGTGTAATTATTAATAGTTTCCAAAAAGTGGCTCCTGAGG
>NW_008795017.1:9425377-9445726 GCF_000699145.1 Aptenodytes forsteri
TCACCACCCACTGACCAATGCCCAGCCAGTCCCTGAGCAGCGGTCACTGCCCCCCAGCCAACTCCCCCCAGTTTATATACTGAGCATGATGTCACATGGTATGGAATATCCCTTTGGCCAGTTTGGGTCAGCTGTCCTGGCTGTGCCCCCTCCCAACTTCTTGTGCACCTGCAGCCTTCTCAGTCAGTAGAGCATGGGAAGCTGAAAAGTCCTTGACTAGTGTAAGCATTACCTAGCAACAACTAAAACATCGGTGAGTTATCAACATTATTCTCACCCTAAATCCAAAACACAGCACTGTACCAGCTACTATGAAGAAAATTAACTCTATCCCAGCCAAAACCAGGACATCTCTGAGCATAATAGAGTGAGCTTCTCCTTTGTAATTAAAATACGGTAACTGAAAGACTGTGACCTATAAAACAGAATGCATTGTGTTAATTACGTGCTTAAACACCAAAAGAATATATTAGTAATTGAATGGGACAAGATTGGCAGATTATTTTGATGAACAATGTGCCATTGTTTCCTTGAAGGCACACTCCATTTAACTGGAAGCTTTTGTATAAAATATATTTTATCTGCATTACTATTTATTCTTTTGTAATCAGCAGACTCATACTTTCAGATTAGAAATAAAAACCAAGACACAAAGCCTTTATTTTCTATTTAAGAATTTAAATAAGGATCTATCAGAGATGATTAAACTACACCTTGCAAAGAAAACTAAATCTCTTACAAGCCCTCTAAATTTTGTGAGGTTAAAGTACAATTAAAAGCAATATAGCAAAAGAAAAAAGTGCTTTTAACATGGTATTTTATTTCTTAATTAATACTGGCACAAATACTTTTCCTTACCTAACCAATCTAAATTATTTTTTTTTCCTAAACAGAAATATACTATTTCTATTCTGAGAAAGTACCATTTAATAGATAAAGTATTAGTAACAACAAAACACTCTCTTAGGATCTTGTCATCTCTGTTAATAAAATTGGTTAGGCCAAGCCTTGGCGTATGGCCATTATTCAGTCATGTCTAGGCTTTCTCAATACAGCAAACTAAATCCCATGCAGCTGTTCACTCAATGTACCACTGACTAACATAATGAAATTATCATTATCTTGCATATTTTGTTTGCACGTTGTTCACTATTCAGATTTGCTATGGACATTGAGAAATTTTCTTGTTCTTTTCATATGGATAGCTTGCAATGATCTAGAATCCAATAATGTTAGTATCAAACTTCTGTTATTCCAACATGCATTGTTAAGGACTGGTCAAAAATTTACTGACATCTTTAATGGAAATGTGTGAATATACCAATGTGAAAATACATGTATCCACATTTTGTGGAAAATTTAAGATTTTTTTAAAAAGCTAAACAATCCATTTAATCAAAAGCCATTTATACAGCTGTAATTCTCTTGCATTTACACAAAATTAGTGTAATATATTCTCTTGTTGGCTAACTTCCTGTAGTGACTTTGAAGATTTTAATGTCTTTTGAAGCATTGACTTACTTAATTCCTATTTTATGCACATTTTGCTATTTTCTGTTTATCTGCATTTTCATTTCCTTCTTAACATTTTGTTATATTAAACAAGCAAACCCAGCTCCATTTTTGACTCTTAGCTAGTCTCAGATCCATGCCAACATTTTGTCCCTCAGCCTTATTACTTAGTTTCCTTAATACCCTTGTGGCAGATTTTGTCTAAGTTTTTTTGACAATCGTAATAAATTAGCCACAGTATTTGCATACATTTGATGGGAATGCCAATCATTCTTGCTTTTATCTATTCTATTTTTAAATATTTGTTTTATAATCAAAACCCAGAGAAACAAACCCTCAACTACTGCAAATCATCGCAGCCTCAAATTATTAAAACACAGATTGTTAAAATGAAAAGAATAATTGACACTTATCAAAGCATGCAAAACCACCATCCCTATCGTATTTTGAAAATTAGTATTATTATACAAAATTTACCAAACACTAAAACATATATAAATCAATCTTCATTTCTAAGTAAAATGTGTAATATTATTAAATGCTTGCAACCCTGGTAAATTCCATTGATTTTACAGAAAAATGGCCAACATGAAATCTCTAGAACTGTTCCATTGTTTGGTAGAAATGTAATTTCACAAAATGTGCCGTTTCAACCATATTTTTTAGACTTTCTGGTCAAGTCAGATATTCACATTTTTTAAAGCAGAAAATATTCATATTTTTGTAAGCTTCCTTTACCAGCACATTTACAGGTTAAGTTTTGAAATTTGATTTAAAGATTTATAAAGCATCCTTATTATCACAATAGCTGAAAAAGATAAATTAAAGAACACGCAGGTGGACAATTTTAACTCCTCTACTTGAGTTGTTAATTTTATTATGTTTTTAACATATTTCATGTAAGTCCTGAATGTATCAGTGAGGGTCTGTTCTGCACAATAAAACCTGCATGAGTTGATTTCTGTGATCCCACTGCTTTATGTAGACTTCTGTATGGTACTTGACATCATGGACCATGGACCATGTTCTCTGTTCTCTTTGCTATCACTAAAATTGGATTTATCCAGCTCCCAAGCTTGCACACCTTTGATGACAAGTAATTGGCCGTTGATGAACTGTTTACAGTTCTGGGGCAGTTCTAGGGTCTCCTCTACACAGAGCACCTACTTGCTATTTCTACATATTTGTGAGCAAAAAAAAAAAAAATCAATAGCAACAGGCATTACACCACACAGTCTTACAAAGCCAAGCAAAAGCTAAAACAAATTACTCATCTGGTTATCAGCTAAGTATGTTCCCAGGCAGTCCCATATGTAAACTGGGCTTGCTGGGGCACCAGCAAGTTGCAGAGCCTCAGTTTAGGTCCCTGGTCTTTCTCAACTTTGGAACAGCATCACAGGGTTGAAGGAGGAGAGGAACACGCAAAAAAAAGTGGCAACATCACCAGGAAGGCAATAGATATAGATGTGGGTGGGTGGCATTGCCGTAAGGAGCAGGGAGGTAGAGGAACGATGATTTTGAGGAGTATAGGTACAAGGAATGGGCTGCCATTTGGGGATATTTTAGGAGCGAAGGCAATAAGGAAAGGTTTTAAAGAATATTTCTAACGGCTAAAATTGTTTTTTCATAGAGGCATTCATGGAAACACAACAGTTTTAGTCAAAGCTTTCCAACATGAACTTAAGCAGAGCAAAAGTAAATACCTGCAACGTAACTTTTATGTGCATGCTGGCTACACTTTGTGAAATTATAAACTGCTGAAAGCAAAATCTGAAAGTGGAAAGTTTGTCCTTCTCAGTGATGAATATGACCATTCTCTGAAGAGGGGGGGTTGCTAGAGTAATCCATTTACATATACACAGAGAATATTTCACTGTTCATTACAGATTCTGGTTGGATTGAGCTATTAGGACATGGATAGAATAAATCAGATATTTCCTTTATAGTAAAAAAGGCCAGTAAGCAAAATTTCTAAGCTCCTGCAGTGCCAGCTGAAGTTAGATTATTCTGCAGAGTCTATTTTTTAAAATTATCTTTTTAATTTGCACTGACTTCACCTCATTTTTTTAAAATAAAACCATTAAAACTATGACATAGAAGTGAATATATTCCTGTTCTGTAGAAGTATATAAATATATACTTTATATATCTGTAGGTCCAGTTAATATATCTACATTATTGAATTCTAAATATGTCTTAGAAAGATTTTTCTACTCCCTGAAACCCATTATATCATTTCCCCTGTTACCACAGGACTATTTGTTCTAGTCCCTGATGTTTACTTATTTGTGTGCTTTTTTTTCAAAAGCAGTGCTTCCAGCAC
This sequence comes from Aptenodytes forsteri, assembly GCF_000699145.1. Lineage (NCBI taxonomy): Eukaryota > Metazoa > Chordata > Aves > Sphenisciformes > Spheniscidae > Aptenodytes > Aptenodytes forsteri. The sequence goes on from NW_008795017.1 coordinate 9,429,213, forward strand.
TTTTCCAGTTTTTCCTGTTTCTTTCACTGTTGTTGTGCTTGCCTTTACTGAAGGATTTCAGAGCTTCTCAACCGCGTATTGTAATAATAAAAATAAAATGCAGCAAACTTTCCCAAGGTGTGGGTGATTAACTTCTGATCCCATAACAATCATCAGACATTTAATAGATTTCAGGTAAGTGGGGGGAGAAAGGGACGTCTGATATATTACGCTGTGTTAAGATAGTCAAATGAATAAATGCCCTCTCCCTATTTCTGAAGCCACCTTTCAGCCTGCCAAACCTCCCCATCTAACTTCTACAACAGAGCAGATATTAAGTGCAGTATTGGGTCAGTTGATTCGCCTTTTCTGCTTAAAGACACCATTTAAAAAATTGCAGCTTATCAAAAGAAGCCAGTACTGTGGAGGTAGTATTGATCCCTTTTAGGCCATCACAATTACATGACTGGAAGGACGGAAAAAACCTCTCTTTTGTATTTGTCAAACATGGGCAAGTTTCCACAGTCACAGCCCATTTTTTTTTATTCACTGAATAGATGACTGAAGGCTGATCAATATAAAACATTCCAGAGATCCCAGAGAAACTTTTCTTCATATGAAAGTGCTTCAAATAGTCAGTAAAATGAAAAAAACAAAAACTCAGTGGCATGAAAGATTTTTGTCAGGAATTTGCTCGTATGTATGGTAAGTAATTTGCATATAAAGCATACTAGACAAAAAAAAGTTTATAAAATCTGCTTAACTTTCTATCACTTTCTTAATGCAGATTATATGAACCCTCAGAATATGGGTTATATGAAGAGCTTTCTGAGAGTTTAAGGTATATTTGAGAAAATATGAAATTGAGTAGAGCATAATTTTTCTACTTTTTTTCTAATTTTTCAATAATTCTTGCTTGGATTCTTCATTCTTTGGTACTGAGAATTTCCATTTCACTTGGAAGCATATTAACGTATTACCATCCAGAGTGTCAAGACATTGCTTCAGCGAAGGGAACACGACTTGAAGAGTGTCTGCACCAGCAGCATGAAACCACAGTTCAGTTTCTGCTTTTCTCTGTTGCATACTCTGGGCTGCATAAATCTCTGCCTTGGGTAGTGTTCAACATTCCAGCATTAAGAAACAATTAAATCTGAGCTACAGATGCTCAAACAAGATACTGCTTGTGGGGGCAAAATAAACAAAAATAATCCTGTTTTGTAAGAAATACAGATTTCATTTGTGTCAAACATTTCATGTGTCAAACAACAAAGTCAGCTTAGATTGTTCTTCAGCTCTCAGGTTTGACAAAAGAGAGATAAAGTCCCGAAGAGAGACACTGGAAAACCTGAACTTCACAGTAGATAAAATGCACAATCTAATGGAGAAAATGTGCAATCACAGAGGATAGAATGGAGGCATTTTCCTCAATGTATGTGTTTTTACAATGCCAGACTACAACTCTCCTCTTATTCAAGTGTAAAATAATTTAGCAATCAATAGACATTAAGGTTTTCAATGATGTCCATATAGAATGAGGTTTGAATAGAAAGAAAAATCTTATATATGTTCTGGCAAGTATACTCTGCATAGGCTATAGGACAATAAAATAGATCCCAGCAAACAGTCTGGATAATGAAGTGTACGATGCATTGTTATTTTCACACACAGAAGAGGAATGAGGAAGGGAAGTAGAAAAGTATCACTCTGATAAGAAACTTTGTATCTGCATTTCCCAAGTATAAATGTCTACATTACCTAAAAGTGCACTTTTATTCATGAATGTTATATCTCCGATTCATGCAATTATTTCTGGAGCCGTCCAGCTCATGAGACAGACTCAGGGGTTGCCTGTACTTTGAGGCATACTGCAGAGCCCACCTCCCATCTGTGCAGGCAGGGACAATACTGTGTGTCACCTCCATTCACCACATCTCCTTTGCAGTGACATCACATACATATCCAGCATCAGAAGGACAAACTGATCTAGGATACTTCTTAGAAGAGGCTTAAGTCACTGGCCAGGAGGAATTCTTAGGCAACCCAGATTTATTTGGAGTTCAGGTCATGTGCAATCACAACACGGACAGCAGGTGCTGGATACTCCCAGTATGTGCCCAGCTCAGGTACGGTGTCAAGCAAATGTGTCAGGGTTTTGATGTTCTCCAGCAACTCCAGATAAACCATTCTTTATGCCATCATTGAAGCCCCTGAAATTAGTTTGCATGTCCATCAGATCTGAGGTTTTTTCCATGCTATGAGGTATTTGACACATTTTTAGTTGCTATTAACACAGAATTATAACGTGATCTTCAGCTTCAATCACTATTTTATCTGTATGACAGATCATTCGTATATTATTGTATTGTATTGCTTACCTTTGCCTCAGGTAATCTACATTATTTTAACAATGCTTTTGAAAATATATGCAAAATAGAAGTTAAAAGGTAGCTAGGGTTAACTTTCATGATTTTCAACTCCTCCAGAGCTATCAATCACTATAGTTACAAACTGTACCCAAACAAAACTTCAGAATACAAATAGGAGCTGCATCCCTTCATACTCTCCTAACAGTACATCAAATAAACACAGAGACATCCAGTGGAGAGAAAAAAAAAAACAAACAAAACAAAGCATTGCAGCACGCAATTGTTTTGCATCACACAGGTACAGATTCTGTGTCATAAACTAAAAGACCCTAAGAATTATAATGAAGCTACAAAATGTCTAGCAAAAGAGGTGAGAGCTCATCTGCCTGCAATCTTTGATGCTCTTAAGTTGCCCTTTTAGCTTGCATTTCACAGCTCATTTACAATTAAACACAAAACCTGTCTTTAATACTGACACAAAAAGAGTGAAGAAGAAAATGCACACAAAAAAAAGGAAAAAAAAAAAGGAACTGCTTTGTCTGATAAAATCAAATCTGCCTTGAATTTTTTTCCTAATGAAAAGTGAATTTATAAACAGTGGTTCCTGGCTGTGCTGTGTGTCAGTACAATAGAGCCTTCATCAGGCTTTTACCAGTTATTTATATATTACAAAGCACTTTCATATTGCATCTTCTGCCAGTGTATTTTCATAATTATAAAAAAAAATACATACTCTTATTAAAATTACATACTGAAAGATTCAAAAACATGCTACAGGAAATAAAGGTTCCAATCACCATCAAATACTATTTTTCTAGCTGAATTAAAAACAGAAGGAGGATGTCCATTTGAGATTAGATGTTTGAATAGATCAGTGCAGAAAAATGAGTTACTAATTGTGCAGGAAGGGACAGGTAAGTAGTAAAGGTCTTTCATGTAAGTAATATGGAAAAGAAAAGGAGGATTGTCTGAGGCACCATTACCATACTCCTATTAATGTCAGTGGAATTTGTTTCTGTCAAGGTGCTCCCTTGAGTTTCTGGTGTTGGGAGAATTTGCTATTCATTGTCCTTCTCCTAAACCTACAATTCACCAAGAAAGTCCTCCTGAAAAAAAACTACAAGCAATTTTATTTTGTTTTAAATATATCTGAAGAAAGAGGAATAAAGAAGAAGGCAAAGTAAGTTTATTTTAGCACTAGGTTTGCAGTTAATAATTAGCAACGTTGTTTTGAACTGTTGCATGTCATGTTTTATTCAATAGTTCAGCATTTTTTTAGAGACACAATAATCCATAATATAAACAACAGCTTGGATAAATACAATGCCATCTATTGGTTATGGATAAATTTATTACAAACAAGGCTGTATTGTGCATCCCCTTTTCCCCAAACTATTTTGACACTGAACATAAAGTGTTGAAATAAATGGCACATGATGCCCAAAGCATTGAAGTGTCAACTTTTTGTGCTTCATACATAACTTTGTTGCAATGATTTGTATTTCACTGGGTTTATTTTGAACATAGGAAAGGAAAAAGAGAGAGTGAGCCAGTGAAGCTAGAAAATTTGTCAGGAGAAATAAGCAAGTACCCCAAAGACTAAACACTTGGAAACACGTATTTGAAAGTGGCAGGCAGGAACTCAGCTTTAAAAATGGCTCACGTACCTGGAAGCCTATGAGAGGCTTGTCTTTCTCAGTATCCTGGATTATAATCTCTCTCATCATAATCTTTCTCATTGGTCTTTTTTCATTATCTTGCCTGTTAGCTGTGCACATAGAAAGCCATGACTAACTGAGTACATTCTTTTTGTCATTAGTTCACAGACTTTTTTCCCAGTGGAAGTCAGGTTAAAGCAATGTGTTTACCTTGCTTTCTTCATTTAAAGCACCAGAAAACTGAACAAAACCAAACTACCATGATAAAGTTCGTAGGGAAAGATTATTTTAGCTGATGATGGAGTTGGAAAAGTACACAAATTTTGTATTTCAGAAGTCTGGATAAGAAAATGACCCTGAACCATGGTAGTTCTAAAATAAGATGATCATAATGGAAAGCAATGGTGAATACTGGACAGGTAAACAGCTCTGAAAATGTAACCCATATGGAAATTTTAAACAGTAGTCTAGTCTCAACACAAAGTTTTATAATTACTCTATAATTAATTATTTTTATTTTTATACAAATATTCTTATATTAAATTCTACTCCCCCTTAAACATTCACAGAGGCAAATAGATTTGGTTTTTTTCTTTCCATCATGTTTAAATCAACGGGCCACCTTGTAGCTAAAGCAATCACATTTTGAAAAGTATGAAAAATATTTTTCATGTCATGGTTACTTCATCCTGCCCCTAAATGGAAAAGAAACTTATGTCAATTTTTTAGAGAAGTCTCAAATCACTGCAAGCACAGACATTAATATTCAAGTTTCTAACTGAATGCCTTAAATGTTGTTAGGTCAAGAAAGACTGCGGTCTAATCAAATAAGGGTAACATCAAATGAGTCAAAATTATTCCTGTAATTGAAAAGGTAGAGGAACAAGAATAAAAGCCCTTGTTCTAATCTCTAATTCAATGTTCCTCATGATCTTTCTAAATGAATGTGATGCCAATGAAAGCCTTAACTTGTAGCTCAGCTATAGTTAGAAATTTTCTGCTGTTAAGATTGTAAGTGAACCTGTGACAATTACTTTGGACGGTACTACACTATATTCTTACTTACCATGACAACATAGTAATCTGCTGGGAGCTTTTCTAGGTAGGTTACTAGAACTGGTCTGAGCTCCTTATCCTTCTGCTTAGAAGGCAATCCTCCTTCCCTGCATGTGGATAAAAGTTAATCCTTCCAAATGGAATAAATTATTTCTTTGTTTCACCTCCAGCTTTCACTATCTTTCCAAGTACAGAAACAGAGAGAACATTTAAATTTGGCTATACAGGCCCGTATTCTGCCTTGACTTTCACCCTTGGTAGCCTAATGGAGAGTGCACTGAGCATAAATCCAAAATTCTGAGCAATATTACCTATTTAGATGTCTACAACATTTGTTTAAAACAGTAGAAAAACAACCTAGTGAAGTCTTCAATCAGCATAAATAAAAAAATCTTAGAGTACCTGATCATAAAGATCTGATTTTATTTTGCTTTTGTTCCAAACAGAAGCAGGGTTATCAAACAGCCTCTTATTGTGTACTTGAACAAAAGTCATTCCAGGCAAGAACTCGCTTTTTATTAACATTTGTATTATGTCAGATTTGAACAAATGCAGCCTGTTCAATAGACAAGAAAAAACACAAGTGTCCCAGATCCTTCTACATTTCAAGGTCTCAGAAGAATGCTACAGTTTATGCCAGTATAAAGAAAAAAGGAGACTATAATGTGTGCTACTATTTGAAACAAGTGAGAACTGTCTCTGGTGAAGCCAAGTACCAGCATGTTTCCAGAAGAACACTTATACTTGTAACAACGCAATATATATAGTTCCACAGGAAAGAAAAAAGATGTATAGCACCTCTCTATTTCTTGTCTTTAGCAAATGTCGTGTAATATTCTGCTCTTTCCTGACTCTCTCTTGCCTACTTTATTTTAGCACCCCTGCTTTAAACAGGGCAGACAAAGATTGTGAGGACACTTTTTGAAAAGTTTAAACCTCTCATTTAACCATGTCAAGGAGAGATGCCTGTAAATATGCAGTCAGATTTAGAGTGCTACAGCAATATTTCTGCTATACTTATACCGTATAGCTATAGTGTATCTTCTAAAATTCAAGCACTTACTTAGATTGTCTTGACATTTGCCATATCTCATGAGGAATGAGGTACGAGTTATTTTGAAAAAATATCTCTGTGACAGAAATCTCTGTACATTGAGTGAAAGCACCAAGTTCAATTCTTTCTGCGTACCAGGTTTTGATCTATGATTCTAATCATCCCCTGCCTGATCTTAGTTTCTCAGTGTAATAGCAGATTAAGCAATGCACAGGTTGTTCCTTTGGCAACTAACGCTGACAATCAAAAATACATGCTGCATTAAAATTTAGAATTTCATTCTCAGTCTACACAAGAGCAAAATGTGCTCTGTAAACACATGCAGAAAGTTGGCAGGCAACGATGGCAAGAGCTGAGTAGCTCAAGGTGTCATGCTGACCTCTTTGAACCTGTGTTGTGCCTATGTGCTGTAGGTGTCCTGTTACTTGCTTTTTATCCATATTTTGGTAGAAGATCCTTTTAGAAAGTTGCTGAGACCCTCTATTTTGCTTTAAGCATGGGTTTGGTTTGGGTTTTTTTTGCTTTAGAAGTACTGACAAGGAAAGTGGCATTAATTAAACTGAACAGACTCCAGCAACTAGTTGTGACTGTAATACTACATGCCTTTTCCTGGACATTGGATATGAAGCAAAAATGTAAGGGTTATGTGATTTGCCTGCTTGCAGCTCCCCCGACTAATGGGCCACAATGCTGAAACACATCCCAGAGCTCTGCTCTTACAAGTGCTACCACAATTTTACACAGATGCATAAGGCACTGAAACACTTTTTTTTTTTCATTGACATGAAGATTCAAGGTGAAGGCAACTTCCACTGCTGGGCTCCATCGTTAAATACTAATGGTAACAAAAAGCTGTCCCAGGCTGCTGCAGCAGCAACCTTATGCTCCTCTCCCACAGAGATAACTGCAAGCCATGGGGCAGAAGCAAACTGGTTGTTTGCTTGGTGGCGTTAGTTACCTTGAGTTCTCTCCAGGGTCAGAGAGGGATAAACATGCTCTTTTCCTCAGCATGGCCGTGGCCTATTTGCTCACCCCACAGCAAAGTACAGTGACACACTAAGCTCCCTCAACTTTATAAAACATGGGGGAGAAAGCCTCACTTCAGCAGCAGTGGTGCCTGGCAGGGACAAATAACTCCTAAGCAAGCGTCAAAACACTTCCAGCAGAGGCATACCCAGCATGAACTGCAGCTCCCACCGAAATCATTGATCTGAAGCAATGGCTGCCATCCTGTACTGAGAGTTGTACAAATGGGCAATGTGCCCTTCTGCTGAACCCTATTGATCTGCATGAAGCTTAGGACAGACACAGCTGTGCATTTGAATAGACCACAAGGCAGAGCTGAGGCTTCATAGGCAAAAATCAATTTGTTATATTTAAAAAAAAGGAAGAGAGGATATAAAAGCCTACACTTCAAGCTCTAAACCAATCTCTAAGTAATAAGGATTAGAATGAAGACCACTTTACACATGCAGGCTGGGGTTTCTGGCATGTTCTTCTGCAGTGTTTGCTACAGATCATCGACAGGAGTGAAAGCACCTTACTAGCCCTGATCTATTCCAGCAATTCCCATCTTCATAAAGGAATGCAACCATCAATACAGTTTAAGCTGACAGTTTTTAAATCAACCCAGAATGACAGTAAGCAATATTTCAGAACAGAAAGAAAAGAAATAACCCCTCAATCAACGTTTTGATAGAGAAATGCATAAATTTTAAAAAAGAGTTTAGGATGGACACAAAAGCAGAAACTGTGCTCCTGCAAGAGGGCCAGGGTCTTGATTATATGTTTCCTCCAAGAAATGACACTTCTTATAGAAGATTGCCCCTTTTCTATTTCCTTACTATAGTAAGGCATTATTCTAGCACCTAGATATTCCTCTGTACTCTCCTGTCCAATTAGAGAAAAGGTCAGTCCAAAATAAGTGTAAGCTAAGTTTATAAGGGCTGACAAGAAGACGGTTGGGGATGGCATGAATGCAGTCATATTAATTCTGGGTAATGCTTTCTTTTCCACACATTAGCAATTCAGCTGTTGTGCTCAGAATGAGAATTAAAATGAAAACTGTGAACTTAAGGCAGTAAAAAATAAAACTCCTTCTCCAATGGTGGAGAAGGAAAGTATAAATGTAGCGTACTGCAACAGCACTCTGATATTACCAAAAGTAACAATACATGAGTAAAACACTTGTTAGCATTGCCAATAATACAGTACAGCTATGACCCTGGAAGAAGGCATGATGTTTCACTGCAGATTTCTAAAGAGAGCTGTCCTGGTTTCGGCTGGGATAGGGTTAATTTGCTTCCTAGTAGCTGGCACAGTGCTGTGGTTTGGATTTAGCATGAGAATAATGTGATAACACACTGATGTTTTAGTTGTTGCTAAGCAGTGTTTATACTAAGTCAAGGACTTTTCAGCTTCCCAAACTCTGCAAGCAAGGAGGTGCATAGGAAGCTGGGAGGGGGCACAGCCAGGACAGCTGACCCAAACTGGCCAAAGGGATATTCCATACCATGTGATGTCATGCTACTACATAAGCTGGGGAGAGTTGGCCAGGGGGCAGCAATCACTGCTCAGGGACTGGCTGGGCATCGGTTGGCGGGCGGTGAGCAGTTGAATCACCTCTTGGTTTGCTTTTTTTTTCCTCCTTCCTGGGTTTTGTTCCTCTCTCTCTCTCTCTCTCTCATTGTTTTACTTTCCATTACAATTTATTGTTCTTGTTGTTGTTGTTATTATTATTATTCTATTATTTCAAGTATTAAACTGTTCTTATCTCAACCCATGAGTTTTCTTACTTTTGTTCTTCTGACTATCTCCCCCATCCCACCGTGGGGGGAAGGGTGAGCGAGTAGCTGGGTGGTGCTTGGTTGCCAACCGGGGTTAAACCACAAGAGCATTGAATCCCTCACTGATGTGCTTTTGTTCCCCAACACAGGTGCTGCCAGGTGCCCCGTGCACATGCATTCTGCCTCATTTAGGTTCACTTCAAGTTCTCTTTTCCCCTTAGGGGGCTGTCATTGTTAGCATTGCAGGTCCACTCCCTTTCAGTTCTTGGTCAGTTATAACCAGTGAAGTAAAATATGAGCAAGACAATCATCAGAACTGTCCCTGTGATTATTACTTTTTTTTTTTTGAAAAGTCATTGAAAGCAACATGGAAAATAAATGCCTTTTCTCATCATTTGTACCTGCATGAATGTGCTGATCCCGTCAGCAGCTTCTTTTATTTCAACAAGACAGGCAGCTACTGTGAGCTTATTTGGGGTCCAGTTACTCCAAGAAGCAGAGAGGGAGGCACAAGCCCTCCCCACAGTATTCTTCTTAATAGCTGAGAAGTCGTGGTCTCTTTACTCCTACAGACTGTGTCTGTGTTTTGAGATGTCACTGACAGAGTAAAAAATAAAAGAATTTATTTTTTAGCCCAGTATCATGTTTCCAGCATTGACCACAGTGGATGCTTAAGGAAAGACTATGAGAATATTTTCTTTCTATATCTTGAGTCAGTGAGTTCCACCATTAACTATATTATATGGAAAAGTGCTGGTTTTAGTGTATTTAAATTACTGCCTTGCAATGTCTGTTTTCCCTCTGCTTATTTCTAAGGAAAAAATGAAAATTGTTCCCTCCTTAGCTCCTCTATACCTCTCATGACAATGAACTTCTATTATTTGGCATTCAGTTGTCTCTTTTCCAAGCTTTATTTAGTTTTCCTCACAACCCCCTCCCGTATTTCTCTTCCCTTCTCTAAGTCTTTTTAAGTTCTATTGTAACCGTTTTGAGGGAACTGCACATAACAGGCATGCCATCAACTAAATAGTGACATAATATATTTGATTGGTTGTCTCTTCTTTTCCTAATAACTCCTATCATTCCCTTTTCTTTTTTGACCAGCACTGAACATCAAGCTGATCTTTTCACTGAACTTTTCATCATGACTCCAAGGTTTCTTTCCTAAGTGTTGAATGCAAATTTTGTCGTTCTCATTTGTCATGTACTGGAGGGGTAGTTTTATCCCATGTGTTAAACTTAGTAACTTTGAATTTTACATGCTATCTTATCATATAATTAGTCAGTAATATGAGATTCTTCTGCAACTTTTTATGGTACCAAGGACCTGTTCTGAAGTTGCTGAAGGCAGCAGAACTAGAGGGATTATGTTTCTAAAGCACTTTCCCAGCACTGTTGACTCATCATTACGATTATCATCTCAATGCTGGCGAGGGAAGGACAATGCAGCTGGGTTTAGCTCTGTTCACATATATTACAGTAGAGATGTCCACACCATAAGTGAATGCATATGCAGCATTTGAACAAACGTAGCATCATTTCACTTGGAAAGATGAAATATAGTTTAGCGTAATGTGCTTAAGAGTCTTATAGAGTACTTTAAGTAAAAGAAATGTCAGAAGTCTGAGAACCCTGTTCTGTTTATAAGTGTAATGGGAAGGAAATATTTCATAATGCTTCCACTAGTGATACTAGAAGATGAAGATTCTTAAGAAATTATGTAGCAGAAATCTATTAGCTAGTGCAATCTGCAAGGTAGATACTTTGTATTTAACTAAGTAACAAGGTCCAGGAAAGATGTTTTGATTCCTCTGAGTTAAAGGTGAGAAAAATTACTTACGAATGTGGACATCAAGTTAGTGAAGAGACATAAATGTGTACAGAATCTACAATTTCTTTTTTTAATAGAGGAGATTGTGGTTTTACCCAGAAATAGCTTTCTGCTGGGCACCTGAAAGTCATCAAAATGGTGGACAAAAATGCTTGGTAAAAGTAATGATGAATAAACTTACAGTTGATCCATGGAGTTGGAGAGTATCCTACAGAAATTAATGTTCCATAACAACTAAAAGATTACAGTCAAAACTTGAAAATACAAAAGAATGTGTAATGGGAGAGGTGGAAGTAGAAGGCTTCATTACATGAATGATGGCAGATGTTAAGAGCAAAGAACATGGGCATAGATGTGTTGGAAGCTAGAGGGAGGTGATTTGCAATCATCTGTGACAGTTTCCTTCCAAAGACTGCCTTTCTCACTTACCAGGATCTTTTGACCTTTTTGGCCACAAACATAACTCTACATACAGGCTTCAGCTTATTCAAGTAATTTCAAAAGCAGCAACATCCTAAGATTTAGGTATTCAATGGTTTGAGTCTGCAGGTTGACCTCTATAGCTCTCCTTTTATAAACCACACATCTCAACTCCAGGTACCATACACTTGCTAATTGTTTACTTGGCTTGTGCATACACTAGTCATTACTCTGGTCATGCTTATAGCATATACATTTGGATGATAGTTCATTTAAACTACAAGCATCTTGATTTTTTTTTTTTTATTTGTTCCAGCCCTTATTTATTCAAGCTTGTCAATAAATTCAGTGTTTAACTTCCATGCAAAGATGACAGCCTGAAGCTCTCTACTTCCATGAAATCGGGCCTATCCCACTAGCTGAACCTGAGAATGGTCTTAAAGCAGGCGATTTTAAAGCAACCCAGGGAAATGTTTATCTGGAAATACTGCTGCTAGTGTAAAGGAATGTCATATTTTATTCTATGTTTATGAAAAAAAAGTTTGCAATTACAGCTGACACCACCAGAAAACTGGAAAAAACCCACAACATTTGGCATTCTACTTGTATAAAGAACACATCTAAAAGAAATTTAAGTAGAATTAAGTACATAAGTCAGAGAGACATTAGATGCATACAGAGTGGACACTGGGTGTTCAACATCAACCATTTCACTTCACAGACCCATGGGAAACCACTGCGTTACTCTGTTTACTCTACCACCATTTGCTGCACAGAGCTTCAGTGTCTTTGAAGGGCTTCATCTAGTAGGCACTGACAATTCTGAGTGCGGTACAAAGCAGAGCAGGACACAACCACTCGTAGTGAAATGCTGGCCTGACAGAGAAGTTTTGTAACACCTGCCTTCCATGAAACAGCTCATTGCTTGTAATTGCAAGTCCCACTGAGCCTGGAGGAAAGCAATCCGTATCTCCATCCTGGTATGAGCAGACCAGGGAATTCTATGGAGATAAAGCATTGTTCAGCTAGGAATCAGAGAGAGTAAGAAACTGCAAAGAGGAGTGTGGTGAAGAGCCTGTGAGAAGGTATGCTCCAGGAAAGAATGAGATCCTAGTTCTGGATCCAAGTAGTTAGATTTAGAAAACTGACCACAGCAAAACTCTGGAGCAGTGACAGCTTTCTGGCAGAATGCTGCCAGAGTTTGAAGGTCCTGTACAGTTAAGACTTATCACCACTTCATGCAGTTAAAGAGGACCGCAACATCAAAAAGCTCCACACACATCTGGCTACATACAAATAAATAATAATAAAAAATTGATCTTGGCAATAGTTTTTGTTTACAGCATTTTTTGTTTACAGCCATTTTCACTATTCAATATACAAAACTTCTTACAGAGAGCCCATTCTAGACCCCTAAATAAAAGCATAAGTTTAAAGAAGTGCACAGTAAAGAGCGGATATTTCTGATGAGGTTTACAGAAGTACATGCTTCAGATGGGGATCATTCTTGCAAAAAATTATGTAGCTGACATCTGGTCTACAGCATAATTTGACAAGTCAGTGCAAGACTCAGGAGAGAGAGAAAACATAAGTACATACGCTGCTAGCATACAGGATTTGATAGTGAGAGAAGGTAAAAGGAAACAGCTAAAGCAGAGGCAGATCCAGAAAACTAAAAAGCAACAGGAGACACCGATTTCCACAGGGGTATGAGAAGCTCTGCCACTGTCCCCATACAGAGTGTGTATTTTCAGACACTTCAGTAATGTGGCCCCAGTTTGATGGGCAGGCTGGCAGGAATACTCCTCAAAGACGGCCGGTGCTCTGGGGCGTTTGGACGTAAGAGGGAGTATGTTTACGAAAAGACCAAGGGTATGTGTGAGGCTAGTTACTGAACATTGGATGTAGAATTAACAGTCTAGGTTGAAACACAGCTTTTAATAAGTAAAAAGGCATCACACAAGGTTAAATACAGGTTTAGGATTTTGTAGTGTTTTTTCGAAGCCGAAAACTGGACTCCTATCAACAGATAGAAAGTGAAACAGTTGGGAATAGCTTAACCAGACTTAGAATTATTATTGCAATGAACAAAATGAGACTGATTTAGTGAGAAAGTTTTTTAAACTGTCAACACAATTGTTTCAAAAAATAATGCAGGTACAAGAGTGTGAAGCTGCTAATGGCCATAAGATTGCACAGAGGAGCAATAAACCTGTAATCTGTACGCAGAGGTTTCAGCACACGTTTCTGTTTTGAACCCCTATTACACAAACCAAAGAATGCATTTCTATTCCTCACTGCTTCAGTTTTTCAGGATTTCTTGTAAGGAAGAGGGGGGTGGGGCAAAGGGATAGCATGCATATGGTAAGATAGTCATTACCAACATACTGTCACTTTTACAGTCATTCTAATTTGAATGGTACCTTAAAAACTTTGTTTGCTACTGGAAGTCCTTGAAATATTTGTCAGGAAAGAATATAAGAAATGAAATGATGCTGTGATGTGAATTCTTTACTGCCTGAATGTTCGGTCTTTAAAAGCTGAATCTAACAATAAGATTGCATTTTCCACTGCATTTTGTCAAGCTTCCTGTTCATTGCTGTCTTGTTCACCAATGGCTACTGATAAGTTCTTTTAAATCATTACTAGAAGTGTGGGTTGGGACTCAATTTGAGACTAAGACACCTTGGTCAGTGAAGACCTAAAGCTTGATGTATTTGGTGCTTCATGCCATCTAACAAACTAAAGTTATTCAGGATACCTTCATAGGGGTGGTAGATGGGATGAGATCAGGATCTGTGATGATATCTTTTGGCTCAGCACTTGGAGACCAGGCAGTGTATACCCCAAAGCATCTCAGTTGGCAGTTGCTACCTATATATAAGGAACTGGACTGAGCTCCTATGGATTGAATCAGCTTTTAGCCAGAGTGTCTATTTTAGGAGAGCTAAACTAATCTGTAAGCTCCACCAGTGTTTGTAGGCTTAGATACCACATGCCTTAGGGGTCCAATGTAGGCATCAAGCCCACTCCTCAGTTGCCTAAAGGCATCTCAGAGCAGCTAAATTACTTTAGAACATGAAAGACATCCTCAGGGATATAGCTACAGGTACAAGACCTATAGAAAACCCCTTCCCTTCTGGAGTGGCAGCTGGAGGTCAGGCAAGATACCCCAGAGCTCTGTTTTAGTCCAAACAAAAGTTTCAAACAAAGAAAATTGTATAAACAAGTCTGTCCTTCAGGAAAATCTGCAGATCTGTTCTCTTTGTGGGTTATTTTTACAGTCATACCACAAAGCATCAATAATTTCTTACTAATTAGCCTTCCTTTTGTTTCCCAAGTTTGGAGAAGTACAGCCCTAGCTGGAGATGCATTTTAAGAATATTTGTTTTATTAATGCAAAATGAGACAATAGTCGTCTTGTTTTTAATCACTGGTCTTCTTTGTTTCCCGAATCTTTTTTCTCTCATTTTTGTATTTTTCTGGGCTCATCAATCACTTTTTGTCACTGTTTTCAAAGACTAGGGTTTTAAGCACAGAAAGGAACATTTAATTATCTGATTTCAACTCTTGAAGAGAAAAGACTACAGTCGTTCAGTCACTCTAGCTGATCTAAGTCAACAGCCTTAACACAAAAACACCCCAGCAGAGTGGTTTTACCTTTGATTTGAAGACATCATGGGATTAAAACACTGCTGCTTCCCTTAGCAGTTTGTTCCACAGCAGACTATACTTCTTAATGGTGAAAATGCATGCCCTGTTTTTGTTTGAATTGCCTTATTTTGTTATCAGTGATTTTATATTCACCTTCAGTCATTGACTGAAACTATTTAATACTAAGGAACCCTACTAGTTGAGCTTCTATGCAGCTATGATTCCCCACTGACATCTCATTTTCTACTTCTATTCAACAAGGCAGTTCTTAATCCCTTTAAAAATGCTCTTTATTGATACTTCATAATGCATATTTTTTGTAGTCAGTGTTATGAGTGACTAATAAAGCACCTAAGTACATTTGTTCTTTGATTTTAGTTTTATGAATCCCACTCCTAATGATATGAATGAATGAAATAATGTTTCTTTCAGAAAGTTTATTTTCAATAATATTAAGTTGCCTGGTCTTAATTCTATTTTCATCCTTTCATTTTCAGCCTGGTTTTCTATGGAAATGAGACACTGTCTAGGTGTTTGCTTGCTTGTTGATCAATCTCACCTAAGAAACCATGAGCTGACTGACAATTTCAAACATGTTTGGCAGGGTGCTAGAGATTTTGGGAGTTTCATGTTTCTGTTAAAAAAAGGGTACAATAAAAGAAAAAGGACATTTTAATGCACTTGTGAGTCCTACTTTTATTAGACATCAGACCTTGTAGGTCCTAAAGTCTTGGCTTTCAAGTCTTCATTTTTTCTGCTACTCATGGAATTTGCTGCTTGTTCATTGCATCCAGTTTCAGCTGTTCTTTTTTGCCTAGGACTCCTGTCTGGCTAACTAACCAATACCTAACCAGGTAAATAGCATGCAGCCCAGTTTAATTCATAACTGGTGGGTTCTTCTATAATTCTAGAATACCTCTGATAATCTCATATTTATTTAAAATTAGTATCCTTTAACCATAGAATCATGGAATCACACAGGTTGGAAGGGACCTCCAAAGCTCATTTGCCCAATGCAGTCCTAGTTAGAACAGATTGTTTAGGGCCTTGTTCAGTTTTGCCTGTCTCCAAGGATGGACATCCCACAGCCTGTCTTGACAGCCTTTTCCAATGTTTGACCACCCTCACAGTAATAATTTTTCCTTACACTTCATTGGAATTCCCTGTACTGAACCTCCCATCCTTCTCTGTGCACCTCTGAGAAGTCTGGCTGTATCTTTCTACAACCTCCCAATAAATAGCTTTTTAAAGCACCTTCTTTACAACCTCCCAATAAATAGCTTTTTAAAGTTAAACAAACCCATTTCTTTCTGCCTTTCCTTGCACATCATCATCTCCAGCCCCAAAAACATCTTGATAGCCCTTCACCAGACTCACTTTAGCATGCCTATGTCTTTCATGTATCAGTGAACCCAAAACCAGACACAGTACTCCAGATTTTGGAAGTGCTGAATAGAGCAGAAGGATGGCTGCCTTGGGCCTGCTGGCTGCATTCTTGCTAATAAAGTCAAAGATGCTGTTGGTCTTCTTAGCTTCAAGGACACACTGTTGGTTCATGTTGTTGTCCACCAAGACTCTCAGGTCTAAAAAGAGCATTTACTGAATCTTATAAGACTTCTGGGCAAAGCTATCTGGCATTTCTGATCTTAAATATTTCTTCTATTATTGCTCTTTTATGCAATATTTTTTTATTTTTTATATATTTTT
>NW_008795017.1:9445897-9451721 GCF_000699145.1 Aptenodytes forsteri
GTTGGACTTGATGATCTTAGAGGTCTTTTCCAACCTTAATGATTCTATGATTCTATGATTCTATATCCCCCCTTTTTTAAAATATGGAAATTAAAAGTTATTAAATACTATTGTTTTTCATCATCATTTGCTTGTCTAAATCTTCGGGTAACCTGGAGTGGTACTGGCATTTCTTTCATTCCAGATATACTTTAACTTTATTGAACTTTATACTTTCACATTACTATTGCCTTCACAACAGTAACTTACAGGAAGTTGTTCCTGCTACGTTTAGATTCCCTTATCTATTTATTTCTTACATTTATAACTCACTATATATACCAATTACTAATGACTTGTCATTTTTATATTTGTCAGATTTTGTAATAATACTTGCCATTTCTTCCTGAGCAAAGTGGGGAACTTGGGTGTCTTGAGAGCCAACGTCATCGTACTGTGAACTGTAATAGAAAAAAGCTCATTTTGAATAAGTCCCCATTTACATTTGTATTTTTCTGCTGTTATGATCACATGACAGTCTTACAAAACTATCTTGACTATTGATTTTGATAAGATACTCCTAAACCTTTTAGCAGTCTCGTGTGCTGGACTCCTCAGCCAATTTCATTATTTTCTTCTTAAGGGTGTATTATTTATGGCTACTGAGTGAATTGGATTTTTGACTCTTTTCTCTTTCCCTTTGACTGCTTTTTATCTGTGCGAATGTCATGTAGTAAAGAAGAAAAAAACACAGGAAACAAGAGCATAAAGCAAGAAAAAATTATAGAGGAAGCATCAGCCAGACTGACTAGCTTCAGGCAAAAGAAGATAGCCTGTCAACCTCTTCATCATTGTGTTAATAATAAGAAGAGAGTTCACACAGATAGCCTTCCTTGCGGTAGAGCTTGAAACAAGCCAAACCAAAAGGAGAAATTACTACAGTAATTGTAGGAATGTGAACAGTAAGAGGACATTTTAGGGCAGTTTCTCCCTCCACTTTTCACTCGTCACAACTTGGGAAGTTTTGGGGTTTTTTTAAACACTTTCACCCTTAAAAGAAGTATCTGAGGAGTGGATTCCTATTTTTCTTCCACATCAAGAATCCAAACATCTGGCAAAGTATAGTTCTGGGTAGAACTGAATACACCTTCTGATGTGGATTTTTTGTAGGATTATTCACATTTCAAGTGATGTAAGAAATAAACTGTCATAATAGATGACATTAATCATCTGGAACATATTTTGAACAACACTGTAAAGAGTTTCATGCCTTTTCTGTGAACTGTCAGTTATCTTTTCTATGACAAAAGTTGCAAGAAGGGGATGGATGCTTTCATCTCAGATTATTTTCTTCCCTCTTCTTTCTTCAGTTGGTTTCTCTCTTTATTTCTGTATTCCCTTGAAATAATTTTCAAAACTATGTAGGTATTTCAGGAGACTCTTTGGTTTGCAAGCAATGTAATGACAGTTGTCCTATTTTAGACAGAAACTGTTGTTCTGATTCCCTTGGCTACACCTACACTTTGAGTATAGACTTACCCATATCCATATGACATGCACAAGTCCTGAAAGATCCCAGCTCAGCTATCACCAAAACCTGTGTTTTCCAGTTACTGATACTGATCTAAGAATTTTTCAGGAAGAATTTCAGGGTGTCCATTAGGCCTCCAGATATCCTTTTGCCCTATGCAAATTAATTGCAAACCAGCCTCTTAGGGATGCAGAACCTCCCTTACCCTCCCCACACACACCCACATGCACAAATATTGCTTCCCACTCATTCCTGCTCTACTGTGTGACTGGCAGAAAGTTAGAACTCCTTACAGATTTTGTGCAAATGAGTGAAAGAGAGCCTATAAGAATCCCATTTGAGGAAGGGGTTACAGTGTGATTTCACACTTTATTGGACAAAAGAAAGTCCATGAGGTGAACGCAAGACACAAATCAATAAGAAATGAGGGTTTATTTGTTCCAGCATTGATGGAACCACTTTTCTGACCTGCTCCTGACAGTGAAATATGTTCTGGTGGGTGCCCAATGTAGGGCTCACTGGAGTACTGGCAACACAAAGGCTTGCTAAGGCATTGACTCATATGCGCAATCTTACTGGGATGGTTGAAAAGAAATATTGCACTAAGTGTAGAATGAGATAGGGCTAGAAAGGGAACATATAGTACAGGACAGTTAGAAAACAAAGATACAGCTGCAATGTGATAGGCACGTTGTGCTGTTTTACCGTATCACAAAAGAGGAAAAAACCTTGCCAATGACCAATACAGGGTAAGTGATATCACTGTGTTTTGCCAACCACCTTTTCACCAGTACATATCCCTTAACTCCTGTCCTGATAATCATTAGGCTAAGTGTGTTGGAACCGTGCTTGTCTCCAATAAATCTTAGCCACTGTAGCAAATCTATGGACATTCCTCAAGTCAAGTCAGAGAGCTGAGATCTCTTGACTGCAACTTTGCTGGCATCACAATGTTCAGGACCTTACACAAACACATCAGTAACTCCCAACAAGGGCAACAGCAACAACAAAGAGGATGACACTGATTACTGAGTCTAGTGACCAGTGTCAACGTGGCTCATACTGGTAATTCCAACTGATGATTCAGTTAATGGCAAATTGTCCCCCTCATAGGGTTGCAACCTTTAATGGCAGAGAGTTATGAAATCTCTTTCCCACTCTTTAACAATCCCCCAAGAAATGGATGAATTATGAGCACAGAGGGAAATTAAGAAAAGCAATCCATAAGGGTTTTAAAAAGAGGCAAGGGTAACGTGGGAAGGAATTAAAAAATCTATGACATAATTAGTTGTTTTAAAAATAGCAAGAGTAAAAAAATGTAGGATGTTGCAGATAATGGGGACAGTTCTCTGTTGAAAGCTGCTTTAGTCATCAATGTTAGCAGAGCACATCAAAAAAAGGGGAAAAAGAGTCAGACAAAACATTTCAAGTCATGCAGAACTGGAAATTTAAATATTTACTAGACAGCAAGCTACCTACATATGATAAATTACAAGAAGGGCAGGAACAGAACAAGAGGCTAGAATAGTCTATTGAAAATTTAGTCTAACTCAAAGCACCACTCTATTAACACAACATCCAACATGTAGACGCAGAAATGGAAAAAGACAGTTCTAGCAAAATTAAAAAGTGAGCTCATGGATGACTGGGCAAAAAACCTTTTGCAAGTCTTGATATCCTAAGGGTGCTCTGCAACAGAAGATAGGGAAAGATGCATAACTGTGCTTCACACTAGTCAACAGCCACCTCAGCAAAGTTCTCACATTTCAAGTGAGACAGCACTTTACAGTTCAGGGCTACGGGAACAGCTTTCTGCTCATGACTTGTTACTCATGGTTTATAAGTATTGCAAGGTGGTATGTGGGCTGAGAGAGGTTCAACATGAAAGTTGTCAACATGAGCATGCTCAGTCCATCTATACTGCATGTGCCCAGAGTTGTAGTAAAACAATGGACTTATCTGGGCACCCTGCTTGTCCCGACATGCTTTGAAGCTCACGGTAAAGACAAACAGGAATGTAGTTTCACATACATGAGATGGACAGTCATTAAGTTTTGACCTGAGCATTGGTTGAACATATGCTTAGCCCATAGCACAGACACTGACACAGAAGTATTTAACAAGTTCTCAACCACCATCTAGAAAACCTACACAGTGATAAGCCTCAGGTCTCAAAGTTGTCCCAGAACATGAGAATGCTGCTGTCAGCTAAAAGCATATGACTGGATGTCCTGACAACAAGGTGGCCTGTCACTTGCCTGTGGGGTGCCAAAGTCAATGATCTGAAGGGTATTGGTACTAATACCACTATCCCACCACATTCACATTCAGGATCTCACAGCATTTCTCTCTTATTTTAGACAGAACTATATCCCCATCTCCTTGTCTGCCTTTTTGGTAATTAATATCTTAGAAGACATAAACCTCAATCTAAGTTCTTTTTTACCCAAATTATGCTTGCCATATTCCCTCTTTTCTAGGGCTGCTAGCTGCAAGATGCCTTTCCTGACTTAATATGAAATCTGGAGTTAGTAAATTCTGGTGGCAAAATGTGCCAGGAATAAGACTTCCAGCATATTCTTGCGAGGTAAGGAAGTCCTCAGGAAAGCACAGCCACAAGACATATTTTCTTTATGCTCTTTGTTACTTATCTGTTTTTATAAATAAAAGCATATTTGATTAATACCTTTTAACTAAGGATTTAAAAATTCTGTACCCAGCTGGATAAGTATAATTACCTGCATTTAGGACAGAAGTATACCTAACTGCTGTGAGAAAAATAGAACATATGAGCTCAGCACAAGACTAAATCTTAACTATTTTTATTTTAGATTATTTTTTATAAAAATTACTTCTGATTTCTTAAGATACAAAAATCTAAGAGATAAGTAAGAGTAACCCTGTTCTGAAATGAAAAGCAGACAGCAGTAACTGCCTGAACTGCAGGGAAGGCAGGATAGTCTATTATACAGCAAAGTTATCCTGAGTAACAGTGATCTCATGATTGGTAGTCATTATGGTCTCTCTTGCAAAAGGTATTTTTATGACTTTAAATCTTCTCTTCTTATAAGAATTCCAGACCTGAGTATAAGACCTTTGGCTTAGACAGAAAAGACTCTGGCAAAGGCTTTGAAACTTTCTGACAACTATACTTAGCATATATTTGTGGAAATTGCTATGCACAAAAGTATGTATTACATAGCAACAGATATTTTGAGAAACCTGCTAGCCTAAATTCTATTTTTTTTTTTTCAAATTGGTGTCAGCGAAGTGTGATGCTAACCACTCTTTAGTTTGGCTGGCTGCTGTCAGGGAATGAACTCTTTAATCTGATTGATCCAAGACAGTAGAGAATGGTAGGTAGATGTGACCAACAGTACTGGGGTAGACTTGGAGTACCCATTTTTACAGCCGCCTAAAGTTAGATTAGCTCAAAATTACCTCCAAAAACAACTCTATCTTGAACTACCTGTATTCAGAGAACTAGAGGCAAAGAGCAGAAACACTGTGTATACCAATAGTCCTTTACAAGTATCTGGTAAGAATTCACAGTGTACAACCACCAAGTAACATTCCCTCTTCTTTAATTAATGACAGTGTTAATGGCAGGTTTGGTTCAAAAGCCCATGATTATGTAGCCTGTGCAGACACAGAAGGAGGAAAAAATAACAAATATAATGGACAATGTCTTTTTACAATAATTTTTGAAACAGTCAATGAGTATTGATAAGATTAAGATTTAAAAGAGTAACTGTCAGCCAAAAAGCGGAGAAACCCTATCACAGAAGGAGCTATCATGAAGGGGATATGTGTAACGAGGTGATGATAGACAAGTCCTGCACAAAACAGGTGAGCAAATGTTAGCTTGATTTATAGCTTGACTGCTGACTTGCTGTTGATCTGCTGCTTGGGGTTTCTATGTGGAGTTTTCAATAAATGCGACAAAAAGAAGGTGCTACTGGGAAAATAAAGCAAAAAAGCAGAAAGTAGCACTGAGAAACAACATGAGGAAAGAATAGGAACCTGAATATTTTGTTTGCCCAAGGCTACTGAAATAGCAACTGACAGCGCTTCTACAAGCATTAACCACACCAACAGTCCCTGTCCCATTGACATGTAGCAAGAGCTTTTCTTTAGACTCAGGGTGTTTGGAGGGGACAGGACAGGGGAGGGAACATGAATATGTGCTTATCTATTGGTGTACAAGATGAATCATAGAATCATAGAATCATACAATCATTGAGGTTGGAAAAGACCTCTAAGATCATCGAGTCCAACCGTTGACCCAACACCACCATGCCCACTAAACCATGT
>NW_008795017.1:9452680-9461535 GCF_000699145.1 Aptenodytes forsteri
AACTCCATTCACCACAACTCTCTGGGCCCGGCCGTCCAGCCAGTTTTTGACCCAGCGCAGAGTCCACCTGTCTAAGCCGTGAGCCGCCAGCTTCTCTAGGAGAATGCTGTGGGAGACGGTGTCAAAGGCCCTACTGAAGTCCAGGTAGACCACGTCCACAGCCTTTCCCTCATCCACTAGGCGGGTCACCTGGTCATAGAAGGAGATCAGGTTGGTCAAGCAGGACCTGCCTCTCATGAATCCGTGCTGGCTGGGCCTGATTCCCTGGTTGTCTCGCTCATGCCTTGTGAGCACCCTCAAGATGAAGCACTCTCTGTTCACATACCTTTCAAAAAATAAGGCCACACATCCTCAGCCATCCTCATCTTCAGACATTCTTCCTTCTCCCTCTCTAATCTTCCTTCCTACACCCTTTAAAGACGGTAATTTAGTTGTGCCTTCAACTCCAATCAACCTACCGAGAATGAACAGAGGACTTCTTGAGACAGGGATGTGGGATGGTTAGTATCACACCAGAAAGGGACAGGGGATGGAAAGGTTTTTCCTGCAGCATAACAGTCAGAAGATAGACATGTGTTTAAAGATCAAGCACAATTTTCTCTTGTAAAGCCTAAAAATGTTCTCCTGAGCAAGCTCTATTGGTCTCTGTAGAGAAGAGGATGCTATTAAGAAAGGAGACTGAAAGCCTTTCCACACATGAAATAGGCCAGGGTCTATCTGTTCCATTAGGAGACTAAAAGAGAAAACGCTTAATCCAGTCTAGGCTGGCATTTATCAGATGGAGTACTGTCAACATGCATAAAGACAGACCTGCCCTTTATACTTTAACCAGTTCTGACTAGTCACAAAAAATCAGAGACCAGCTACATTTAATTTTTAGACTAAATTAATACAAGTGCCCTCTTTGGCCTATGACTATTTGGAAATTCTGTTTGGAATTTCATGATTGAACAAAGCAGAGTATGTTTTGGTTACTCATACATCTGTTACTTAGTGGAAAATCGTTTTCAGAGCACTTTCAACCTGGACGGTTGAAAAAATGGTGAGGCTTTGAAATCAAGTATAACCTGGACCTGTAATCAAAAAAAATCCCAAAAGCCATTGTTTCTGTCATCTAATTCTCAGGTACATCACCACTGCTGCCAGCTTTTGGGGCAATATGTGAATTCTATCAGGGTGAGAAAGAAATCTTCCTTAAAAGAAAAACATAAGGATCAGTACAAGTGGTTTTACATTGTTTCCCAACTCTTATGCTTACTACTTAGGAGATGGGAAATGCTTTTGTATATCTTTGATACAAAAGAAATTCTGCTTCTGAATAAGGAAATCTTGAGACAAACCCACCTTTTGCAGAAATAACTTTCACCTGGGACCATTTTTGGCAGCCACAGCACCTGCAGTTTCTCAGTTGATGCAGCATAAAACCCAGCCTGATAATTTGCTTTTAATGTTATCTCTGAAACCCATGCCACTACCTACTAATTAAAAATATAGAAAGTTGGTGGCAGAAGAAATGAGAAAGGAGAAAAAAGGGAGAAAGTGTAAGTAGAAGAGAACAGAGGAAGTAAATAAAAATAACAATAGCTATCATTTTCCCTTCTCTTTTTAGAGCATTTTGTCTCCTTTCAATTTTGTTTAACGATATGGAAACATTTCCTGTCTCTCCTCAATTTCAACATTATTATTTGAATCATACAAACAGAATACACTTCTCTATCATTACATGGAAATATCAGCCAGCCTGTAGTTAATGTTGCATCCAGCTCCCATTACAAAGCTCTACTCAGCACTCTTATGAATTTGGCAAGGAAAATTGGTCTGGCATAAAAATAACTATGCATACTGTGAAGGCTCAGGAGAGTATCTCCAAAAAAATCTGAAGAAGAGCTATCAAATGGCTTTGCAGTGGGCGACTCACTCTTACTGGAAAGAAGAGAGACATGAGAGAAACTCCCTTCAAGCTATACATGTTGTTGTAGCAGGCCATGACACCAGACACAGAACGTCTTAAAGGAATTGCCTTAAAAAGCCAATTAAAATCAATTTTAGGTTGAAGATACTGATACTTTCCTACTTGGTAGTGTGGTTTGCAGTGCATGGACAAGAAAGCCACATGCTCAAAACTCTATACCACATGTAACGGATAGCGAAAAAAAAGTCAAACATGGGATGTTTGACTTGAGAGAATTCCAGTAGATCTGTACAACACAGTGAAGCTGTGTAGGTACTATCAGTTTGAGAGGTAATCTAAAGTACAATGCCAATTATAAGATTTCTACATATCTCAGCCATTAGATGGATAGGTGGATAGATCTGCATTGCAGTCATCTCTCATGGGTCATTGATCTCATTCCCCCATTCCTCCCATGAGGGGAAACAGGTCAAATTACTAGAGTAATTTTGACGAAGTATCTGTTGAATTAATTCTCATCTCAAAATATTTTGTTGTTCATATGCCATTAATTTACATGCAAGTCTACTTTTTCAGTTATTTCTTAGTGTTTGAAATGTATGGCTGTAATGTATGGCTGTCTCTGGGCTTTTATATCCTCTAGGTTATGGATATGCCAATGCTACGAAAATCAAGCTGTTTAGTATAACCACAAACCACTCAGCCCACTCTTCTTACCAGCTTGCAAGAGATGAGTTTAAAGCTTGGTCAGAAACACAACAGATGCAGGCTTTAAACCACTCAGAAAGACAGAGAAGTGATCCCCAAATCGTAGAACACCTACTCAACAACAGCCTAATTTGTCTCTGAAAATTAGCGCAGGGTCAATTAGTTGAAGTACCCCAGTCTGCATTTCAGCTCAGAGAGCAGATAGAGCATTCTCCACCACTTCCACCTCTGCTCACTCTCATATCTGGCACTGTGCAAAGCCCATCATAAAACTCACATCTTGAGGTGACAGAAATGCAGGTGGCAGGGTCTGCAATGAAAAAGACAGGGGCCACTCCTCTGTCTGAAGTCATGAGGATGAAAGCTGTGGGGCAACATCTGTTCCCAGGTTATCCAGATGTAGCAGGTTCCCCAAGTTTCCTACCTGTTTTGCAAAAAACATGCATTTCCTTAACAGCTCACACCAAGATAAGTTCTGCCAAGTCTTCTGGCTGCTTCCTCCACTCTAATTATCTTTTTCTTTACCAGATTAAATCCCAGCAATTTACCTCATCCAAGCTCATCAAGATACTAGGTACTTTGTTCTAATAACCATAATTTAAATGACGTTACTATTTTTTATACTTCAAAAACTACTGTTAATAAATTGGTTTTTAAAAGCATACTGACTTCTGAAGAAAAGTACTAGAACATGAATTTGTTCAAATTGATGTCCCTTGTTTCCAAAGATGACCACCTATTTTTCTAAGCAATATCAATTTATCTTTGTCTATATAAATATTTCCTACATTGTAAAGGTTTTATTTCCAGATTCAGAGAATGAACTCTCTTCTTTCCAAACGAGGATGATGAATACTTTATACTAATCTTATAGAGACAAGGAAAATCTTTGTTCTGTGCTCATATAATGCCTAGAACAATACAATCCCAGGCTACCAGTCCCAAGAGTTCTCACAAAATAATGCAGAAATGGCTTCTCCTCCATTTAATGAATGTAAAAGTGATTGCTGAATTTCCTGTTTTTCCTATGGAGCACTCCTTCCCTGCAATATAGGCACTGCTACCTCTGCTGAGAGTACTCTGGCTGCTTGGCCACACCAGGGTGGTGGCAGCTCTAGTACTACTCAGAAGCGTGCCTCTGGACTGCTGAGGGACCTTGCATTGCTTGACAGCGCACCAGAGTTGGGCAGCAACTTGACAGGACTTTTCCAGTATAAACCTGAATCCCACTTGAGTCCTTCTTCAAACAGGTAAGTTCTTGCCCTAAATTAATCATCTGGGGAAAAACAACAGGATAAAGTTCTTAGTACACCCTGAAAACTGATAGAAACAGAGAATAAAGCCAATATGGGTTGGAATGGCCTTCCTGTTACCACCTTTTAAAATCTGTATCAACAGAAATATTTTATCCACTATTATACACCTTAACACCTATTTCCTGTAACTTCAGAATATTAATTGCACTTTCATTCTCTGCTCTAATTGTTTCAAATCTTTCCAAGGAGTTACAAAAAGAAAAGCATACACATGCAAACAATGAAGATCACAGAAGACCAGAGATCTCTAAGAATTAATTTTGTTCAAGACACAAGATTAATATTATTATTACCTAACAAAGGCATAAAATATTCACAAGTTATTGTGACTTGAACCAGCAGTTAGCTCACTGTTATCTGAAGCAATGAGAGAATGTGATTAAAATACTAAGTGCTTAGCACTCTGTGTACAGGAGTATCTCAGAGAGAAATACAATGTTAGTTATGCAAACAGAAATATGTCTGGTGTTTTAAAGTATATATTCCTAATGTATCATAGGAAAAAAAATATTCTGCTATGCTTAAAGTTTTCTTTTCTCAGTTTTATTATTTAGTCCATGGTTTATTAAACAAACAAACAAAAATAGACAATGAACAAATAAGCAAGATTGACCCTTTTCTGTTCTACAGATTTTAAGTAGTATCACCTTCAGATTATTTTTATTACTCACAGGCACAACATCAGGCATCACAGAATTTTATTTTATAATGAAGCAGCTAGATCATATCACATACAGGGCACAACGTATGTGTATATTCAGGCATTCACACAGTGAAGACTGGATTAAATCTTAAATCAAGATACCACTTTTTTTTATGCTCTTTTAAAGGGCAAAGTATTCACTGTAGGTTTAGGCTGGAAAAAAATAGCACCAGTAAAGATAAATTGCTCCTCTTGCTTCTCAGTTACAAAAGTGAATGGATAGGTAGATACCAAACAATTACACTTGAAAATCCTATCAATCAGGGAAGACACTGTGACTGAAAGATTAGATTATCTATTTAATACCGGATTAATACCTTTATCCCCAATGAATAGCTGTTGGAGTGTTCAGTTACTGTAAAAATGTCAGATACTTTACACATCCTGTGGGCAGTGCCCTCTCTGAATCTCTTTATCTGTACACAATCACTTTGCATCACACATTTGACTTGTCTGAGGCAATTTCATGGATTTTATACAAAAATAATGCAATTGGTGAGCTAGATTATGGCTCTATTATCAGAGTGCTATGGCAGGGAGCAGAGAGATGAATTGCCTCAGGGGTGTTTGGTGGAGACATATTTCCTACAGACAACAGAGGTTGGCGGGATATTTCTGTGGGTCCTGGAAAGACCTGTGAATTCTCAAAATTGCACACATGAAAGGGGATTGAGACATAGCACATTTCCTTTCTTCATGCAGAATGGCTGCTTCAGGCTACACCAGCCTCTCTCCTTGACGCGAAAGGAGGTGGCTTCCTCTGGCGAAAAGAAACTCACCTAACAGAGGCAGACGTACATTGGCACAGGCTTTACCTTGCTCTTGGTATTACAAATAAATGGGAAAAGAATGAAATAAAACCCTCAAAAATGTTTCTATTTGTACTGTGCTCATGCTAGGACCATGCTTCTGTCAGTCAACAGGAAAAAGATGTAAATATAGTGAAATCACAAGAAAAGACTAAATAAATAAAAGAATGTCAAGGAGAGATTGTTCAGTCCTAATACCCTGAGGCATCTATCTCTTAAGAGGCATTTGTGGCCATGCTCCACTGATGATCAGGACTTCAGTTCTCAGTAGGTTTTGTGGTTTGGTTGTTTGTTTTTTTCGTGAGGGAACAGAAGAGCTGTTTTGCTCTTTCTTTCTGCATGTGCATATAGGTCTAAAGTGATCACCCGGGGTGTGTTTTTTGTTTCTCCTCTCCAGATGGTGATTATTTAATATATCTCTGTTTCACTAAAGTCACCTAATATGGATTATAGCATTATACAGAAACACAGCTGAATAAAACAGCAACACTGCTATCAGCCTCACAACAAGCTGATAATTGCTGATAAAGACATACAGCACATTATTCCTTTCATGATAAGGGCATGGATCTACCTGGTTTAGATCTTCATTGTCATAGCATCTGAACACCTCATTTTGATTACAGGAATGGAAGGGAGCACCTAGATCATCAATGATGTTTATTTCATGCGGCACCAAGAATACTTACGAAACATGACAAAACACTACAGTGTGTCTAGATCTGTACTAAGAGGCCACAAACTAGGGTTAAAAATTGGCATATAAAGAGAGCAAATGTGCTTGAGGATGCTGCCAGGGCCACACAACAGCAAGAAATTTGTTAAATAAAAATCTCAGCTGCAGCATAATGGAAATGGTTTACTTCTCATATTAAAAATAAAGGCAATAATAAAAATGTAACATACCAGTCTGATATGGGACAATTAAAGTGGCAATTAGTTTAGCGTAATTTTGAGCTAAGGAATCAGATATATCAGTCAAGTACTTGAAAGTTTTTAATATCACAAAGATACCTGCAGATTTTCTGTATTTTGTCTCACCATCTCTCCAGATTAGAATGATCCCAGCTGTGGTTTGGCTCAGGTCAACTACACTCTTCCAAAATATTCCTGGGTGTGATTCAGGTATTAGGTCAGACCTGAGAAAATTCCCAGTAGGCAATTTTGAATTGACCACCCTGTTTTCATAGAACTGCTGAGGTGGGGAGGGACCTCTGGAGATCCCCTAGTCCAACCACCTGGCTCAGAGCAGGGTCAGCTGGAGCAGGTTGCTCAGGGCTGTGTCCAGTCAGGTTTTGAGTATCTCCAAGGAAGGAGATCCCACAATCTCTCTGGGTAACCTGTTCCAGTATTTGATCAACCTCACAGTAAAAAGTTTCTTTCTTAAGTTTAAACAGAATTTCCTGTGTTTCAATTTATGCTTATTGCCCCTTGTCCTGTCACTGGGCATACCACTGAGAAGAGTCTGGCTCTTTCACCTTTACTTCCCCAGATCCCCCCAAGCCTTCTCTTCTCCAGGATGAACAGTCTCAGCTCTCCTGTATGTAAGATGCACCTGTCGCTCCATTATCTTAGTGGCCCTTTGCTAGATTTGCTCCAGCATGTTCATGTCTCTGTTATAGAGGGGAGCCGAGGACTAGATCCAGCACTCCAGATGTGGCCTCACCAGTGCTGAGTAGAGAGGAAGGATCATCTCCTCTGACCTGCTAGCAATGCTTTTCCTAAAGCAGCCCAGGTTTGGAAGATAATAGAGTTTAGTTGTATAGTTGTGGCCAAGACTGCATTAACTGGTTTCAGAAACAGAACATGGGCCTGGCACTGTTTAATTTACTGTTTATCTAAAACTATCATTTATACTACTGTTTGTATCTAAAATTATACTAAAGTAGTAGGGAGATGTCAAAAAGTTAAAAATAACTTGGGAATTCAGGGGAATGTCAAGGGTTTCAGGGATTCTATGAAGTAAATCCTATTGCATGACATAGACATAGAAATTAAAGAAAAACTGCTTTTTCTCCCAGTGACAACCAGCCTGTTTCAGAAAGTGAAGGTGCGTGGAAGATACTGATGTTCAATGTTATTTAGCTTTTCTGTAGACCAGCAGTTTCAATACCATTTAAAGGTTCTGTACACTTGTTGAATTTTAGCTGCCTCTCAAAACTAAATGTAAGAAGTCTATGTCTGTTTTAGTGTGATAAGATGTTGCCAGTGATTTGGTAAACAGCATTGCTTTGGTCTGAAAAAAAACTCTGTTCAACATGTTATACTTCACCTTGTTATCTCACGTCTTAAGCAAAGCTGTAATCAGTTCACATACTGCTCTGCTAAGTCCATGTAAGAATCAAATAAATTAAATTATCTTTAATTTTTAGAGTAAAATTGTTTGTTATGAGTTCACAAACTTTACCTCTCATTCCTACCAGTTATCTACTTTTTTTCCCCCTCAACAAGAACAGAAGATCCCAAGAACCTCAGATTTAAATTATGCTGCAATTTACAGTCCCAGAGTTTGTAAGATAATGTGAGATCTAAAGTATTGAGAAACTCATCTGGCACAAACAAAATCAAAATAGGTAAAATTGAGAGACTTCTAAGAAAATAATGAAAGAATCAGAGAATCAGGATTTCAATATGGAACTGAGAACCTAGTTTTCCTACTCTCTATGGAATCTTTTCCACGTTGGTAAGAAAGTCAATAATTTCTAAATCTGCTTTCCCTAGGGCAGGAATTGGGAATATACCCTCCACACCATCAGCTTAAGGTCCATAACATGAAAAACTGGACATTCATCTCTAACAGATTTAAAAAAAGCGAGGCTTTGAGTGTCTAAGAAGCCAGACAACAGGACAACTGGGTGGGTCTAAGGATGACCACAAAAAGCGGTGCCTTCATGTTAAGCAAAAGCCCAAGAACAGGAATGTGGCTGAATTATTCTCAGCCCCAGGAACACAGAAACCTGAGTCATGGTTGCACATTAGATACCTCTTCCAGTTGAGTTCCAGAGCCGCCTTCTACAAATACATACTTAAAAGACAAGAATGCTCTTTTTAACACCTAAGGAAAGTGAGTGGTGGAGGTTTTCACAAAGATTCATTTGACCCTACAGAGGTCAGGTCTTTCCAGGCTCCCTCTACAGACACCAATGAGAAATCCAAGAGAGCCAAGGAGAATCTCCATCCTTTATTGGATGCGCGAGGGAACATTGTCACTGAGGATGAGGAAAAGGCTGAGGTACTTCATGCCTTCTTTGCCTCAGTCTTTAACAGGCTATCTTTAACAGTTATCCTCAGGGTACTCGGCCCCCCAAGCTGGAAGACAGGAATGGCAAGCAGGATGAACCCCCCGTAATCCAAGAGGAAGCAGTCAATGACCTGCTACGCCACCTGGACGCTCACAAGTCTATGGG
>NW_008795017.1:9462854-9476330 GCF_000699145.1 Aptenodytes forsteri
ATGGTGGTGTTGAGTTGATGGTTGGACTCGATGATCTTAGAGGTCTTTTCCAACCTTAATGATTCTATGATTCTATGATTCTATGATCAGCTGTACCTGAAGGGTAATTCAGCACAGAAACCTAATGCAGCTACTCTACACATATGGAGAAGACTCTCTTTCTACATTAACTACATACCTGAAGGGTAATTCAGCACAGAAACCTAATGCAGCTACTCTACACATATGGAGAAGACTCTCTTTCTACATTAACTACAGAGACAGCCCAATGAGATTATCCATACTAGATGGGAGTAGTAGTCAATAGGGTCAGAAGCAAATATGAAGATGGTATCAATCCACAACAGACAGTAGTAGGGGTATGGGCCGGACCATGATGAGATGTAATCTGCAGTGCAAGCTCAGTTAGTAACTAAGAATATCTGTAAGTCCATGAGTCTAAGTAGTCTTTATGAATAATCTTTTTTCATGACAGACTTGTAGTCATAGCATTTACCCAGGATGCAAGAGACTGGATTCTAGGCTAGCTTCATCCTAAAGGGATTCAAGTCTGTTGCCTCCTGCACCAAACAATCACATTAGAAAATCACTGAATAAAAATAGCACAAGTAGCATGGGTCACAATCCAGTCCTTTCACTGCCAGTTGAATACATTCAGGTCCAGAATCAGATTTAGTTGCTGGCCCCACCCCTCTTTCTTTAGCTATACAGACCTTAACGTGTCCAAAAGCATATGCGGAATGTTAAAGCTATGACGGATTTGCAGATCAGCTCCACTTCCAAGGTTAGTAAATTCAGGGAGATTAATGATCATGTGATGAAAAGTTTTTTCATGTGTGCATAAGGGTCATATGTCCAGGATACAGCAGATGGGACTACTTCAGACCTTGTGGTTATGACTTACTGAAGCATATTGACAAATCACAGCTAAAATTGAAATTCCATCTGCATAAAACAGATTTTAAGGGCTCTATGAAAAGAGGTAGCAGAGAGTTACTAGCACCATCTTGTTTTCAGATCTCATATTCAAGCTAAAGAGCTATTTGCTGAAACTTTCCCGTATACTATGCTCTGTTTTATTACCGCACATTGCGTGTAAATTCTTGGGCAAAAAAAAAGAACTTCTTTTTTCTAAGCATACAAGTTAAATTCTAAAGCTTTCCTCAGCAGAATACCAGATAATCTGTCTTAATGAAAGTGATAGGAACCTTTCCAAGACACAACTGCCATTCATATTGTAAAACTAAAAAGAAGGAAAAAAATCAATACAGGCTTCATAGATCTGTTGTACAGATAAGTGGGTCATCCCACCCTCAATCACACAGCTTGTCAATAGGGCTAGTTGTATTATTCAACAACTACAAGAACAATGCAATTCTTTCAAAAGAGTAAGAATGTGAAACATAAGTATAGACTCTGTAAAATTCACCTAGCATATTATAGCTTCAAAGCTCCACATAAACATCCTGTGAGCTAGGTAAAAAATGTCTCCATTTACAAGTGGGGATTCTGCAAAGCAGGAGAGTTAATAAGTTTCTCAAAACCAAGAGTAAGCCAATGTGAAACTTGAATCGCTCTGCCCAGTGTCCAGTAGAAGAGGCAGCACAAGCTCCCTAGCATGTTGGATCTGAACACATTAAAGTGATGTACTTAAAATCAGTCAGGGTATAGGGTTATTAATACTCTGCCAGGACAACATTAAAACCTTCATTCTAGAAATACTTAATACAATTTTTCTTATATGAAAACTAAAAACTAGGAGGTAAACTCATTTCTACTTTAGCAATGATCAAGAACTATAAGTAATGGGATCAGCTCTTTGTAGAACACACACAAAGCCTTTTCCACAGACAGAAAAGCAAGAGCCCTACAAGTTACAGAAAATGTGCTCCAATTTAATTTCACTGCATCATAAAGAACTCCCCAAAATACAATCAGTCATCCTTAAAATAAAATGTTTGAGTGATCCTTTTATACCCTGTGTTCTTAGATGTATCTCTCAATCCCAGCAGTGCAGACTAGTCTTCTGCAACAGTGCCTTGCAAAAAAATGACAGATATGATGAAAAATGGAAAATCACAAATAAGAAGCTGACCATAGTAATTTGTATTCATACAAGCTCTGTTGTTTTTCTTATTCTTTAATGAACCCAAAAATTTCAGAAGTTTGATCTTTTTTCTTTTCCTCCCTTTCTTCTTCCCTCTTTGTGAGTGCTTTTTAACTATTATTGACTATTGTTCATGTAAGGGAAACATCAGGCAGAATAAGTACCTGTGCATACAGCCGGTTTATGTTGCGTGTAGTAGAGGCAGCAAATTCTCCTCACTGAAAATTTCCCAATAAATTGAATGGCCCCAAAAAATGTCTCCATGAAGGGGAATGATGCCATCATCAGACTTGGTAATTAGATATTTCTATGAAATATATTGGATGGTGTGCCCCAAACCATCCATATACTTGCCTGTCCCAAATGCATGTAGCAAAAAGGTCATATGCTGCTAGGGAAATCGTTTAGTAGGATGTGAAGATGATACTATAAAATTTGCAGTTTATTGATAATAGCACTGTTTATAGATATTGAGATCAAGAACAGCAATAAGCTGTGTCTGTGCATCACACAATACAATTTTAAATCAGCTTGAAAATGGTGTAATAAAAGTTCCTTTATATAAGAAAACATAGCATGACTCCTTAGTTGTATATATGTGGTACAATAAAAAAATTGAACTGGTAGAATTTCAAACCTAAAGAAAAGATTGAAAGTTGCTTTATAAAAAATAAGATTAATTAAAAAATTCGAGACTAGACAAAAGGTTGTTGATCAGAGGCTACAATAATAGGAATATCTATATAGTAAAAATATAACATGATGGCAATCATTAAACATTGTCAAATTCAAAACTGAGAAATTCTTGCTGAATAGGTCATTTGTGATTGAAATGGAATTTCTAAGAAATAATCATAGTAAGATAACAAAAAGGTACAAGACCCAACCATATCCCATTTTAATATTTCAGATAATCTCCTACTTCTCAAGATACTGCACTTTATAGGGGCAATGAAATTCATAAATTAATCCTTTAGATGACATGTTCATCCTCTGTTTAGTCTACCCTTAACATTCATTCATTCACTTTGTATCTTGCAGCACTAAAATATTTCAGTTTTAGTTCCTTCATTTGATGCATTCTAGTCAGGAAACTCTTTTATCACTTACCTATCAATATATTACCGGCTTTATTTCTAATTCAACTCTTGTTTCTCATTAAACCTAGTTCAATATCAGAGGCAGCTCTATCACAGAAGCTGATACAATTTCTCTATACAATCCATTTCAAATTTACTGTTTTGTACTCTGAGAGACAAACTGTTCAGTGCCTCTCTCTAGAAGGAATTTCATTCTTTATCACTCTCACCACCGTTTTAAGCCGTGTAACCTTCTGAAAGGTCATTTTGCGCAAAAGCTGGCAAAATGCTTTTAGGTAGTCCCTTAAAGATGTCTGATAATAATCAAGGTAGAAAATTTCAGGAGTTGTATTAAATACTTACTGTTTCATTGTTCTACTTAACAAAGGTTTGGGTTTATTGTGGCTTTTTTCTTTTTAAACAGCAAGATATAAAATTAATTCCAGTTCCTCTGAATCTCTTTAATGTTGGTTAATAACTAGTAAATATTCTGTCATTCGTTACTGTTTCGTCAATATTCTCTGATGTCCTCTTGCCCAAGTAGAAATCCTGATGCCTGCTTTTATGAGAGTGCCAACCATCAACCTTAAAAAAATGTTGTAGCTATTCAGTGAAATATTACAAGTTTTTTAGGCTGTATCACGAGCTTTTTATTCCCCCTCAAATCCAAGTAGGAAGGAAGTTCCACACTACCATATTGTGGTATAGGGTGTTTTTTACTTGACAGGGGAATTCATAAACACAGTAAGAATTTTTTATGCATATTACCTGGAATTTTTAATCATTGATACTTTTACTACTTGGCATTTGCTTCTTTATAAGTACCTTAGTGAGCTGACCTTCATATCGTTATTCAAATTCTGCAGAGAAATAGTTCCACGTTACCTAAATTTTTTCATCAGAGTATGATGCATGAACAAAGGGCATCCAAGTTAATCCAGAATGAAAAATAAATAAATAAATAAATAAATTAATAAATCTGAAGTTCTGAGACACAGGGAAAGGAAATAGGAAGGAGATCTGTAGCAGGCAGTGGCAAATTTCACTGTCCTATGTTATTGATTTTCCTGCCAGTACTACAAGGAGTGATGAAATCCAGAACTTTGGTTATCCACTGCTGTACAATGCAATTAGCTCCATTTGTTACACTAAGCAAGCAGAGACAATCCAGCCATGTGGCACAGTGACTGTGTGAGCTCCGTTCTCTGCATCTTCTTCTAGATAATTGTGAAAACATGTTCTGATTAATACAGTCTCTTTCAGTGGCATTCAGCTGGCTACTGTTTAATACAGGCTGTCAATTTAATGATGCTACATGCTGGGCTGTTTGTGCAGATGACTGTTCTTACAGAAAAAAATACATATACTCAGGGTTGCTTTTAAATTCAATGGAGAGAGATTGCATTTCCTGGAAATATTCATTCTGCAAAGGCAATCACCTTGTTCACAAAAATAAAATAAAAAATTAAATATAAAACTTCTTTTGTTCTCCTTTATATAATTTCTGTTCAACTTGTGTAACAGCAAAATTATAAGACTCCATTTAAAATAACTGAGTCAGAGTAGTATGGGATTAAACTCTATGGGGGATGAAAGCATTCTTCACTTTCATCTGATTCCTAGAACCTGAAGCACAGAATGATTTCAGATGACAGGCTTTCAAGTGAACATGAGAAAGGAGAATGAACCATTGCCTGAAGAAAAGCAGAAATCCTCTTTGTGAGAAAGTTCAGCCACTGCTATGCTTAGTAAGAGATATAACTCAATTAGTAACAGAAAAAAAGAATGAAAACGCACATATAGTATGTGATTCGGTTATATATGGTAGTCCTTAATTGTATTCTAATTGAAGACAATAGTAAAAATTCCCTGAAGTAGACCAGCCAGTCACGTGTCTGATAAAAAAAAAGGATGTCTTAGATTGTCCTATATCATAACCAAGCCGAGAACATAATGGGTTTGTATATCTTTTTTTTCATCTATCTCCTGTGTCATTGGCCTCTACTTGTTTGTACTCATTTCTCTGTTTAATCTCAAAAAAAAAGGCATCAGAGTGGGACCAAGATTAGCTTTTTGGTATCTAGCAATATGATTTCCAACATGGAGTTTGAAGGAATTAGATTGTCCTATATCATAACCAAGCCGAGAACATAATGGGTTTGTATATCTTTTTTTTCATCTATCTCCTGTGTCATTGGCCTCTACTTGTTTGTACTCATTTCTCTGTTTAATCTCAAAAAAAAAGGCATCAGAGTGGGACCAAGATTAGCTTTTTGGTATCTAGCAATATGATTTCCAACATGGAGTTTGAAGGAATTGCCAGCACATTCCAACTTTCAGCACTTTCCTATTTCAGGTACTTCTTGCTTATGAATCACTACTGATCTAAGCAAATACTGTAGCTGATCTGACCTCTCGGTGCACAGTTAGGAGAAGTTACTCGGTCAAAACCATCTTTCATTTTTTCTTATAGAAAAAGTAATTTTAAGCTAAGTTTTAAGAGCTGTATTGCAATTTAGCAGTCTCTTCCTTAGGGAATGGCACGTGCAGAAGAAACACTTCATTTCTGTTGTGCTTTTGGTCTTGACATAATATCCTAAATAGTCTACAAAGTGGCAAACAATGAGTTGGCCTACAACTAATAAAGTATGAGATAACCTGTACCTACAGCAGATGTATTCATTTAAATAAGTTTGTATTAGCAGCATGGTGTGCAAAGTGTAGGTCCTTGCATGCTGAGCATTTGTTCGAAAAATAAATGTTTCTTCAGTATCAGACAGTGAAGAGATTTTGGACTGAAGTTAATCACCATTACCGTTAATGGTGATTAGCAAATCACCATTTGTTACATGGTGAGACGCCCTGAAGCTATGAAAGCCTGCTACTAAAGGACAGTCATCAGCAAACCACCTAGCCATTCTCGCTGGTTGAACCAGGGCTAGCAGGAGCCCTAACAAGCATGCACAACCTCAGCATCTACTCACAGGCTAGATCCCACCAGCAAGACAAATGTTGTCTGTCCAACAATGATATCACCTCTGATTGCAGAGCTGAGCCCTAGCTACTTTTTCCCTGTTTCTTAAGTCCAGCCATGGTATCATGCATTTTTAAACACATTTCATGATTGACACTAGGGAGTTAACAACTCAAGGCTAAACAGTCTGGCAAGCTGAATGTGCTTATTTCATTTGAAAAGACTGATATTATTCAAACTTTTAATCAAACAATTCAATTACGGAGCCAACATCTTCAAAACCATCCTGGAAAACAGCTATAAATGCTCGAAGTGCAAGGAAAAATACATTAAAAAATTATATGCTGGTGAAGGGATGAGAATTACTTTATTTCGGATATGCTTCTATCATATATTTTTTCTTATGTAATTAAAAATTAATAGAATTACATTATGCACAGAGTTTACCTATTTTATCTATTAACTATTTAATAAAATGTGACTGTGTATAAAGAAAAAGAAACATTTTAGGAGCTCTGTTGTATAAACTTACACAGTACCATGTAGAACCATACAGAGGTACAAGATAACTTTAAATAAACTGGTTTAGGTATGAGAATCTATGAATCTGGATTCACAGCTACCCAGTTTAGTTTTCTAAAGTTTCCTAATCAGTTACATAAATCAGTCTGAATAGCACACCACACTCACACAAACCTGCAGGCAGGCTTTCAACATCTGTGCTAGTTCATTCAGAGTTACTCTCTCTGTCTCCACAGTTTCCCTACTGGTGCACGAACATTCCATAAACAAATTTTGGCACTATCCAAAGCCCACTGATGTTGCAGAGAATACATCTATTGATTTTGATGGGCTTGGTGTTGGCCTTTCTGTTACTATAAAGCAGAAATATTTTGAACATTAAAAGTCTCATCAATAATGCAGTGTATGAAAAACATGAACTTCACACCTTAACATTAGAGAGAATAAATGGCCAAGTGTTTCAAGCTAAAGAAGAAATATGTCTTACTCAAGGTAGAGCACCCATCTT
This sequence comes from Aptenodytes forsteri, assembly GCF_000699145.1. Classification (NCBI taxonomy): domain Eukaryota; kingdom Metazoa; phylum Chordata; class Aves; order Sphenisciformes; family Spheniscidae; genus Aptenodytes; species Aptenodytes forsteri. The sequence goes on from NW_008795017.1 coordinate 9,470,045, forward strand.
AACAGAACACAAAGAAGATGGCTAATCAATGGAAAACCTATCAAACAGACTCAGGACTAGTTCCCTGGAGTTGTCAGTCATATAGCATTATGCTCAGACAGAACAACATAACACTGAGAGCAATGATGGGTTCTGCAATGGATCTAAGATGTCATTGGCAATACCAGAGCACGGCTTACTCCTTCTGATGGATGGCTTTAACACTAAATTAGACGTGATAGTTGGGTGGTGGAAAGAACATTGGCCACAATCACAGAAACTGAGCACTAATTGCGCTGAGTTTCCAGTCTTGCTTTGGCAATTGTTTTCCCTCAAAACGACATATACAAAAAAACCAGAGACTCACCAGATGGCAGAACAATAAAACAGACTAAGGATCTCTCTACTAATGCAAGATTCAGATCACCTGCCTAAAATGTAAGGACATACTAGGCCATACATATCAACAGCAGCCACAGTGATCACATTACTATGTGACCCTTCAAGCAAAATCTAGAACAAACTAAAGAGCAGACTTAAGGCACTGCCAAAAGCAGTGAAGGCTGGTGTGAAGAACAGTGTACAACAATCATCAATGATTTAACTTCAGCTGCAGCAGTTATGGCTGGATATCCACACAGATGAATACCAAAGGATAAGCAAAGAAATATGGCACCTTGTGAAGGAAAATTCCGCAAAAGGAAAAATCTTGAATTGGAAGACCACTGAAATATTAGAATGGCAAAAATAACAGTACACCAAAAAGACTAAACAGTGCTCATTGAAATTCCATCTAAAGACGTCCATTTGCTCAAGACCATTTACAGATATGTGAAGTACTCTGCAGTGATTAACAACTACACATCAGGTTGGTAAAATAGATTCTTAGTTGTTGTTTGATGTTGCCATAAGTGGGATAGCCCCACTATCACAACACAAAAACTGGTTTGAAAAATAGCAGAGCAGGCATTGTTCGGAATCAGCTACACCAGGAAAACCACACGTCAAGGAGAAAGCAAAAAAAATAGGTAGGTATAGGAATTCATCTATCTCAACAGCAATGTATTAGATGAAAGGAAGAGCTCAGTAGGAAATGACATTATAGACAGGAGAAGCTGAAAGCAAAGATACACAAAACATCTGGATTTTTTTAACATAAAATCTCAAACACAAGCTCACTGTTAACATGCAGTTATGAGAGCTGGAGAACTAACATTAGAGATTAAATCAAGATCTGAAGTTAACTACAAATTGCTATGAGAAAATCTGGGTGCTGGATCGAAAGGCTTTGCCTTTCAACAAAGAGAAATGAGAAATTACTAACCAGAAGGTTTTCTGCATCAGAAAGCGGGACTGGAATTATTTGAGGCATATATACCGGATGCTTGACACAAAAGAGTCCCCCAGTGAACCTGGTAAATGGAAAACAGCTGATATGAAGTGAAACAAAGACAAGAGAAACTTTAAGAAAAGCCATTAGCAGATATGGCCCAGGACAACAGTAAATCTCTGCTCTAGAGAGAAGGCAGGAGCAGTAGCAAATGACCCAGAGGAACAGGAGGTACTTGTGTGCCAGTGCTGGCACTGGGTGGGCTTACCACATTGAGTAATTACCTGCCACCATTCAGGTAACAACCTTCATGTCTGCCAAGTGTTTTATATAACATGAAACAGTATTAAGAAAAAACTAGCATGTGTTTGTGGCTCAAAATTGTGGCAAGAGACATTTCATAGACTTTTTTTTTTTAACCTTTCATATGAAATGCAACATGACATGTTCAATCAAGATGCATCCATCAGATCAGAGCATGCTTCATTATAAGCACTGGCATTACGCAACATTCTTTCTTCTGACCCAGTGTAATTGTCACAATCTGTAACCTGTCATGCAAAATGTTTCAAACAAATGTGTTTGTAAACAAAAGACTTGATGGTTCACTGTTATTCAGACAGCTGGTGTGCTGCAAGAATCTTTCTGAACATGAAAAGAAACAGTTTTGGTGGTAACTGACAAATAAATTAAGTCCAAATCTCACCTTGACTGCTCAGCTACTGGGTGCAGCAGATTAGCTTCAGATTAAAAAACACAAAGTTGTCCCAAGCAGAGGTTCAGGTATCCAACAGTGGGAACTGTTCTCTTTTCTGTTAGGGGGAGCAATGTCTATTCTCAATCTGCCAGCCCGGTACAGGCTGTGACTATATTTGCATGCATACACTAACTTTAAGTGCATTTGCATGCCATGATGGTGTCTTTAGTCATTTAAATTAGATCACTAATCAAGTGAATATACATTTTCATTTTAAACTTTAGACATTCATGAGCTCGCCTTTTTTAACAAAATCTAGAATGTGTGGATCTTCCTTCATAGTATTATCCATTATCAGTTCCATTTGAGAAGACAGCCAGATAAAAAGAAATTAGAACCAAAGAGAGAAAAATGCATATTTGCTCATTTACTTCCTTTTCATCATGTAATTTACTACTACAAAATTGCCTTAAGTTTCATAAAATCTGGATGCCAATAATGGCTTTAAGATATAAACCCAGAGCTACACATCAATAGAAAATCAAAGAGGTCAACTGCAACTATTTAAAAAGAAAACTCCGTCCCTTTGTCCTGCCTATCCACTGTTGCAAGGATTATATTTTCCCCAGTCCAACTATTCAGTAATTCTCAGATGCATTCAATACATGACAGAGCAGCATGTACATTACACAACATATGTAGCAGGTGGCAAGCACTTAACGTGCTGTCAGTAGCCACACATTTTTTCATGTGTTCAAACATGTTCATGTTAAATGTGTTCAAACACATTTAATGTGAAGTCTCTGCAGACACAAACTGCCACGTACTGGCCTGTCAACACCATGCCATCAAATGCTTTTGTTCCCTTCCTATATGTCCTGTTAATTAATTTGGTGGAATATTACCTCTCCTAGATTTTTACCTCTAACAGGGTCAATTTTTTCCTTAACATCTCTACTTAAAGAGAAAATTCAACACGTTCAGAAACTGTTCCATGCATGCAATAATCACGACTAACAGACATGTTTACAGAAAAAGAAGGAAAAAAAAAAAAGAGAAAGGAAAGCATGTGAAAGTTTTAATTCTTGGCAGTGAATTATATAAACTCTAAAATACTACCAGACTAGCAGTATTGTAAGCATCTTTATTGGCCAACTGAAGCTATTTCCCTTCTTATTTTTGTCTTTATTTAGGGCTATTATGTATCATCTTCTTTACTTAAGGTATTTATAGTAAGACTCTTGCAGGAGGGTAATGAAATATTAAAACTGTTACAGTTGTTTTGATTTCAAGATTATCTATTTGCCTCTGTTTCAAAATACAGAATACAAGTAAGACGTAATTTCTGCATGGGTTATTTATTTTGCTGTTTTGGAGTGGCAGCCAAGAGTCTCACCTTTCTTACTATGATTAATCAACCAGTCAGTCATAATTAGTTAGAAATCCCCTGGTGATGAGCATCCATCCAGACTTACAGGCTGAAAGCAGTAGAGAGGCTCAGGTTTTTTGAAAGAAATGAAAAAACTCTGTAGTTGGTAGTTAACTAAACCCAAGGGAGGGTTGCTCCTAGATTCAAACATAGACACTTGGTGTTATGCCCTGGAGGATGACATAAGGATTTATATCCTTTCTAACAGCTACATAGTTACCATTATAACTCAAGACATTTGTATTATACATATGAAAGGTTGGCTGGTTTTTTTAGTCTGTCATATTTTTTCTTCAGTCACACCTCTTGGCAATCATATGCATGTTAATTGTAGCCCATGCAGTAAAGAGCCCTTTCTTCAATTTTCAATAAGTCGCTTTTCAATTCCAGTAAAGACACCTTGATTTTGTATAATGAAACAGCCCAAATGGGAATTACACTTCCATTTTCCCCATGCTATTTATTATACTGTATATTGTACAGCTTCCTGTACTCACCGCTACCTTCATTTGGCCTTTATACCGTTTTTTGCTAGCACATTGCAAACCCCTCAATACCAAACCTTAGTGGCAACTTTTTCGATATTAAAGTGTGAGGAGACAGAGCTGTGGGCTAACTCTATTCACTCTTGTATTCACTTATGCTACACAGGAATGACTGCTTTTTGCATTAGAGATTAGTGATTATAGTACACCGCAAAGGTGCCAGAGACAGGGTCAGTAGCCTCATCAGAAAAAGATGTGAGAAGTATTGTCCAGTTGATTAAATCCCAATAAAAGTTGCAAATTGTGAGTTCTGCCTTTGAAAGGTCATCAAGATGTATTATAAGGATTCTGAATGAATCCCCAGGATGCATAATTAAGTAATCAGATACATTGTATTATCCATTTCCATAAATTAACATCTGAATCAGAATAGTGTGCTCAGTCAGTGTGTCACAGAGGAAAATGGAAGATCAAGAGAGCCACTCACCAATCAAAATCCTTCACTTTCCTCAAGGCAGTCCTTTCTGTGAGGTTAATATGACATTAACATTGATGGAGTCATATTTTTACTTATTCTAGCTGATCACAAATATTCTTCTGTTACATGTCATAGCCTGTCAGTGGAATTTGCTTCTGTTCCACAGTTGTATGTGCTCAGTTTTTCTTACACTCATATTTTGGGTTCCACCCAATGTGGGGGAAAAAAAGGCTGAAGCAGTTTCCGCCATGGCTTTACTGCTTAATTTAAAATTTTTTACTCCTACTTGTAATTTCCGTTACCCGTGCAGTTTCATCTACAAATACAAAAATAGTTTTGGTAAGGCAGCAGCATTAGACATAAGTTTTATGTCAGTTTTTATATTCAGAACTGTAAAAAATGTTTATTATATATAATTGTTATATTTCTGATGCCTGATTTCCCAGAGTATAATAGGTTTCAATAAAGATTTTGCCTACAGAAGCTTCCCTTGTGTCACATCATTCATGAAAGGAAAACTGACAAAAAGGGTAGATGTGGAATGAAACCTGTGTCAGCTTTCACTATAAAATAGTTCTAAATGTAACATAGTAAGAATGATCATAGTGTGCAGTCCACATGGCCACACAGAAACATAACCTGTCACATTTTTGGATAAAGCTATAGCTTTCTGCAATGATTGTACATTCCTAATTATTACATATATCATGTGACTATGATAATTTGAACAGAAATGAGAGGCAACGAGAAACAGTAAATAACAATCGTCTTCAAACAGACTGTTATAAAAAGAATATAATTTACTTTTAAAAAGATGCAGGAGTTCACTTCATGTTTTGAAATCACATACTTTTTCCCTCCTAATTCCTTGATATAATGGTAATGTGAGTTCTGGAAGGTCTCTTCCTCTTTTAGTGGTAATTAATTTAAAGAGGGGGTACATGTATGCCTGTTTAGAAACAAGGACAGTGTCAGTTCAGCATCCGTGTGGCTTACAGACGGCCCTCCAGCCCGTTCATGGCAGCAAGGCTGGTTGAAGGAACTTTTTGTTTAACTGCCAATTGCATGGCTGTGTCCCACAGCCTCTGCTTTATCCCACAGCGTCTGACTCCAGCCACAGACCTTGATTCTCTGTCCCCCAAACATACCTGTTGCAGTCAACTTCACTTGTTGCAGGTAAGCCACCGCTTAATTCCTGATAGATAAATTTATTTGGACTGGCTTTAGACAAGGAATAATTCAACCAGGACAGTCTATTTATTGAAGAAGCCACCAGCTGCTCATTAGTCATTTGAGATAGTAAAGCTGCAGTGTGGTTAGCAAGTTAACCGAGATCTGGTTTTCTAATGAGAGGACACATTTTGCTACCTATTCAAAGGAGCAGTGCCTTTACGTAATTGAGTTAGTTTTTAAACAGAAATGAGCTGGAGACAATTTTTGCTTTTGTGCCTTACATAACAGACAGAAGCAAAAGTATTAAAGGATATAATCTAGGGAAAATGGAGCAATTACTTAATTTTAAGTTTATATTCCTGTTAGTTTTCATCTAAAAAGACAGTAAAATGATATTACCAGCACGCATTTATGGAAGTACTAGTAGTAATAATAGAATATAAGTAATAAAGTAATAATGAAGTCTTTATTTAAAAAAATATAATAAATTCTACATTTCTGGAGAAGAAAAGTTTAATTGGGAAACCTAAAAACAACCTTCTAATACCTATGAGGAGTTTATCAAGAAGATGGAGCCAGGCTCTTCTGTTGTGCATGGTGGTAGGACAAGTGACAAGAGACAAATTGAAACAAGAGAGATTCAGACTGAATATAAGGAAAAACTTTTTCATCATAAGGACAGCCATGCAGTGGAGCAAGTTGCCCAGAAAGGCTG
>NW_008795017.1:9476726-9499427 GCF_000699145.1 Aptenodytes forsteri
TATTTATTGAAGAAGCCACCAGCTGCTCATTAGTCATTTGAGATAGTAAAGCTGCAGTGTGGTTAGCAAGTTAACCGAGATCTGGTTTTCTAATGAGAGGACACATTTTGCTACCTATTCAAAGGAGCAGTGCCTTTACGTAATTGAGTTAGTTTTTAAACAGAAATGAGCTGGAGACAATTTTTGCTTTTGTGCCTTACATAACAGACAGAAGCAAAAGTATTAAAGGATATAATCTAGGGAAAATGGAGCAATTACTTAATTTTAAGTTTATATTCCTGTTAGTTTTCATCTAAAAAGACAGTAAAATGATATTACCAGCACGCATTTATGGAAGTACTAGTAGTAATAATAGAATATAAGTAATAAAGTAATAATGAAGTCTTTATTTAAAAAAATATAATAAATTCTACATTTCTGGAGAAGAAAAGTTTAATTGGGAAACCTAAAAACAACCTTCTAATACCTATGAGGAGTTTATCAAGAAGATGGAGCCAGGCTCTTCTGTTGTGCATGGTGGTAGGACAAGTGACAAGAGACAAATTGAAACAAGAGAGATTCAGACTGAATATAAGGAAAAACTTTTTCATCATAAGGACAGCCATGCAGTGGAGCAAGTTGCCCAGAAAGGCTGTGCAGCCTCCAGCCTTGGAAATTTACAAGCTCCAACTGGATAAAGCCCTGAGCAGCCTGGTCTGATCTCATAGCTCACCCTGCCTTGAGGAGGAGGCTGCACTAGGGACCTTCCACCTTGGTACGATCCTGTGAAAGGACAACAAAGATTAAAGAAGGTGTACACATCTCATAAGTTTATTGCCATTTAACCTGAACATACATCAACATAGGCAATTTCTTGCAGAAGATGTGGCAACACAGACTTTGGGAAAGCTTTCTTTCCTGAGAAAGAAAAAGAAAAACCTGATAATTCAAAGAAAACATTTCAGATTTTTTTCCCTATACGTGTCCTCTCAATGTGTTTTTTTTATTATTTTAGCTAAATATCTGAAGAATCTCTTCATTGCCCTGTTTATGAAGATGATGCCATGCTTAATTTCAAAGATCTTGTATTTTCTCCTCTGAAGGGAATTACAAGACAAAGAAATGAGGTGCTATAATAATTTCTGAGATACATGTGGCCTGAATATCAGCAATAAAAATAGTTGTGAGGTAATCTTCAAATGTCCAGGCATCGAGCCTCTATCTGTGATTAGTATTCATTCTAAGGCATACCAAATGTGAAACAAATAGGGCAATTACTCACTACATGCAGTCTTTTTAAGAAGATCTCTAGTACAGGGTCAAGAGCTAGAAAAAAGATGTTGAAAAAAGAGCAATTGTTCTTTATTGCTCAATTATTTTATTGTTCAACAACACACAGTAGTAAAACAAGATTAACAAGAAAAAAATGCAGTGCTACTGCTTCTTCTATTGTTATTCAGTTTGATTATTAGCTGAAATAATAAAACTATAGCACATTCAGTTATACTGTAAGGTGGCAATACCAATGTTACGATAAAGATGGGTGTTGATAATGCAAAACATTACTGAATATATTGCTTTTTGAAGAATTTTGGTTTTTGTAAGTATATAATCAATACTGATTTGAAGCTCTTTGCAGCACAGTAGCCCTGGACCAGTTTGGATACTGCACATCTTAGTTGTAGGTCAAGTGGAATTTAGGCCATCCACAAAGCTGAAAATAACTTCGCTGACAACAAATTCTATGAAACTAGGTCAAAATCCTGAAAACCTCCTAAACTACACAGGAGGCAAGATTTGGAGAGAGACGTAATATCTTTTATTAGACCAACTGACAGAGTCAGAAAATAAAGACACAATGCCTTTAAGCATAGAGTCCTTTCTCCAGGTACAATACATATCTTCATTGACTTTCATGTCTATACCAAGAAAAATTTAGGAGCTGGGTTTAACCACTGAGAACCTTGATATCAAGGGACTTCAAGAGATCAGCTGCTGTCTAGTGGCATATTGTTACATGAGTCAGTCTGCTATCCCACTCATGAGAGAAAGGGGATAGCTGTCAATGCAAGACCAATCATTTAAGGAAATAAACTCCTAAATTTTCCTTCAAGACAATTAGATCTTATTACCTGCACCCCAATAGTTAACATGTAATAATTTTGTGCTGGCTTTGGGGCATGCTGCATAGTTCATTTGTTTGTCTAAATCAAGCCCAGAACAACTGTGGGATGCCAGAATGCAATCACAGAATCACAGAATGGTTGAGGTTGGAAAGGACCTCTGGAGGTCACCTGGTCCAACCCCCCTGCTCAAGCAGTGTCACCTAGAGCCAGTTGCTCAGGACCATGTCCAGATGGCTTTTGAATATCTCCAAGGAGGGAGACTGCACAACCTCTCCAGGCCACCTGCACCCTCCCAGTAAAAAGTAGGTTTATAAACTGCTGCATTACGATGCTGTTAATAAATAAGGTGGAACTTCTCAGAGCAGTTTATTAACAGTATTTTTGAAACACATCAGTTGGACCAGAGAACAGTCAAGGAAAACTTCTTAAGGCAAATGTGTAACTGTAAAAAAAGGCAAATAAATACAAGTATTTAGACTAGCTTTGCACTACACAAAGGAAAAACTCAGAATAAAAACTATTTATGAGATGCTGTATCTCCTTTTTGGTGCTAGCCATTCTAGCTCTTAGTTAGAGACCATGTCCTCAACAAGGCAACATTTGCTTGTTCACAAGAAAAACTCATCACATTTATCAATAGATGGTGGAAAGCAAAGAAAACTGAAGTTAAATATGCAAAATGCACTTCAGAACTCAGACACTACTATAATCTAACTTTTTTGTATCTTTCTCAAAACAGCAACTGAAAAGCAGGCCTTCATGCAATTTCTGATATTATATTTTATTTCTCTTGACAGCAAAAGATCATAATCTGATCCATTTGCAATTTACTTCTGATGCTTCACATAACATTTTTTGTTAAAAAGGAAGTTAATTTGCAACAGCTGTATGTTGACTAGTTTGGACAACAGTCAGAAGTAATAGAAACTGCATTCTGAACATCTTGAAAAACCCTCTCTGTAAGTATTTATTTTTTTACTTGAAAGATTTTCTTTTCATTTTGAAGAAGTGTTGCACACATCTTTGAGGAAAAATTGCTGCTATACAGGATAAATGGGTGCTTTCTTAGTAATCAAAGCAGATAACATCTCCAGTGAACATGAAACGGTGTTCTGATACTTGGAGATGCACATACACACACAAGAACATGAATACGGCCAACAGCACCTCTGACAGAACAGTCCCCTTTTCAGCAAGTCCCCAGGTGGCTCTCATGGGAAGCACAAAAGAAACCTCCACTGCATTTGGCTCTGCTAGGCATCCTGCAGCACCAGGAAAATCCCAAGATAAACTGGGACAGGGAGGCCCCGGTATCACAGGATGGGATGGAGCCTCCAAAAGTGATTTTAATAATCTGACAAAAGACACTAGAGAGGACAGGTTTTGTTTAAAAAACAAACAAAATAAAAACTAAAACAGAACAAAACAAAACCAGGAAGGAGTGGTGTTGATCCCCACTGTACCACAAGCATTGCTGAGGTTCATGTGAGCTCCTCACTGCCAGGTAACGACACACACAGAAGAGGTTTCCTAGCTATAAGCAGTCCCTAAAGAGCCTCTTCAATACCAATCTCAAAACAAACCACGTATCTTCCATGGAAGCACATCCTTTTAAACCTGGATCTCCTAAAGCAATGTATGGAAGAACTGAGTATTTGTTAGGGTTCCCATAGCTCTCTTCAATGCAGCACTACATCCATATGAACAGCATGCCAAGCTCTGTGCTTCATTCATGCTACATTTACATATGCACAGAATTATTTTGTATGTTCTCATACTATAATACAGGTGTCTTCTACAGAGGGAAGTTCCTTATTAATGTTGACATTTCCTGTAAATCACATTGTCAAGCTCCCCATAATGCCAGCTGAATAGCTTCAATAATTCCATGTCCTACTTTTTTTGACCTGCACTGGCACTGCTTTAACCTACAAATTTCTTTACTTAAGATGACTGCTGTCTTCCCCAGGAGAAAAAACTGAGATCCGTGTACACTCCCCTGCATAGCTAGAATAACCTGGTGTTGCTTCCTTCCTGATTAAGTTTCCTTCACTTCCTTCTTAGTTTCCTGTGATAATGGCACCACATAATAAAGCCGGAAACTACTTCATTTCACTCACTTCTCTTCCTTAGCACTCTTTGATTAAGATTTCTTTTACCTACTTTAATTACTGTATTCTTTCCTTGATGCAGTAATCTGAAGACAAATTAAGAAAAGTTTATACATTGTGAAAAATACTAAATGCACAAGCCACATAACTGGTGTTTTATTGTAGCCATGAGGCTTTAAATTTTTCTGTCTATACCAGTTGGTTTAATATTTTTTTTTCAATGTTTGCTTAACAAATAAATAACTGTTCATTTTCTGCTGAAATCTTATAAAAATCAAATAGTACTGTCACCTCTTATACACAGATGTCATTTTACAGAGAGCCCTGTGAGATTTGCTGTCACTGGTATTTTTGAGTGAAAGGGAAACAGCTTCATTCTGTGAAGTTATCTAGGTTGATGTCTGCTGCTGCAGGAAGGAAGGATCTGTTTTATATCCACTAACAAACTTCTTAGCAAGGAGAAAGAAGGAGAGCACAAAGAGGGCAATGACAGTATGTTGTGGGTATTTATTGGGATTTGATTTATCCCTCAGAGTGCAAAAGCCTTATAATGGCTAAGCATGATAGCATGATGGAAACTGAGAAAGCAATTTTATCTCCAGCATTGAGGATACAAACACAAGAAAGTTTATAGGTTAAGTCTATGTATTCTTACTCTTTTTCTTGGCAATGTTTCAGTCCACATTGTAGCACAACTAAAGCATGCTCCTTTTAAGACTTGTGAAAATCATCTACTTAACATGGTGATGAAACCAATCACCATTAGTCAATAAGGGAAATATTATGTAGGGAAAGCACTTGCTGCTAACACAAAAATATTCATCAGTGTTGACAGTGTCAAAATATTGACATGTCATTCACTTCTGGGCCATTTGCTCCAAATGAGTGACAGATCTGAATTCCTTCATATTGTGATAACCCATGGCTTCTAGACTACTACCTTCAAGTATCATTCACATAAGAGCGTGGAGAAATTCTCAGAACTCTCCATTTTGGAATTATCATACCATAAGGTATGCTATTCTTTGTTTACAGACAGCAAAAACAACTTTACTGAAGTTTACAAATAAGTAAAAAAGGGTCTCAAACTTCTATTCAGAAGCCTAAGAATATTGACCTAAGCTTCAGATTGTTTGATAAACTGCTATTCCCCACTCACAGGCATGAATAATCTGGATCTTATCATACCAAAGAAAGAAAAGAAACATAAGCAAATTAATAGACAATGTCTACTTCTGATGTCTGCCTATAATAGCTTTGTGATCCTCTACTCTAGCTTTCCAGCAAGGCTATTGCAAGGCCCACAGGTTGTTCTTCTGCAGTAACACCATGTACCCAGGTTGGGATTTGTAAGCTGTGGGGTTCTGACACCTTTTCAGCTGGGTGGAAAAGCCTGTCTGAAATTGCCGCCTCCTCCCCACACCCTTTCGGCTCTGACAGCCACTCCTCCCAGATGCTCCTGGCCTCACCAGCTGCTCCACTCCTCCTTGTGCTCATGGCCAGAGCTACAGCCCACTGCTCCTACGCTTTCAGCTCTTCAGTTAGGACACACGTTAAGGACAATGTGCAGTCCTCCTGCCTCCTGGAGATCCTTAAACACACGCTTGATTCTCTGATTATTCCACATAATTCATGTTTGCATCCCAGATTTAAGACTGCCACATCAGATGGATGCAAAGTAACAAATCAGGTCCAAGATCAATCCAGGAAATCCATCCATGAGGTGAGGAAATAGGGCTGGGCACTGGAGTGACCAGTAACAGCCAGGACTGGGGGCCCTGGGCTGAGCCAAAACAGGTCTCCTGGGCCCTTGGGCAGGGGTGGGGGAGGCCCCAAGGGAGGTCAGGCAGGGCCAGGAAGGCCTATTGGTGCCCTCGGGGCCCTGACAATACTTTCTTCCTTTCTTAGGGCTACGGTTTTGGCATGCCAAGGTTGCAAGCTGCTAAGACAAGGATGTCCACTAACTTTGAGAACATTCAAACATAACTAGCATGCGCAGTCTTTTGTTTGTGATAGTAAATTGTAGAATTGTCAACTTTTCACCACTTATTTAGCACACTTCCCTTTTTAAACAGAAATGTCTACCAAAAAACAACCCCCAAATCTCAACAGATCCCTAACATCTATAAAATAAACATGTTTCATGATTGCCCACTGGAACCTCTTCATTTACCTCTCATTCTCTCCACCATATGTCAACAACAGAGCTTGTACCGGGCTCCAAACCCCTCCTTTGGGAGGGCAAGAGAGTTTCATATCCCTTTTAGACCTCCACCATCAGGCCTATCCTAATCACTGCAAAAACATTTTTGCTTTACTATTCATGGCATATTTCATATTCTGAAATGGTAAGAGTTTTATCTTGGGGTTTTTTTTCCCTCAACAAAATAATACCATGGTGCTTAACTGTCTATAGAATTATCACAGATGAACAAAGTTTTTTAGGATGTAACATTTATAAAGGCATCAAATATATTATCACATGCATTTTCTTCTGCAGCATTCGGCGTTCTAAAGTCACAAAATTCAGCATGCACTGAATATTCTCATTTTTCACAGAAACCTGTAGGAATACGCAGCTCTTAGGAATTTTGTGAACTGTGTGAGAAAGGTCTCAGGCCTCAATTCACAAGGAATTTCTGTGCTGCCATAGCTAACTTTTAAGCGTCTGACTGGGAATTAAAACCTTAAACCCCATTCTTAGGCATTTTGGCTCTTTATTCGGTGAGTGAAAAATCAGGCAAACCTCAGCAATCGCCCTAATACCTAGACTCTTACAGAGAGAGGCATGTCTGAAATCCCCCTCTCCCTTAGACTGGTCTTATTTCTGTGTTAGGGTTTCACAGCCTGGACATGTTCCTGCACTTGGCTGCCTTTGGATCTTTCTTTTGTGTAATACAGCTGCTTCATGCTTATGCTTTTAAAACACAGAGGAGCCTTCTCTGCAGCTTGAGGAAGAATAAGACCGCATCTCTCATCTCCCAGGAAAGTAAGGCAGTCAACAAGCTGAGAGCTCTCATTATCCTCCAGCAGATTTGTGTCACCACGTAGTTCACAGTGCAAGACTGATAGGGCCAGAAGGAGACTAAGAGTGAGGTTTGGTAGTGAGGGCTTGCAATTGCTTTTCATGCTATTATTGCTAGTTCTGAACAGCTTGTGGATTAAAGAGCCATTTGTCACTGGACATTCTACTTTATCAATACTAAAAGGCCTATACTGTATTAATTTCAATATCTTGCCTGACTTTCAAACTGTTTGATGTAAATTTCTCTTAATTGCCACAATAAATACCTTTCTGTGAGTGGGTAGATATTTTTCTTCTTCTGATGTTTTAGAATTTTAGAGTGCCACTGCTACTGAGATCTTCATTAAGTCCTTCATATGACTTCCCAAAAACAATCGTTTAAAAGACACCACTCAAAGCCTGGGCTGGAGCTCTATGTCAAAAATGGTACATTTTTATTTGCTGATGAAATTTCAGGTTATCCATCTGCTTGAAAACTTGTGTAATCTCAGTCATTGACTTAGCAAATATTGCTGAAAAATGTGATCTTTACTTAAGATTTCATCACTGCTTTATATTTGAAGATTTGAGTTTTTCAATAACTAATTTTCCACCTACAAAACACGATCTGCCACTATCAGAGTAACTTGAAAAGCATATCTATTTCTGATGGTCTAAATCTATACCATAAATACCTTTTTTCTTGAAATCTTCACAGAAATACGGTAGTGTCCTTTTTTGCACTCCATCAGTATAGAGTATGAAAATGGGTTTTCTTCATGATTTATGCATTCATCTGTTTGTCAATAAAACATCTGAGAAACTAAGATCAGTCAAGAGACATTGGAACTAATACTTTCGAAGATCAATTCTATAAAATGAATAATCCTAGAAAATCAGAAATTTACCCTGTAATTAAATCACTTTACAACAATCTATAAATTATCTTGAGCACCACATTTACCAAGTATATTCTTGATAGTTGTTAAGATCACATTTCAATATATTTCTTAGCATATAATAATATTCCAATACAGGAGAATCATTTACAAAGCTATTCAAAGCAAATGTAAGTACACCATAATTGCAGGCAAAATTTTAATACAGAAGTAGAAGATGGAAGAAAAAGACAGTTAGTGAGTCTAGATGATAGTAGCTGGGAAAACAAATATCTTTACTGCAGGTCTTCTCTTTGCCATAGAAAGAGAAATTAATTGAATCCATCATACTTGAGTCTCAGGCAGCTTTGCGTCAAAAAGCCTAACACTGTCACCATATCTCATTTCTCTCACTGCAACAAAACCACTGGAAGTTGAACTGCAAATGGATGCAATTACCCTGGTGAATGTGTCCAATTTTCTGTACCAGCTTTCATTCAAGATGAACAGAAGATTCACTCAGTCTGAACAAGCTACAAAGGAGGTCCACCGTATGACAGAAAACAACAAAAATACATTCAGAACCAGAAGCGATTTCTGTGGAGGAAGAAGTATAAAAGCTTGCACACAACTAAAGAGCATAAAGATTACCAAATACTTCTCAGAATACATTAAAAGAAACTTCAGTGAGAACACAAAAGTAGACGCCAAACCCCAGTGGAACTTAATACATATTTCTTTCAGTTCTTAATGAATATTAATGGAAGAGAGGAATGTGAGTCTTTGACACTAGAATATTTTCAAAGTGTTGAAAGACTTTGTTTGAAAGTAAAATTATTTATTCACTAAAGAGTTGATCCTGGACCCACTGAATTTATTGTTAAAATTACCTTGGTCTCCATGGGTATGTCCTGCAAGTTATCAACAACAGTTTTGATAGCACTATGTTAAAAGGGCAAATAAAAAGAAATATAAAAATACCAAAAATTAAATTAAATCAAGGTTTTGATGGATTACTCTATGGTGAAATGTTTGGGGTTGTTTTAAGGAACAAACAAAAAAATCCCCGCAATAGGTCTTACAGCCCAAGAATTTTACTGGGGTTTGAACATGGAAATACATGTCCAGATAAGTCTGC
This sequence comes from Aptenodytes forsteri, assembly GCF_000699145.1. Lineage (NCBI taxonomy): Eukaryota > Metazoa > Chordata > Aves > Sphenisciformes > Spheniscidae > Aptenodytes > Aptenodytes forsteri. Next base: position 9,485,963 of record NW_008795017.1, read on the forward strand.
AGAAACCAAGGATGGTGTCTAGTCTGGTCTTACAAAAGTTGCCTCAAGGACTTCAGTGGAAATGTTCGCTAGTGGGAATAAGAGGCTAATGACATAGTAACACTAATCAAGCTTCATAGCCCCGAACTGGGATGGTGAATCATTCCTGAAATGTGATTCACACCATTCATCATGAACATCCAAGTTGCCATTGTAATTAGCAAAGAGCTGCTTAGAAATGTGGCCTGATGTCTTTCACGACCAAATCTGTTGAATCCCTTCCTCCTTTCTCTTTTCATCTTTACAGGCACAGACCTCACAGAGTGGACATGTTCTCAGGTACTCCTACCATTTCCTTCCCAGAACTTTGATCCCAGCAACACTTAACTGAGGCTATCCAGCAACACTTAACTGGGGCTATCCAGCTATCTCTCCATCCAATTGTGATGCCTCTCTCCACATCAATTTTACCAGTCAGTAACCACAGTAAATTCAAGTAATTGTCTGGTTCAAGACTTCATTCACCATCCTTGAAAGATCAGACACCAGCTAATGCATGAACTTCAAAGGCCTCACACAGCAAGTTGGCTGGGATATTCAACCTATGCCCTCATCTTACAGCTTGAAATTGTTCTATTAGACTGCTCCTTGATATAGAGGATGTCCCTGGTAAACTGCTGGAATGAATGAGCCATGAGAAGACAAGGACACATTCTCCACATCCTACTTTGATTCCAGACTAGAAGACACCTAGACCTCCTTGCAGCTTAGAGTTTCTGCTCCTCCTCAAACACCAATAAACAATGCCTGACAGCAGCTTCCAAAGAGCTTGTTGGAGTCCTAATAAAAAAAAAAAAAAAAAAATTCTCTGCACTTTATATCCAAAGGACTACCATTGTGCTTGTACCAGAGCAGTGCATGCTTGAATGGAAATTTACTGTCTCGTACAGCACCAGATAAATCGTGCCTACCACCCTGCTGCCAGTATGTGAGGGGCAAAATTACAGTTTAAAAAAAAAGGTTCTTTAAAGAGTTAGGGAACCTACCTGCAGGGCAGTGCATCATTCTTCCTGGTAAGTAACTCTGTCCTTTTCACTATCTATTTGCTGTAGAACCAAATTCTCCTCTCTCAAATGGAGCAGATAATCACAGCCTAATCAAGAGCCAGAATTTCCTCATGAGAACACTCCTACCCTCTGGCTCTTTTTTTCTCTTTCAAACCTTTCCAGAAGCCCACATCAGCATGGATATCAACTAAGAATAAAGTCTGTTTCCAGGCAGAAGGAGGCCGACAGCTCTGCACTCCTTTATCTATGACATTTGACTGGTTTATTAGAGAACCACCTGCATGACAGATAACCCTAAGTCCCAGCACAGAAGGACTTACACCAGTTTTGTCCTGTTCCCTCCCCCAGATCCTCATTTCCATCTGATACAAGTGGAATCATGTGTCTTAAAATGGGCTATGACAGTATTCCCAGGACAGCAGTGAGGCCATCCTTGTATAAATATTTGGTCACTGACTCCTGTCGCCATCATTCAGTACAAACAGGGTCCACACCATCAGTGTAAACCCAGTCTAAGGCACTGTAACTCGGCACTCGTTCAAAGACAAATGTTCCACATTTATCAGACAATTATCCTATCAAAATCCAGATGCAAACAAAATATGAGAGATCAAAATTCCTTGCCATCCCTCATGGTAAATTGTGGGTTGTCAGAGATTACTTTGGGTTTACTACTGACAGTACAGTTGTATCAAGAGAGATGAAGTACAGTGCAGAAAAGATCAACATTTTCACGTAAATTTATGGATTCTGATGTGCCACTCACCCTGAAGAGTGTACCTGGGAAGGTAGCTGTCAATCAAAGTCTGGGGGAAAGGGGAGGGGAGGACAAGGAAGAAAATCTCCTGAAAGACTTGGTTTGATCACAAGGCAAAAACTATGAACTCTTGATGACAGTAAACCAATGATTCTCTCCTGACTAGATGTGATGATTGAAGATGAACAAAAGTAAATAGTGAGCACGTGAGTGAAAAAGGAGATGGGGAAATGTTACTTTATGGTACATACCACTGCCTTTAAAATGTAGCTATCACAGAGCACACACATTTGCTCCTCTCCTCTCTCTGCCTATCCACCTACCCTACTTCCCACCTACTCCCAGAAGAAAAGACTGAACAACATCTTTCTGATCTTCATATGCCTGGTGTATGACGAAGTCTCTAAAAATTATTAAAAAAAACCCCAACCAACCTTGCAATCTGGTTCCCTGTGAACACCAAACCAATTCCCTTTTGAAATCTTCAGCAATACGTGCTCTTCTCTAGTGAAGCCAGGCAGCTTTGTCTCTCACCAGTGAATCTCACTCTTCCTATGCTATCAAAGTCCTCAAACCACACTTAAGGATCAGTCATGAAACACAGATTCTGGTATCTTTGAATTTCCCTGTTTACAGCAGTCACCACCCTCCATCCCTAAGATTATAACCAGCCAATCCACAGTGTTTAAATGCATTTCATACCCTGTCAGCATTCATCCCTCACTTTTTTGCTCTAGTAGGTAGTATCTGACAGACCCTATGAGGAAGACAACCACCACATGAGATAAACTGAATAACAGATCAGAATGACCATACAGCCTCAGGTGTCTCCCAGTTCAGTACATTAATGAGAACAGGGTCTCTCAGAAGAGATTTTGGTGTGCTGAAATAAAGAGGCATTAAAGCAGAAGAACTGGAGCATTGAACAGACGACACCTGCACTGAGTAAGACTGCTACTATTCCAGTAACAGTATCATAAAATCATAGAATAGTTTGGGTTGGAAGGGACATTTAAAGGTCATCTAGTCCAACCCTGCCTGCAATGAGCAGGGACATCTTCAACTAGATCAGGTTGCTCAGAGCCCCGTCCAACCTGACCTTGAATGTTTCCAGGGATGGGGCATCCACCACCTCTCTGGGCAACCTGTGCCAGTGCTTCACCACCCTCACTATAAAAATTTTTTTCTTTATGTCCAATCTAAATCTACCCTCTTTCAGTTTAAAACCATTACCCCTTCTCCTATTGCAACAGACCCTATTAAAAAGTCTGTCCCCATCTTTCTTATAAGCCCCCTTTAAGTATTGAAAGGCTACAGTAAGGTCTCCCCGGAGCCTTCTCTTCTCCAAGATGAACATCCGCAACTCTCTCAGCCTTTCTTCACAGGAGAGGTGTTCCACCCCTATGGTCATTTTCGTGGCCCTCTTCTGGACCCGCTCCAACAGGTCCATGTCTTTCCTGTACTGAGGACTCCAGAGCTGGATGCAGTACTCCAGATGGGTCCTCACAAGAGCGGTATAGAGGGGCAGTATCACTTCCCTCAACCTGCTGGACACACTTCTTTTGATATGGCCCAGGATATGGTTGGCTTTCTGGGCTGCAAGCACACATTGTCAGCTCATGTCCAGCTTTTCATCCACAAAGATCCCCTACTTTAACTGGAAATGGGAATACTGTCAAAAGATGTGCTCAGCTGTGCAGGCTATTATCACATGGAACACACCAGGAGACAGAAAGCACAGAATCATAGGCAACTCCATCTCCCTTTGGACAGCAAAAGGTTTTAATTTATTACTGTGCAGCAATGAGATACCAGAAAGCTCAAACTACTCAAACTGGCCATGGGAATGAAGACCTCAACTGGAAGAAATCCACAAAGAATAGATCAATGTAAATCTCTTTACGTTGCTTCCATGAAATATTGGAGATTTTTTAAAAAATATTTTGTTTTCTTTCCTTCTTTTTTCTTTGCATAAGCCTGGAATTGACCTTTCTAGTGACCTTTCATTCCACAGTTTTCTGGTGCAGCAACTATAAGTCCTGGCTCTGTATTCACTATCAGATGACCTTTCCTCACACACGTTAGTTATTTTCTTTTTATTAATTAAAAAAATCTTGCACTTACTAAATTATTTTCACAGATAGGTGATTTCTAGGGAGGAAAACATATCTGACCATTCCATGTGGGGAGGCATATGCCTTTGTTGGTTTGACCCAATCTGTAAACTAATGCTTACTTGCATATCCATGAAAAAAAATCCATTAGCATTAGCAGAAAGTACAGTAATGACTGCTAAACAACAGAAAATGTCATTATCCAAATAGAAATTATATTAATTACACTGGTAGAACAGAGGAACCTCATAGGAAATCTATATACTCAATACTACATTATTCACCAGTCTATGTGATTCAAATCACAGGTCATAATTTGTAAAGCTTAAATGGCTATTCAAATCATCACAAAGAGAAACATTTTGAACATTAAATGCCCTTGCTCATAGTCAATCAGCCACCTGAAACTCTTTACAGCAGCTATTCCTTACTGAATTACATAAGAACAACACAATAAATCAAAACCACAAATGATAAGGAACTGCCAAGAGAAGCATAAAATAAATGTAACATCTAACTGTCTCCATTACAGAATCAGTGCAGGAAGCAAACAGAAAAACATGACAAAATGCATACAATTTAGAAAAAGACTCCTTTCATACTATCTCTCCTAAAGTGACAGCTTCTTCACTGAAAACCCTGAGTACACCTGGAAGAGAAAAGTTGTGACAATAATATTTACTACCACATTTTTCACAAAAGCCAGTATTTCTAAATCTCACATAGAAAACACATCTAATGAACAAATGGGACTAGAAAGAAAGAGGAAAAGAAAGCACTGAATGTTTACAATCTGTGTGTATGGGTGGTTCCAATCACACATTTTATCAATTTAAATTCCTGGATTAGATAAAACCTGAGGAAGTATATATAAATTATGTATAATACACAAAAGCACACACTGGTACTTGCTTTGCAATACCTGGCTGGCTGTGATAAAGGAGTTCAGTGTCAGCAAGTGCAAATCGCATCTCTTTTATAGCATGTTATAAAAATGCATGTTGCAAGCAGCCTCTCCCCTCACAGGCTACAGATATCATCCTAGTGCAATTTGTCTATTTGTGCAATTTTGCTAGTGTTGGCAGTAAATCACAAATGCCTCTTATGAAAAAAACCCACAAACCTTAATCAGTGTTTCTCCTGTGAGAATAAAAGCTGATTAATCCTTTGGTGCCCAGGAGTCAGCAGTTCAGTGATGTTAAGCATTAATGCAAGCTGTTTACTTTCAAAGTCTTTACTGACTTTATTGAACTGTCATAGACCCATCTTTCCCTTCACTAGATAGTTCAGAATTTTCTTCACACTTCTGATCCTTTGAAACATTAAATATGAAGATGCCCAGCTGACCTTTGGTTTAGAAGAAACACACAACAAGAGACAATGAGCAGAGATTTGACAAAGGATATGGACGCAAATCCTGTCGGGTGCAGGCAACAGTGCTTTCACAAAGAGAAGAAATAACTGGCCAATTTGGTTACAGTTAATCTAATGTAATTCTGTGAACCATACAATGACAGCAGTCTTGTTAATTTAAGCTCCTTCCTTTTGATACCAGGCATCATTACCTAAGCTGTTCCTATATTGTGTTGGGCAAGGACCTTTGCAACTAGATGTTTCTGTGGTTTCCTTCCTTTCCCCTTTTTGGAGGGTTGAAATTATTCAGACATCCTCCTGATGAACTAGGAGGGTAAACTGAACCTAGAGCTCCAGGAAAAGGTGATTTCCAACACCCTCTTGAGTTTTTCCTGTTTATCAGCAGTGACGCCCTGAGACTATCCTGCGTTTCATTCCCAAATTGAGAGAGATAAGCTTTTCTTATGCAGCTGAGGAATCCAGACAACAGAAGGCAGTTACGCTTATGACCTATTTGCTTCACAGGGAAGACATGGGGAGAGGGGACATTGACCATCTGAGCCCCTTCTAAACTCTTCTCAGCTGCAGTGAGGGACCTTTAATCACATTTGCAAAATGGTTAGCAAGGTGGGAGAGGCAGCCTGGCTCAGACCTCGTTCTTCCCTTCTGTTCCCTGTAAGTCTGACGTGTAGTTCTGCTCTTTGCTAGCAAAAGAGAGTGCCCCTGGATTGCAGTTATCCAGTTGTAACACTGATGTGAAGTATCAACGGTGGGAACATCTAATACTTACACCTGCTAATACAACTGCCCCCTCCTTTTTTGGAGCAGGGAAAAGTATATCACGGCCTTTGAAAAGAACTAAGAAAGGGTGCTTTGTAAATCAATGAAATTTAATTGACACTGGAATTCTAATAAATAGATAGGAATTCAGTTTGATGTTCTTTGTCTGATTCTGTTTATCTAATGTCTTTTGGAAACTGTAATTGTAGCAGACAAAGATGATATTCTTGCTTCCCTTTTAAGAAATGAATTAGTTTTAATGCAGGTGTTCAGAGTCAGATTAGCTCAGCACTTGCATAAACAAAGTATTTCCTCAAATACCAATGAAAAATAAAGGCAAAGAAAAGTATACTCTTTCCTGAAGGACTGAACATAAAACCATAGGATTATGGGTGTAATAGGTAGATAACTGCCCAACCCTTGCCAGCACTGGCAGCTCAGAATACTCCTACTTTCATCTTCTCTGCCTATATCCCCTTGAGAATCTGCTTCTACAGGGTATAGGATCAGAAAAACAGAGAGAGCCCTGAAATGAAGATAGAAAATCTCACTTAGTAGTCCAGGCTAGAGAGGGGCCTCCAGCTCATAAGATTTGCATGAAATAAGAAGGCAATTAGTGTGATATCTATTTTAAAAGTACTAATTCCAGAAGACCTGATTGCTCTCTATAAATACATCCAGGAATATATATCAGGAAAGGAGAATAGCTATTTAGAATAAAGATCAAGGCACCAGAATAAATGGGTATGAATTAACAGTGTATAGTTTTAGGATGGAAATAAGAGAAAAAAATTAACAGCATTGGAGGTGGGAGACAGGACAGGGCTCTACCGGAGACAGTCAAGTCTGAGTGCAAATAAACTTCAGACTCAGAAAGATGACGTTTACAAAAAGGATTATAATCTGTGGTTACTAACTGTAGCAGGGGACTGGATTTACATTGGAGACATTCAAAAGCCATCTGGACATGGTCCTGGGCAACCAGCTCTGGGTGACCCTGCTTGAGCAGGGGGATTGGACCAGATGACCTCCAGAGGTCCCTTCCAACCTCAACCATTCTGTGATTCTGTTACACACACTGTTTTGCTTTTTAAAAATCCTATGATAGGACATTTTGGGGAATTGAGAGGGAAAGAAAGAAAAAAAAAAAAATTCTTCCTGTTGGAAAGACAAATATTCAGGAAATATGGTAGTTAAGAATAACTGTCCAAACCAACTTTTCAGTACTTTCTGTATCCACATACCATTGTGCTTTTTTTCACAGGGGGCTCCTGCCTCAGGTACAGGGTAGCCAATGATCATTTAAAGAATTGTGGTTATACAGGAAATGAAGCGGTTCTTCTAGGCACCCCAACTTCATTAAACATAGGCACTGGAGACTGACAACATCAAATATTAGTAACTTAGTTTCCAAGGATCAGCAGGTTTGATTTATTAAACAATTATCAGCTATCACCCATCCATTTTTCCTCTCCAATTATTGAATACGAACAGTTGATTTCTTATCAAAACTTCCACTTTCACCAAGTTTCTTCACTGTTCTTTGTGAAATAATTAGCAAAACTCTTTTAGACTTGAAGGATAAGTATTGGGCCACACACAGATGTTAAACAGTTTCATTAACTGATTTATCATTTTGGGTTTACAGATATGAGAAATCCCGAATTAACTAAACAGAAAATGTTAATGTACAAAGCTAACCACATTATAAGTTTAATGTGCAAGTAATATTTTAAGTTACTTCTTTAGACAAAAAAACCACATAATATTAAAATTAGTATCTTTGTAAAACAGCATGAAGCAAATTAAATAATTGGTTATAGAAATGATGTAGTAAGGATTTTAAAAACTACTTTTGATAAAACTTTAACCAAATCTGCCCTGAGATTTCTTATTTTTTTGGGAATCAGACTAACAGCAGTTTATAACAATTGTTTGCAATCTTGTGTGCCATTCTATAGGCTATTCTCAGTGCTCCCCAAAATGATTATAATGAACTGAAACAATTCAACTTCAGTTTATCCTCAAACACATACAGTCTGGAAAATGTAAACATATATCTCTCTAAACCCTCAGGAACACAGTAAATAATTTAAGCCCCTGTTCCAAACCTTCTTATTTTTAAAAAATCAGTTTTTCCCCTCACAGTACTTTTATTGACTGACTCTTTTCATTTTAATATTCTGCATTTGCAGAAATGGTTTGTCTACACTAGTGAGCAGATTTTATCTTGAAAGCAAGTCATACAGCATTAGCAATGTTTTCTTCAAAGTGATACATATCAAAATACCTTCTGCATTTTCAAGAAGACTTTAAAAACTGGTGCTTTCTTTAATTGAAATGATGCTATACTTTATTTTACACCAAGTATGCCTCCCCGGTCATGCAAATCCTAGATTAGTTTACTGTTTTCTAATATTAATATTGACAGGAAGTAACCAGCTGTAGCACAGCACTTTTAAAATTTAAAATCTATTCCCTAGTCAGTAGCAAGTATAAAAATAATTTATCACTCTTTGACATATTTACAAGTTAAGTTTTGCCACACATTTTACTTAAATGAAAAATGTAAGGCATTCTGCTTCTGGTGCCTTGATAACTTTATTCTGGGGCTGTATTAAGTTTGTTGTGCAGGTCTGATGGCGTTTAAAAGATGAAGCCAATAAGATAAGCCTGGGAGCTTATTTTCTCCACATTTATAACTTTAACTGCCTCTTTACCTGAAAGTATTAGAGCAGACAGTTCATTACTACCTGAAAAGGGGTACTACATTGTATGTGAGGAGGTCATCTGAAACTGATGACTTTTAAAGGTCATACACAAAATGAGTTTTGCTTTGCTGAAAGTCTCTCTCCTTGGCACAGTAAAAATCTTATTTTAACAGCAGCTGTAAATGTTGTGTAAGTAGAAATGAGAGATTTCAGCTACCTTTACCTACTTTCATTCTGAATTTACTTTTGATCCAATTGGGACAATACTAGATGACGGTGGTGTTAAAAGTTTCTTTTCTCTGGATCATCATTTGAGTGATGAATTGATAGTTTCTATGATTTTGTTTCATTTTTACTGTTCATTTTCATAAATCCCCTATTACATATATTCTTTGACAATGGAAAAGAATTTTTTCCTTACTTCTGTAACATTGAGGAGCTTAAAGCCTGCAGGATTTGTGGATGTTGCAGACTCAAAAATGGACAGATAGGCTGCAAAATAACACAATAAGGGACATTTCCTTACTGTGTAACTTCAGCAATTTCCCCCATTTTTTTTTATCTAAGGCTATGGGAAATTTATGGAATGTCAGATCACACCTGACGTTCAAGCAAACACATACACAGTCCCCTCCTTTCCTTCCCTCATGGCCACATACATTCACACATTTTTTTTTCAGTGGATTCCAGAGCTTGAATCCTTCCCACCTAATAATGGTACTTAACTAAAACACCTAAATTAGAGACTGTTGGTCCTCAGCTCCCTCTATAGTCAGTAGAGAAAGACTGGCACTTTCAGAGCATGATTCAGATTTTTTCCATTATCTTCCTCACTCCTTTTTCAAGAGCAGTTACGTAGCACAAATCTGGGCCAACAAATAGGTGCTGGTTAGACCTGGACCACCAAGTCAGGAGGGAGAAAATATTCTTACATATTCATGTGCTATCTTGACAGGACACAAAACGTACAAAATCAAATCAACTTTAACCTGTTCCAGGGATGCTAAATGCAGCATCGGTACTTTAGATACTTACCAATGGTGGGAAAGAAGGAGGCAGAAAAGGCAGAGGACAGTTTAATCTAACTAAGGAATGTACTTCAGGTCCTACACAACGCATGCAGAGTTTTTGACTAGCAAAAAAGCAGCCCAGCCTGCTGAACGGGGAGTATGATGAATCACAAACCAGGAACGGCAAGACCTAAAAAGTCATGTTTGCACTGCACTCAGCCATTATGTTTAAGGGGCAGTATGCATTCACTGACATAAACATAGGTTCCTGGGGCTGGGGTGCAGGGTGAATTTTACTTATACATTGAATGATCAACAATGCCAAAAGCCTTGTGACAGTGGATGATGTTTGATCTCTGTGACGGTGCTAAACTGGCTGCTATAAGAAGCTGGTGAAATGGTCGAGAAGCCAGAACAGCCAGAGAACCGCTTCCCAAACAACTCTGAAACCCGGAAAAGCATGTCTGGATCAAGACTACTCCTGAGCATATCATACAGACAGTATATGGTATATAATCAATGGCCTCAAGTTGCGCCAGGGGAGGTTTAGATTGGACGTGAGGAAAAATTTCTTTACTGAAAGAGTGGTTAAACATTGGAACAGGCTGCCCAGGGAAGTGGTTGAGTCTCCATCCCTGGAAGTATTTAAAAGACGTGTAGATGAAGCTCTTAGGGACATGGTTTAGTGGGCATGGTGGTGTTGGGTTGACAGTGGGACTCGATGATCTTAGAGGTCTTTTCCAACCTTAATGATTCTATGATTCTATAGTGTAGCAGGTCTCAGGTGTTACGTAAGGATGCAGATTTCTTTGAAAACATCCAAAAAAGCTTCTGCCTGGTCTGTATGTTGAACTTAGGAATCATCCAATTGGATGTCATCCCATTTTGGAGCATCTGGACGCTGCCTGTCCTTTCCTGGCAGGTTCTGCCTGAGCACAGTGCCCAGCCTGCTTTCCAGTTTGGTTTGACTCGCACCTTTCACTCTTTGGTCTTTCTGTTTACCAGTTCACTTCCTTACCCTCCTGGCCTATATTGGCTGCACCTGACCAAGAACTGACACCTCTGTGTATTTCCAAATGTTGCAATAAACCTGTTCATGTTCTGCCAGCCCATCTCACTTAGAGGTTAAAACACAGCGTCCCTACAAACATCCTTGCTCACTTTACATTGGACAGATTTCACTATGGATTCTTTGAAGTGGAAGGGTGACATTACCAAATGGCTAAGGTGCCCATCTCCATGCCAGTCATGCCAAAGGCAGGTAGCTAATGCACATTGCCCCCGTGACAAAACCCTATGGTTTTGTCATAAATCACTGAAATCACTGAAATTCAAGTGAATTTTGAACATTTCCCCCTACCTGCATTAAGAGAAGTTTTGGCAAAGGACAGATGTGTCTGCCACAACCTACCAGATATTTGGACCTATGAAATGCTAAGGTTTTGGGTAACTTTAAGGCTGACTGGTGTCTACAGGTCACAAAGTGCCAAACAGCTAGATCTCATCAGCTTCCACTGTGTGGATTTGCCTGTAGAGTGTTAGAACATTACAGCTTCAAAGCAGAAGTACCAAAATCTCTCTCAGATGTTCATATAATGATTTGAAAGTGAGACAAAGAAGAATTATAAACTTCTGGAGAATGCCTTATCTTATTCAATTTCCACTGACATCTATAAACAAGTGTTTGGATAAGCTTTCAGTATGTGCACAAAATTGAACTAATTTTTTTTCTGCATACTGATATTCATGCAATATATACTCTGTACCATGGACAAAGTAGAGAATGGAGTCAAAATAAGAATTCATCTTTAATGCCAAAAACTCTGCCTAAGGAAATGAACAGACCTTTCATCTTAACAGCACCAAAACTCTGTGTTTCCAAGTACCTCTGATCAAAGTTCTGCAGTTTGTACAGAAATAAGTTAAAGAGAGACAAAATCTCTTGGTCTCTGTCAATTCAAATAGCTGGAAAAAAAAAGTATGCAATTTTTCATTTCTCCTGCTAAGTCCAGAAAAATATGACACGCAGCCAACATTATACCCAACACATAAAGAAATTAGCTGAAGGAGGTCCTATGACACATGACCAAAAGAAGAGTATCAAAATACCTTAGCATAAAATTGATAGGCCCAAATGGACTTGAAAAGTGATGTTCCATTGAAAGGTGATGATCCATTGCATGACAGCATTTAGTCATGTTAGCAGAGGAATATCTACCCCACAGTATGTGAAATAGGTTTATATGGACAGACATGCCTATCTAAAGAATTATCTCTTAGAACAAACCCACCATTAAGAGTGATGTATGAAGACACTGCCAGGGCTTTAGAATTGGTTGCTTACACTATTGCATGGCTAACTTTTTGCAGAGCTTGTCGTTAACATGTGAAGAACTTTATCTATGCATAAACAGAGAGTTCTTATTCCACACCTGAAATCAGAAGATCATATTAAAAATACAATCTTATGCGTTTCTTTTTCTCTCAAACCAGCACTCAGTGATCAAAATCAGCGCCCAAGGACAAGAGTAAAATAGAAGCTACCTAGTTCACTACTTTGGGAATCTATGTCATAGCTGCTAGTCAAAAATTTCTTTTAAAAGTTTCAGGAATACAATGATTGTACTGCATCTCCATGTAACAGACTTTTCAGTCTCAATTCCTAATTTCCCCTTTCCTCTCCTTTTTGAGCAAAAAGCAGCATCTGAGAATTCTGACAGGCTTATATTGACTTGAGCCGTTTAAACCTATTGCTTCTTGAAATAATTTCTGACAGTGACACAGTGTAAGAAAACAGGATAACAGAGACTTTGATGGAGGATTCATTGCTTACTTTTAGAATGCAAACTCTACTTTATGAACCAATCTATTGTCTAGTCATATACAAACCATGTTATGTTAGTTATGCCCATGTGTAATTGCAAAAACATACATCATTTGCCAAGAGTCCCATCAGTTTTCTGGCCAGAGGTTACTACAGTAAGGTTGACCTGTCTAAATCATGGCCAGTCTTGGTCATAGTCTTAGTCTCTATTTTCTCTTCAATTGATTAGTAAGGCACTTCGATATATTAAATCAAAATACGTCTATCTCACCTTCAGACTAACTGTGACATTGCACTATCACTCTCAAGCAATAGAATTTTGGGAAATATGTGATGTGACTTAAAACCTGCTTCTTTGACTTATTAAGTAGCACCTAATAGCCAAGAACTACACAGATAATTTCAATACAAACCCTTAAGACACAGAATCAACTGAAATGTCCATAATGCCCTCTGAATGACTGCTTGCTTTGTTCTGCTTATTGTCTGTGTAACAGGGGGAAAGACATTCTGAAGAGAATAAGAATATGACAACAATATCGTGATGCATATTTCCTACAATTAGGGAATCCAGGCTATCACACAAAATACCTAGCAGCTTGAGAGGTACAAGGAAAAAAGATGGTACAAGTGTGGGCATGCCAATACCACTGTAGGTTAATTCTTCAATATGCATGGTTTAGATATTTAGATTCACATAGAATCATAGAATCATTAAGGTTGGAAAAGACCTCTAAGATCATCGAATCCAACCGTCAACCCAACACCACCATGCCCACTAAACCATGTCCCTAAGTGCCGCATCTACTCGTCTTCTAAATACTTCCAGGGATGGTGACTCAACCACTTCCCTGGGCAGCCTCTTCCAAT
>NW_008795017.1:9500221-9509819 GCF_000699145.1 Aptenodytes forsteri
GGCCGTCCAGCCAGTTTTTGACCCAGCGGAGACTACACCTGTCTAAGCCGTGAGCCGCCAGCTTCTCTAGGAGAATGCTGTGGGAGACATCATTGACTGTGCCTAATTTTTACAACATTTCAATAATATTGACTTAACTGGGACTTAAGTGGGACTTAACTGCTGGATTTAGTGTTTAAAAACTAAAAGATCATTACTTGTTGTCTTGGAAACCTGGTAGTTTTATTGTTGAATTTTCTGTTTACTGTTATTTAAACTCCAAGTCATTCAAATAAAATATGTGTTTAGATTGACCTTTGTCTCCTGTTTTGAATTTTGGAAGTAAATTTGCTCAAGTTTTCAATATACTTGAACAACACAACAGTTGTAAAATAAAAAACTCACTTGACTGAAGCTGTTCTATAATCATGCTGTTGTTTCCCTGGTTCTCACCTCCTCAGCTCTCAGCAGCAAGCTGTTCTGAAACACCCAGAATCACCCCCCTCGACCTGCTGGCCATACTTCTTTTTATGCTGCCCAGGATATGACGTATGACATAATGCAAGAAATACAAGCCTGGTATGACTGCACAGGCCTTCAGAAGTGGAGACACAGGATGTGGTACAGGGGAGTATAGGCATGGGGTGATAAGAGGTGGGGCACAGGCTTGGCACTGGAGGGTCCATGGCTATGAACAACTCACCCATGGTCAGTTAAAGAAATGCAAACCTGGAGCCAGACAAAAATGGTTTTAGGGGTAACAAAGAGAACAAAAACATAGTATCTAACGTGCAAAACAGGCATATGTAGTAAATTCAGATGTAACGTGGAGCTATTGTGCTTCAGTGTGTCTTGGGTCCACACATAAAGTCTCTAGTGGTTGAATCGGATTTTCAGCACGGGCACTGCAGCGAGGCAGAGGCCGTGGATTAGACTATAGCATTCAACCTGTCGCACTGTGCAGATCAGGCCAGAACCCCGCTTTGGATACAAGTCTCCTCTCACACAGCCTGCGGGAAGAAAACAGGAAAATCCCTACATCTGCTCAGCCTTAGTCATCCTTCCCCTCTCTAGCTGTCCATAATGTTTTCTCCAAACCACTCCTATTTTATGCCTATCACCACCATGCAACATTGCAGATCTAACCTTTCATCCCTCTTTACTTTGCTAGCTAACATGTTACACTCATTAGCAGAGAAATAAAGATGTTTACACAGGAACAGAGTCCACTTTTCCTTTTTAATTTTTTTTTAAAAGTATAGAGCTGAGCGTGGTTTCAGGAAAGCAAAGAGAAGCCAACATACTCCTGACAGCATTTCAGAACTGATTAAACCACCGGGCATCAACAGAAGCAGGATGTGGTGCCAGGAGAAGGTTTTAACACGACTATTTCAGTAATATCTTGTTATATATCTCTTCTCCATCTCTCACTTAAGAGATCCTCCACAGATCATTTAACACCCTAATCTGCTAACCACTGTCATTACCCTGTTTTTCTGACTTTCACCCTTCCACCACCTGTATTTCTTTATGTTAAAATAAATATAGCAATACAGCTATAGTAACGTATTTATAATATTTGAGTAACATTTTAGACTTGTAGGAAAGCATGTATCTGGTGAGGAACTGGAGAAGAGCGGTATTTATTAGATGACAGGCAACAAAGAGAGTGTGCTAAGACATTTTCTCATCCTGCTCTGGGAGTAAGGAACCTCTTTGGGCACCGACTAATACAGAAGCTTCATTTCGCAAGTGCTAGTCCATCCCTTTCCCAAAGGAACATGGATTGTAAAGGAGTCTCTATCACAAATATCATGAGCATAAAAAATGTAATTTTGCATGATCCAGATTATCAACATAATTAGAAAGAGAGGTGTCTCTTCTGGATTAGAGTGTAGGACATGCTGAACATAATCAAACAGTGGCTGGTCTGGAAAAAGCAAATGCCAGTCAAGGTCAAGCAAACATAAGCACAGCCTGCAGTTCGTGTGATGTATACTTTCCACCCTCCCCAGCCTTTGCAAGGTCTCAGCTGAATTACTCTGCTAGGGAAAACAAAGTTCAGGGAACTAGAAAATATGAGCCGTGACAAAAGGAGGACTTAATCTGGGTAGATACACAACAGAGGAGAAGATAGGGGAAATAATTGTCAAGTTCATAGACAGCAAACAAAAGGAGCTGCCTCCAGTGTTTCCATTTGGTTCTAAAGAAACAATACTTGCATCTAGAAATTTAATGTACAACTTGAACTCCAAAAAGTTTCCAATAATGCATCTGTTTTCTTGGAAAATGTTTTCAAAATAAGGTATTGGTCAATATTGTTTGTTACTTCTTTCCAGATGTTTTGCAAGGAAAGAATGGAAATAACCAAGGAAAAAGAAGCAGCTGCTGTTTTGATTAAAAGTACACTGAACAAGGGGGCATTATATTCTTCTCTTTGAAAATTTGCAGCAAGAAAGGTAGATCATGAGCTAAAGAAAGGTAAACTAGAATTTTATATGGCCACACTCCCAAAAATCAAAGGCAATTTTGGTGAAGTCAGGAACCTAAATCAAAGCAGCACTGTGATTCTACGCTCTCATAAAATGCATTCCCTGCAGTTCCTAACCAACTTTTATTTTCTTCTGAAATTTTACATCAATTAGCTCGCATTCTGTTTACAGCATCAAAGTTCTTCCACGCTTTGATAAATCGCAGCTGAGATGTCAGTGGCCATTGCTCCTTGAATGAACCACACAGATGTCAAAGACAATTTGGGAGGGGGGTTGGAAATCAGGAAAAAACTTACCTCACAGGAGCTACTAAAAAAGAAGGCAGCATATGCATGAACCATGTTTGCTGAGGGTTTAGCACGTTATTCTTTTCTGTGGTTCCATCAATAGTCCAGGCCCATTCTCCACTTCTCCCAGAGCTCATTACAGTTGCCAACTACAAATGATATTTGGAGTTGGTTCATTTCAGGGCTTCTCTTTGTCCTCAGATACAAAAAAAATCAGTTACAAAAGGACAAAACAAAATCACGGAAGGATGTGTAGGGCTATTACTACTATATGTCAGCAGAATGTTTCTGCACAATGCTTTCTCTGAATAGGCAGGGAAGGGGAGTTTGGCAGGTAGATGGCAACGGCAGATGAAATGGCTAGCTGCCCAGCACCCTTTCTGTGGATGATGGACGCCTGCGTATTCCTTGCCTACTCAAAGCACTTTGCAAGCTACAGGCAATGGATGCTTTCTTCAGCATTTGTAAATTTTAGATAATAGGCTTCTAATATTCAGACACTCCGCTTCCATTTTTTTCTCTGGGCTCTGCTAGAGCTCACATTAACATTTTAGTTAACCTGCTAATCTCTTAGCACAAACACAACAGGCCACATTAAACAAACAACACATGGAAATGTGAGCGACATAATGGCTACATGATGCGAAATACCCTGCAATTAGCAATGACTTGCATTGATTTTTTGGTAACAGTCCTTCCAGAGTCATTCAAGTTTCCTCCCACAGATGCATTAAGTTCTCAAGAATGAATTTAAATCCCGCCCAGTGCTTTCCACAGTGAGAAGTAGGTTTTTTTAATACACAACATTGTACACTTTACCTTCAGTGGATCATACCTCCTGTAGCTTAACTGCCGAAGTCATTCCCTTTGCTGCTGTCTTTGGCTACTGGATTATCTGAAAGACATTACTCATACCAGGTTCTCCTCTTTTAAAAAAATCCACCTTTCTTTTAAGTTCTTCCCACTCCAGCAAAGCTCAGAAGCCACCAAAGAAAACTTACTTTTGGAATTTATGTGAACACTTGGGTCTACTGGGAGAAACTGCTACCAGCAAAGAGGGACAGATGTCTTTCCCTACCATGAATGGTTTATTTTTGTATCTGCCTGCCTGAGCACTGTAAACTGTTAATATTGCCCATTCTATCTGGGGAGTATTTGGATCAGTGGCTTGCACTGTCCCTGGCACAGCAACCAGGGAGAGCAGCTGCACTGTGTGTATGAGGTGGCTTGCTGCAACCCAGTGGTGAAATGTTCTCTGCAGATGCTTCTTATTTATATTTTTTTAAAATTTCTATTCTTCCCCTTTTCAAGACTACGACCAGTTGCTCAGTGGTGTACCAAGATACCCAGTGAGAATATTCATGCAAAGGAGAGCGAAGAAGAGAACAGCAGAGATTCAGCTTGCAGGCAGGGAAACAGACAGGTGGAGCTCAGGGAAAAAAAGTCATCTCCTGTTTGCGTATTCTGGAAAATTCCTCAGTAGGCAATCACTTGGCAAACGGATGCTGTCAACTGCTCTGGCTCAACTGGATACTGTAATATCTGGAATTCATTTATTATAATAGGAACATCCTTTATCCAGACAAGGTGCATCAAGTCAGTCACAGCTTTGGAGGCTCCTACAGCAAAAATGCCAGAGTTGCTTTATTAACTGCCAGTTCAGTCTGCCGCTGTCTAGAGGACTGCAACTTTCTTTCTCCAGTGAGGAATGGTAGATCCATTGCTAAAACATATGCCAGTGCATAAATGACACTATTAGTTCATCAGTCTAGGCTTCTGCTCCATCTCAAAAGCCTTCTCTACAGACCTTCAAGAGAAGGTGGCAAATGGCTAACAGTAGCTTGTCATTCATAATCACTAAATTAGCATTCAGCTAAACTCCAGGTGCTGGCCAATGTGCACAGGACTCTTCTGGAAGCTGTCCCATGGATAGCAAAATATCAGCCCAGCAAGAACTCTTCACATTCAGGGATTCTTCTGGACATAGTGAAGGGGAAAAAATACATATATATGATCATTAAACATCAATATAAAAGGCTGCATGTAAAAACAAAATGATCTTCAAACTGAAAAATGTATCTGAGGTAGTGAACAACTGCACTAGCCTTGCTTAGGCTTTGCTGTGGCGACAGTAGTGATTGGCATACCTCCCAGTTATTTTGGACAGGTCAGGACGTTAAAACTGGGACCTAAGTACTACTGAAATTACTGCCATGTGCACAGACACAGATCTGGAGTATTTCCTGGCATGCCATGGTGAAACACGGAAATCACGAGCTTAATCACATGTCCACACAGATATGGTTAGATCAAGATGTAGTGCCAGAAATCTCAGATGCAATTCTCTCTTCCTATGACTGTGCCCCTTCCTATAGCAGTTCATTACACAGGTTCTAGTGACATATTTTTATTGATTCAGAGACAAAGGATTAGTGACAGACTGCTACAAATTCTTCTGTCCCTGACACGTAATTATTCCTGAAACAAACTAATAGCTTTCATTTATCTAGAATAAAACTTTCAAGAAAAAGAACTCAATCACTTCAAATGTGCCTGCTAGTCCACTTTCCTTCTTGTTCTGATATAATTAAGAGATAATGTCAGTGGAAGAGACGCTTGTTGTGGGACTCACTACAAGATATACAGCATAGTATTGATCACAAACTTCAAAACAAAGTAGTTATTTTCAACATGAGTGGGCAGTTTTTGACAATTGTTTGTTGCTAAATCTTTATCTGTCCTCCTGCCTTCTTTATTTCTTGTGTAAAACAGATTCAAAGCTAAAATAACTTGATAATGCAATACAATTCATTTCGAAACTATAAAATAAATCAGAAAATAAATCAGACTCCACTTTGTTCTTCCCCCAGAAAAGGCTTCACTTTCTTTAAGAAGTTTGGTTTTTTCGCACTGAAAACTTAAACAAGGGGATTACTCATAATACACATTTTTTAGTAGAGTTTCACTAGAGTAGTATACTAATTTGGAATGCTTAATGACACTAATTACACAAAACCAGATGCTTAAGTGAACATTATTTCATAAACACTTATTTCAGTTTCACACAGAAAGTATGTATTTAATATAGTTTTCAGATAGGAAAGACTATCTTTAATCTAGTACACAGAAAAAAAAAAAAAGCCAAGTATGTAGCAGCATTCTTCTGATAACAAGTGATCAAAGGGAATAATATGGGTAGAATATGCTATTCACTTACTCATTAGAATTTTACACTTCAGGTAGCTTGGCATGAAAAAATAAAAATAGGGTAAAAAGCTTTTTTTTGGTCTTTATAGTGCTTCTGCCCTTACACCTTGCATATTTCAACCTGTTGTATGTTTTGATACTTGAATCTGCTTCTGATAAAATTATGTGAAGGGGCTTTCTAGATCACAATAGCACTTTATGCCCTCAGCTGAACGAGTCAGCATGTTAGAAGACAGATGCCAAGAAGTACGCTATCTGTTTGCAGAACAGGGGAGAATGGAGTGCTTGTAACCTCTCCAGGTGTAACTGGGGTGTGTGGCATTCAGACTGATAGTAAAAAAAAAAAGAATAGCTTTACATACGTGACATTCATAGGAATTGACCCTGAATATGAGGGCCATAAAAGTGATGGTGACTTATTCTAAACACATTAGCTGAACATAGAAGACTTTGTGTTGCAACACATTTTTAACATAACCACAGACGTACGGAAAATAAAATCGGTCCCAAGGAAGTAGAGAAGGTATCTGCAGTGTGCAATGGTAGACACAATTTTACTTTGCTATATGGTAAAAGAATCATCAGGCAAATACAAAGAAATCTAATAACTTACATGCATACCATATAGAGAGGTCATTTGCTATTGCTTCCCTGATTACTATGTACAGACATACAGGCAACTGTATGGTAACCTGATGCCTAGAGAAAAATCAACACACATCTCCCATACAAATAAAATATAAATACAGAATAATTTCTCAGGTGTTATATTTGTGCCAGATCTTGCTAAAAGTCATTATGGAAAGGATTAGATAAAAAAGGAAGAAAAAAAATGCCATTGTAAGTGTCAACAGATTCCAACCTAGAAGAAGAAAAATAAGCACAGCACAAAAAGAAAAGTCTATAGAAAACAGAAACCAAACAATCTATTTACAGGCATTTCAGAAGACTGATATGGCATAGACCATATTAACAAAAGACAATTAAGTTAAAATAGAAGAAAAGGAGGGGAAAGAGCAAAAAGCACAGAAAAACATCACCAGACGAATGGACAAAAATCAGGCTCAATCAAGCAGCAAGATTAATAATGATGGAGAAATTTGGTTTATTGTACCATCAATCCTCAGATCAAGAAGGGTTGATCTTTATTGCAAATAAGATTAAAAACCCTACATTTTCATGGAAAAAATGACTTTAAATCTGTCTTTTTACATGATTACAAGTTTGCTTTATATAAGGAACTAAACCATACTAGGAAAACACTTTGCACAGTATACATACATTTATGAAATCTACAGCTTATCAACATTAAAATAATTTCATATAGAGGTAATTTTAAAATAGCTTTTTCTGTCCTAAAAGATGTTTCTCTAGTTCAGCTGTTTATTCTACATACCAGCGCCAAAATAGAAGAAATGTAACGATCAGAAAAAAAGCATTAACAAGCATCTTTCTATGTTTACATTAGAAAAACTTGATGAAACTGATTACAACCTTGAACTTAATTTTATTTTTGCTGAATAATGAATATTCTTTTTCTTTTGCTTCTCTAATTGTCAATTTTTGCAGTAAAGCTAGTTACAGACATTAATATATTTGCCTTGACAAAAGCATAGCAGGTTTTGAACAAGTGATCACACATACTTAACATTAATTCTTTTTGGAGTTTCAGTAGGGTTGGAGATGTAGAAAATGTGTTGGGCTTGTGGTTTTTTTTTCCTTCGCTGGTAATGTAATCAGAACTTTTCCAAGCTGAGGCTAGCTGACAAAAACTTATTCCAAGGCAAGATCTGCTTGCATGGCTTAAATATAAACTGCACACTTGAATTGTCCAGGAACATTGAAGGGAAGGACTTCAAGTATGTCTATTTAAATTTTAAGGCTTTTTATTTATTTTTAAAAGTTGAATATCATGACTGGCAATCAGCACTCAAAGTCATGCACAGAAAATTAGCATAATGGGTAATGTTATGAGACAACTTTTACAATTATATGAAATAAGTTTTATGTTGAAAACAAAGTGAAGAACAGAGATTGCCATCTAAGAGCTGCTAATATAGCATATATGAATATTGGTTGGATTACATTTCTGCTGCCTCTAAGCTCTTGTTTCTCTCAGTTCAAAAGTCAGGTCCTGATAGCAGAGAATACAGCTGTAGTGTTCATTAGGGATGCTTCTATGTGCCTGTTTGCTGAAGAGAAAGGAGCCGGAGAGGCTACCACTGCTACCACACCTGCCACAGTGTCTGGTCTTTCTGTTTGGCTGCCTACCACCATCACCAATGTTTGGGAGAGAAGACTGAGTAAAGCTACAGGGGGCATCAGCCCTTCTAGACCTTCCCATCCACTGTAAAGAATACTGTAGCATAGCCAACAGGGTCCTTGTTTCTACCCTCCTCCAAATCTCCAGCTTTTGGGCTCATATGACATATGCCTCCTTAGAGGTTGGAGGAGATGTTCAAGTTCCTTTGCCCATAGTCCTAACGAAGGTTGTACTTTTATATGTCACTAACTTCTGTGTCAGGAGATGAGTCAGGCTATGAGGTGCAAGTGATACTGTGCTGAGGGTTTGCCACTTTACCCTTTATGGGGATAACAGCACAACCAAAAGACCATAGGAACATTGAAAAACATTTGAAAGAAGATAGCTAGGCATGGTCAAGATTAGATTGTCTCTTATTTTATTGAGATTGTACTGCTTTCTGCAGAAGACAGTGGCTTCATGAATTGGTTAAGGAGTACATCACGACCTCTCCACCACTCACCCAACTCTGCATCAGTTCTTGCTGGAAGGCTGGAGGCAGGTAGACTCCATTTAGTGAGAAAACTCACTGCTGTTCTCAGGAGTCTTCCTCTCTACTTGTGATCCATCTGTGTTACTTCAAATTAGAGAACAGGATCTCTGAATAGGTACTACATATCAAAAGCCAGCTCGATTCAATCATCCAAAGAGCTTTGGCTCTCTACCAATATCTTGAGTCATCTTTCATCTGCCCCCACATACAATTCTTACATTTACCACAAGATCTCCCTGGCATGAGTTGCCCAATGTCCTACAAGGACATCCTCAAAAGCCCTTCATGGTGACCAGGTCTGTAATATCTTTCAACAGATGTCCTCACTGAAGTCTCACAAACCACATCCTCCATCCTCTAAAGAATTAGTGACACTTAATTGGAAGTGAAGATTGCAATGCAGAAGAATTGAAATTTATTATTATGACATTTAATCATTCACATTTGGCATTTAATCAACTTTAAAAACCCCATTCATTAGGCTTTGCAACCGAAATGCATCTCTTACCTTTTGAAAACTTTATTGAATTTAGCTGAATTTTCTTCCATAAACTTAATAATGTAACTCCAGTCTAATATCAAACCTGACTTACTTGATAGCTATAAGGCATTTAGTTTAGTCTTTATATCTTAGTTTTGGTAACATTTTTTTATTTTAAATATCATCATATGCAATAATGTTCCTTACCAAGGAAATATTTAAACATTTAAACATTTGGGGAAGAGTGGCTAAAAAACTGCCTGTCGGAAAAGGCCCGGGGGGTGCTGGTCGACAGCCAGCTGAACATGAGCCGGCAGTGTGCCCAGGCGGCCAAGGCGGCCAATGGCATCCTGGCCT
>NW_008795017.1:9510481-9511271 GCF_000699145.1 Aptenodytes forsteri
GGAAGTGGTTGAGTCACCATCCCTGGAGGTATTTAAAAGACGTGTAGATGAGGCTCTTAGGGACATGGTTTAGTGGGCATGGTGGTGTTGGGTTGACAGTGGGACTCGATCTTAGAGGTCTTTTCCAACCTTAATGATTCTATGATTCTATGTTTCCTTAAACAACAAGATAAGTTTCTGATTTTTGATATCCTCAAAGGATATGTGTCAGCTAGTCATACCTCCTGGCAGCCAGTTGGCTAGGTGGTCGCACTTAAAGACTTGCGGTCAATGGCTCGATGTCCGGGCAGAGACCAGTGACAAGTGTTGTTCCTCAGAGGTCTGTACTGGGACCAGTATTATTTAACATCTTTGTCAGGAACATGAACAGTGGGATTGAGTGCACCCTCAGCAAGTTTGCAGATGACACCAATCTGCCTGGTGTGGTTGATATTCTAGAGGGAAGGGATGCCATCCAGAGGGACCTTGACAGGCTGGAGAGGTGGGCCTGTGTGAACCTAATGAAGTTCAACAAGGCCAAATGCAAGGTTCTGCACCTGGGTCAGGGCAATCCCAAACATAGATACAGGCTGGGCAAGTGAGTGAATTGAGAGCAGCCCTGTGGAGAAGGACTTGGGGGTACTGGTGGGTGAAAAACTGAATATGAGCCAGCAATGTGCACTCGCAGCCCAGAAAGCAAATCGCATCCTGGGCTGCATCAAAGGAAGTGTGGCTAGCACGTCGAGGGAGGTGATTCTCCCCCTCTACTCCACTCTTGTGAGACCCCACCTGGAGCACTGCGTCCAGCTCT
>NW_008795017.1:9511381-9514458 GCF_000699145.1 Aptenodytes forsteri
GAGAAGAGAAGGCTCCAGGGAGACCTTATAGCAGACTTCCAGTACTTAAAGGGGACCTACAGGAAAGATGGGTAGGGACTCTTTGTCAGGTAGTGTAGTGATAGGACGAGGGGTAACGGTTTTAAACTGCAAGAGGGTAGATTTAGATTAGATATTAGGAAGAAATTCTTTACTGTGAGGGTGGTGAGACACTGGAACAGGTTGCCCAGACAAGTTGTGGATCTCCCCTCCCTGGAAGTGTTCAAGGCCAGGTTGGATGAGGCTTTGAGCAACCTGATCTAGTGGAAGGTGTCCCTGCCCATGGCAGGGGCGTTGGAACTAGATGATCTTTAAGGTCCTTTCCAACCCAAACCATTCTATGATTCTATGATTCTAATATTTTAAAGTGAATGTGGCCAATATTTAAAAGATTAAAAGCTGGTCCAACAGATCTCAAAATACACATAAATATGAATTTCTGTTTATTCTGTCACTGAATGAGTTTTTGCCCTTTACTGAACATTTCACAGGTATCTCTTCTTGGATCAGTCCTGTTTAATATTTTAATCAGTGATCTGAGTAAAATATAAAATCATTGCTAGAAAAATTGGCAAATGGCACAAAAATTGCTAGAGAGGTAAATAATGTCGTGGACAATTCAGCAATACAGTGCAATCAAGAGTGCTTGGTAAGTGCATTTTATACAGCCGAATGCAACATCATGCACCTTGAAAGAAGGACTATAACTGACATCTAAATCATGATGACCGTGCACTGGAATACAGTAACCATGAAAATGCCACAGGCAATATATGCCTAGAACAATTTCCCCTGAGAGCAAATTAGTGCACCACGTAACAGCTTCTGGTATAAGTAGCTCATGTCATTGCATGATGGCATGATTTGTTAACGTGACAAGTGAAGAGCACAGGAAGACAACGAAAGGTGACACTCTTCCCACTGTCAATCTGATCATGCAGATCTCTGCAACTTTCTTTTCAGCAACAAGCTGCTGCCATGCAACAGTCAGTAGATGATAGAAGTAACACTGAAACTGTTGACACTATAATTGGCTATCTCAGATAATGCCAACAGGAGACAAAAGCAGCAGCAGCAACAAAACAACAAATGCTCTGGATTTATTCATGGCAGATGTTAACTTTCTCTGCTGGAGTAACAAATATCAAGCATCTTCCCATCTATATCAGACATCAGTCTGGATATCAGACTGTGATTTCCAGGAAGAAAAGCCGATCAAAGGAGGCTCCAGATATAATAGAAAGGCACTCCTGGGCTCCCTGTCAGCTATATCTCAAATCATACTTTGACTGATGCTGAACAAGATGCTTGCAATACTATATTAGAGGACATTGTTTCTTGAATGTTCAGCCTGACAACTAGAGCTGACAATGACAGAATTGGATTCGAGCACACAATTTACCAGAAGACACAGTAAATAATGATTCTGATCTCTTCACCCACACACAATAGCAAAGCTTATCTTCAATAGTTAATGCAGTTGCAAAAGAAGGAATTGCCTTAAACATACCATTTTATACCCATCAGACAATAACATAGGCTTGGGCCATTATCTAGTTCAGAAACTTCCAACATGTATTAAGTCATCCAGGTCTTGCTCCGGAATCAGATCATCAATTTCTATTAAACATGCTACTGTATGGTAAGGTTGATTCTCTTCAAAGGGCTATTGTGCACCCTTTGCATTCACTCACCAAACTTTCTACTGCATGCTAAGTCAGAGAACAAAACCAAGATCCAAATATAATATATTGCTCTGGAAGTCAGTGCTGGCTGTTAACTCTTTGTTAAAATGGCTTGTTTTTCCCAGCTCATCTTATTATTTCTTATCACTGTCCATGATAAGCACGTGGCCAGCCACACAGCATCCTACAATCTTGTTTATAGCAGAAATAGCAATCCATATGAGAAAAGCTCTTCATGAAATGCAACTTGGCCAGAGAAGCACTAGAGAAGCATTTCTGAATTCACAACAGGAGTGTGACGCAGAGCATGATTTCAACACAAGGGCTCATACCAGTGCATCTATCATGCCATGCTGACTGACCGTGATTACTTAGCTTAATGAGGAGCAGCATGCAGTTCAGAAAGAAGGTTAAAAAAAATTATGCTTGACTTCAGCATGGTAAAAAAGACAACTGCTGGCAGAATACAGACTTTCAGAAAATTTTATAAGGGGCAACTCCCCAGTTGTTTTGCTACCGTAAGGTATTGTATAGATGGAAGATTGCTTAATAAACTTATGCTGGCGTGCTGTTCTTTCTGTGTCATGGTAGCAGTGGCTGGGAAAGAGGTAGGAACAGCAGAGCTAAACGACGACCTCCAGCCCTGAGACGGCTTAGCAGTATGAATCTTAGCTATTTAACAATGAAGCCTCTTTTGAGATCTTGGCAACACAAAATTCTACATGAAGTGAATCTTTTAATGTTACAGGTGCCAAAAGGTATATTCATTATGATTGTTCTCAGAAATAACCATCAATATGATGCATTTCCACTGCTGGGGAATGCATGCAGCTATATTGTAGTCTCTAAGAACTCCCTACTGTCAATTTAGTAGTATGGACGATTACAACCCAGCGCCCATGGCTGGTTGTTGTGGTTTAACCACAGTCCCTTCAGAAGTAAACCTGGTCTAACATGGCCTTACCCATGGCTGCAGTCCCTCCAGGGGTGTACCTGCTCTGTCGTGGGCTTATCCATGATCACACACTTTTGAGGTGCTCCAGCATGACCTCGTGCTCAGCCACTGATGCTTCAAGGTGTACCTGCTGCAGCATGGACTTACCCACAGCCACAGATGCTTCAAGGTGTATCTTCTCCAGTGTGGAATTATCCTTGGGCTACAATCCCTTCAGAAGTAAACCTGCTGTAGCACAAACGTAACCGCGGCCACAGATGCTTCGAGATGTATCTGCTCTGGTTTGGACTTATCCACGGCCACAGACGCTTTGAGGTGTCCTGCTCCTGCATGGACTCATCCACAGGTCACAGTCCCTTCGACCTGAGTTCACGCTGGAGTTCCAGCCTGTCCAGTACAGCAGCACAGAAACAGCAGCG
>NW_008795017.1:9514611-9530017 GCF_000699145.1 Aptenodytes forsteri
AGGCAAGCAAGCCCCATGGCAAGCACAGAAGCCTGCTGATTAATAGCTAAACAGCAATAACAGCTATAAATTCGCTCTACAACATTCCAATCAAACCTGTCGTTATCTCAAACCCTTCTTCGAGCCCCCTGGGTGCCAATAAGACTGTGTCGTGGTTTAACACCAACTGGCAACTAAGCCCCACACAGCTGCTTGGTCACTCCCCCCCCGGTGGGATGGAGGAGAGAATCAGAAGGGTAAAAGTGAGAAAACTCATGGGCTGAGATAAAGACAGTTTAATAGGTAAAGCAAAAGCCATGCATGCAAGAAAAGCAAAACAAGGAATTCATTCACTACTTCCCATGGGCAGGCAGGTGCTCAGCCATCTCCAGGAAAGCAGGGCTCCATCACGCATAATGGTTACTTGGGAAGACAAAACGCCATCAATCTGAATGTACCCCCCTTCCTCCTTCTTCCCCCAGCTTTATAAGCTGAGCGTGACGTCATATGATATGGAATATCCCTTTGGTCAGTTGGGGTCAGCTGTCCCGGCTGTGTCCCCTCCCAACTTCTTGTGCCCCCCAGCCTACTCGCTGGTGGGGTGGGGTGAGAAGCAGAAAAGGCCTTGACTCTGTGTAAGCCCTGCTCAGCAATAACAAAAACATCCCTGTATTATCAACACTCTTTCAGCATGAATCCAAAGCATAGCCCCATACTAGCTACTGTGAAGAAAATTAACTCTATCCCAGCCAAAACCAGCACACTGGTACTGCTTAGTTTACTAATACAGAGACAGAAGTCCTTCATCTAAGGTTATACATCTCTTTCAAACCCCTTGCTCACCTCCTGGCTGGCCTACTTTTCTGTCAGAAGGCCCCGGGGGTTCCAGATGCTGCCTGAGTTGCTTGAATTGTGTTACTGATGTTCTGAGACTGCATACATTTACTTCAGGAGTGCTAAATCAGTCTACTGGAATCAGGCTTCTACTACTCTGTTAATTAAGCTTGTGTAAAATTAAATCTTATACAAAAATATATTAATACTGTGATTTCTTTCATATCTAAACTTATTGTTTCAAACTGGTAGTTTGAAAGAGTCTTTTGTCACCTTGACACATGTTGATTAGCATTAACTTCATTAAGTACTTTAACGTCTTGCATCAGTTAGGACCTCATTTTGCCCCTGATCAGTATCAGGGGACAAAATCCTAGGTCCTCTTGTTCAACCTTTTTTAAATATTGGCATTCTAATTTTCTTTTAGATCTCTTGAATTTCATAACAATTTCCAGATTTATTGGAAAAACTGCTCTTTTAAAACTCCTGTATGCAAATTACCTTGGTGTCCTGCTTTTGGCTGGGATAGAGTAAATTTTTTTCATAGTAGCTGGCACAGTGCTGTGGTTTGGATTTAGGATGAGAATAATGTTGATAACACACCGATGTTTTAGTTGTTGCTCAGTAGTGCTTACACTAGTCAAGGACTTTTCAGCTTCTCATGCCCTGCCAGCGAGAAGCTGGGAGGGGGCACAGCCAGGACAGCTGACACAAACTGGCTAAAGGGATATTCCATACCATGTGACATCATGCTCAGTATATAAACTAGGGGAAAGCTGGCCAGGGGGCCACTGCTTGGGGACAGGCTGGGCATCGGTCAGTTGGTGGTGAGCAATTGTTTTTCATTTGCATCACTTGTCTTTCTTGGGTTTTATTTCTCCCTCTTTTTGTTATTTTCCTTTTCATCACATTTTATTTCAATTATTAAACTGTTCTTATCTCAACCCATAAGTGTTCTCACTTTTACTCTTCCAATTCTCTCCCCCATCCCACTGGGGGAGGGAGTGAGTGAGTGGCTGTGTGGTGCTTAGTTGCCGACTGGGGTTAAACCATGACACTTGAACTGATCATTTTAAAATGTTTAATTTTAGCAGAGGTTCTTTCACATACTTCTGAGTTATTCTTGGAATAGGATGTCTTTTATCATTACGATCTAAATAAATCAAGCCAGTCTTTTTCCAACCACAGATTAGAAATATCATTGAGCATCTCTGCTTTCTCACCAATAAGCAATTTGTCCACCTCTGTCTAGTAACAGATAACACTAACTGGAGATAGATAATAGGTATAGATAGGACCGCTTTTCTGGACAGAGTTAGAAGTGATTCTAACCTGTCTCCTATTACACTGCACCACGTGCAGTTTATGTGGGATACAGAAACACACTTTTTATGTGCAACCAATAATTTATTGTTAGTCTAATAATAATCTTAACATTCTAATCAAATAATTATTATTAGTTCAGATATAAACATTATAGAAAAAGAAAGGAAGAATACAAAAGAAAATAGTTCAGATATATACATTATAGAAAAAGCAAGGAAGAATACAAAAGAAAATTCCACTGAAAAAGTCTCAAAATTATATGATTAAAATTGCCACACATACATACATACACACTCCTACTACCTCTGCTGTTATACTAACCATGTACTGTACCAGTCCTCCTCATGAAGAAGAAGAGGAGAATCAGCAGAGGAGGATATTGATATTGATGGTGGGGTTTCTTTTCTCCTCACTTCAGAGTCTGTTTGACTGTTACCTTTATGTTAACATGAACTACACCTTCCTTTTTTTCTCATGGTCCGTAATTCAAGATTTTTTTCTGAATGTACTATATATACTGTGTTTTACATATGCTGGGTATTTGGGTTTTGTTCTGTTATCCTTAAAAATGGTTTTACTGAGGTCCCAAGGTTGTATTACTTTAATATCCAGTAACTGACCACTGGTGATTTGTTTATAGACTCTGGTATCTTCCTGTTCTTGTACTTTCAAGGCCTCTGCTATCATCCTTCACTTGTACTCCAATTCACTACCTTATTATTCTAGGGTCATAGACAGTTCACTGTACACAGGAGAACTGTTTGGTAATGCCACCTGCTATTTGCAGAAGGACATCAAAATTATTATACCACTACAGAAGTGCATAATGCTACCTAAAGCTAAACAAGTCACATAGTAGTTACCTCGTTGTTAAACTATTGTTATTTTAGCTAAAGAAGCTAAAATAAAACTGTAGATAGGGTAGAAGAGTCCAGACAAAATAAACTTGGTAAGTCTTAGTCCAGAAGCCTTCCAGAGTCAATACAAAGACTGTATTCTGTTACTAGCAATGGCACCACTGTATTTAATGGGCTGCTCAACTATATAACTATCTCTATTTAGCCTCCTATATTACCCTGAGGTCTCTATTTCTTCTGCAGTCTTCTCAACACTTTCTCAACTTCTCCTGTCTTCAAGCCCCTAGGTAGAAATACTCCACAGACCACTTCTAGGTGATGTTTCCTAAAAAAAACCTACAAAAAAAAAGTCAACTTTTAAACGTCATACTCCAGTATGCTGCCAGGCAAGTAGAGGCATCTCAACACCATTATCAAGATGCCAATAGACCTCTGTCATCCACACAGTTGAAACCGTACTGCTGCTCAGTTCTGGTGAGAGAGCATGTCATCAAAATGTAGAATCAGTGATGAAATAACAGCGGTCAGTGTAGGTGGAAAGGAAAAAAAGATGTATAAGGCAGTTTGGTAAGGGCTGAGTCTATTGTGTATCTGGCCAATTTAGAGTATACAACTATGCCCTATATTGTAAGTTGCTTGCTCCAGCCCTCTGTCCACAAAGGCCAAACTATGTTTTAGTGCAGAGGGAACAGCCTTCCACTGTACAGAACTGCACACGGAGCACACACAACAAGGAGGAGTGGCAGGGAAGGTATAAGTGGCAATCAGTGAGCAGTGCAGGCAGTGAGCACTTTGGAAGACCTATCACAACACACATCCAGAGTCTCTTATCTTTCTCCACACTGCAGAGATACAGGATAGTAGCAGGGCATAAGGAGAAAGGACACTACCAGAAGACTCTTTATCTGCCACCAAGAATAGCAAGAACACCTTCAACTACTCAACTAGGAGTCAACTTATTGACTCATTTATCTGTAAGCACCCTTACAACCCAGAATTTATAATTGCAGCCAGAGGTGGCTTGCTACCTCAGGGAAAGATGCCTGGCAGTGCGGCCTATTGGCTTTATTATCACCTTGGAGAATGCTCTTGGAGAAGTCTACTTGCTTCCCAGATGTACACAGGGGCAGGAGCATTAATGAGAGATTTCTATATTGACACATGCATTTACAGGGCACACAATGCCCAGCAGAAGCACCACCTTCCTCCTTCCCCTCACACTCCTACATGCACACATATGCACACACCCACCAGGGACTCTGCACTTGGCCATGGAGCAACACAGACAGCCCACCCTGCTGCAAGCATATAGAAAGCCTACTCTGGGCCAACCACGCCTTCACATACAAGATAGGGAGATAAACCTCTGCCAACACTCAGCCACCCCAAAGAGTTGCAGATGGTCACTCCATGGGAAACAGGCTTTCACTACCAATCCAAAATTGGGGGCGAAGGAATCACAGCCAGCTCCTGTACTTCCTCTGCTAGCCAGCCTTCCCAAAGGGAGGGACAGTACGGGAACAAAAGGCAACTGCTGGACAGGCTGCACTTGTAACACCTGCTTTTACAGCTTGTGCACAGCACCATTCAGCCACTCTCCTTTCAATCCTCACATTACTCTCAAGAGTCCCAGATGTTAGAGGGATGCATTGGCATAGCAGTCTCATAAAAGATGAACTACACACCTAAAGCAGCTAATGCCTCTTCTGGAGGCATTGTAAAGGGAAGGAGGAAATAGGTGCTTCAAAGTGATTTTGTCATTTTCTGCAGTAGGTTCAGGGAGACAACTGCAGATATGTAACCAAGTATCTCAGCAATATTATTCCCTTATTTTGTGCGCATTGCAGCAGAAATTACAAAAAGGCAAGGATGTTTTGGTAAAGAGTAGGCTGAGGCTGCTGAGGCCACTGAGATCAAAACTGTAAGTAAAAGGCACTATTTGTTGCCAATGGCAGATGTTGCTGTGAGTATGCAGGCTCAGGTCACACATGGGGTTCTTGGTATTCTCTGCTTAAGAAATGCTTTTCAGATATTCCACCATGGGGCATCACCAGAACCAGTTACAAGTCATTACACGTCCCAGTGGAAATGGGGGCTTGATACACTCCCTCCTTGACAAACACCTGAAAGGAATTCTCTGTCTGATGGGCAAACGAGACGTGTTGTTCTTCCTTATAACTTTCAAGAGTCTGGTGGGAAAGAGTGGCCACATCATATACTCTGCAATGCATATGCTAGATATGCATAACACTGATACCTACTGAAGCAGCAGCTCACAGATATCTACAACCAAATTATGCAAATAAGTATAAATTCTCTCATAGAGAATTTTAAGGTATAAGAATATTTGATTTAAATAGCCAGTTAAAATATTAATAATAATAAAAGCAATAATAAATGAGACAAATGTGAAAGAAGAGAAAAGACAGCATAGAGCAGCTAGCACTTGTAAAAACATATTCATTGCAATTCCAAAAACATATAGAACTCAACTCCTTCTTCTGCCCATGGCAAATGCTGTTACGATGTTTAGCACAATCTAGCATGTTTCTAAATGTCTCCGATGGCACTGAAAGGAAAACACACATTTCTAGGAAAAGCACTGCATACCACTGATCAGAGACTTTCACTTGTACACAGCAGAGCAGCCTCCACGTTAATAGGATTCTATGAGATTTCAGTCTAACAGCAGCTCCCCCTTTACACTATGCAGTAATGACTGGCATCCCGCTGATTCACAATGCTACTGAACTGATAATGAAGCATTTGCCAGCTAGAAAGTTACAAAAGCATCAACAGTTAATACCAACCAGAGTTACTTCATATCTGTGGTTTGTTAGAGGGGAAAAGAAAGGAAAAAAAAAAGCAGGTAGTGGGAGACTTCTGGGCAAAGTGGCATAACTTCTTGAATAGGGGAAATCTTATTCCAAGCCACATTGCTTTCCCACCCCACCATCCTGCTCATTAGCATCCTAAACAGCTTCAGAAAAACACATTGCCACAGAATGTTACCCCCTCTTTTTTGACTTTGATCATTGACACTGATAGATTTTACCTTTTCTAGAGCAAACAATTGCAGTTCAGATATCAGACTGTTCAGCACTCCATATGGGTTGAAATCCATGATTTTTTTCAGTGTTTTGCATTTGGATTAAGGATACAGAAGTCAGTTTTGTGACTTTAAAAAAAGTCTTCCAACATGCATCACTGAACCTCTAAAGTCTATTAAAAATAAACCTTCTCAACTCTAAGTTAGATCTGAGGAGTAATATCCTCAGTAATATCCTCAGGTGTGTTTCAAGCCACAAAGTGAAAATTAGAAGCTGGGAATGGAGAAATTCCACTTGGCAGATCTACTCCTAGATGTTGGCTCAGATGCATAGGTAAAGGACAATACAGAAACTTGGCCAGGGATTGAAATCTTAGATCACTTTTTTTTTCTTTTTCTGTATATGTCCTTCATTTATGCATATCTGTCTAACTATCTACCCGACTGCCTGTGCCCTACATTCACATTAACCCCCCTGTTACCCCTTGTGTAATACCTCCTTGCCCCCAGCAAGGAGCTTCCATTCTTAAGAGTTTTTCAGTCTGCTGTTGAAAGGATAATGTCATACCAGTTTTACAGCTTTTCTTTACACCCTCAGTTTACTCAGACTTCTTTGATACACCTGAAGGTGCCACACACATGAAAGAAAGCAACAATAATATTATCAGACTGATTTTTGGCATGGATTATCTCCTTGTCTCAACTGAGAAAGGATTTAAGAAGTATGAGTCCAGATCGCAAACTGTCAGGTATCACAGCAGATTGCAATAGCCAACAGGTGAGTTCTGAACACTGTTAACTCAGGATTAATCTATACGTAAGGTACTACTCTGCCACATTAATATCCTCTCTTCCTGTCCCTTTTAAGGGACTTGTGCAAAATCATGGCTAATTGTTTTCAGCTGCATGGACAAACTCTTTACATAACACACAAGGAACTTCCTCACACACTGTGCATGCAGGCATGGCCCTGGACAACATTCCCTCCAACATCATCTCCTCATTAAGGCCTGTTTCACAACCCAGAATTTCCCTTAGGGTTGTGTTTGAGTTTCTTTATATCATGAGATTAGCCTTGCCTGTATTCTCTTATAAGCCACATAGTTCGATGACCAAACCACTCAAAGCACTCAATGAAAATTTTGTGCCACTAAATGGAATTCTTCATACGTTGTCATGTCATTCTCTATTTTCCTACTCTTCTCCCTCAGAATTAAAGCGATTTCCAGGGGTTCTCAAACTGGAAGAAACTGAGGCATACAGGTAATCTACACACAGAGGATGAGGGATAGTGTATATTCTTACAGGTACTGCTAAGGCTGAGTCTTCTCCAGTACTCTGAGTTATGTAGGTTCGCAATGTGAAAGTATGTAAAAACATTCCATCTAAGTAAAATCCAGGATGTTTTTTCATCTGCGTTCTATAACAATATTCCCATATGTGGTCTAGGAAGGTATCCTATAATTCACATCTGATCTATATTTCAAAACTAGGCACTCTCTTCTTTACAGGACACAGCATGACCTCATGTAAATACGAACATAAGCCTCAGGAAGCATCAAGAATATTCATCCTTACTAAGTGATAAGAAGTATCTTGGACCCAGCCTGATAGAGCAATTTCTTGTTCCTACTCTTATACACTTGCATTGTGACAGATTTGTCAATAGGTGGTCCAAACCCTCAGGGCAATTTAGGAAGTTACAAATGTCTGACTCCTTTTGTACTTATACACAAAAACAGATCTTGCACTTGAAAAGTTTTTTTTTACCAGTTAGTGTTTTCAGGCTACTGGCCAAGATTACTAAATCTATTAACATTGCTATCTGCAATGTGAATTCATCCCTTGCATGATTATCTTCACTCAAGTACATGCCAGGGTCACACTGAGCACACATATCTGCATTAGAGCAAATGGAGATCTTCACAAAATTGTGTTTCCTTGTTACTGCAGACCTGGTCCTTGCCATCAATCCATCTGACACGTGTCACCAGAAACAGGGGAAGGAGCAATACTTGAAGGTATGAGCAGACACAACTGTCATGCCTGGGAGGCTGATCTCTCCTTCTGTTGCTCATGATGCCTCCTCTCTCCTCTTGTCTACGACAGAAAATTGAACCCTGCAGACAAGACAAAAACATTCCTTTGGAAGCAGCTATTATGACTTGATTATGCTAGGTCTCCAGGGTTATTAATACTTGCTGCCTGTGCTTGTCATTAGCTCCCATCAAGTGTTAGTAATACTTTCTGAAACAGAACTGGAAACATTTCTCACATCCAAATTAACACCTGATTACTTTCAATCTGGTGAGGGTGGAATGAATACAGAAAGATGTTTTTATTTTTCTTTCAATTTTAAAACAAATAAATGTGGTTTTATAAATAACCACTGTGACATTGCTATTTTTCAAGTTTTTGGTACCTCTTAAAATTGCCCATGTCTTTATTTTGCAAGTATTCTGCAGCGGTAATCACAAGTTGCTTACCTTAAATGCCTTTCAACTTAATCCTAAATGTCAGTTTAACCAGAATTTGGCAGTAAATTAACTTCTTAACTTGGAGGTAGGGAAGCTACTATGCAGTGGATTCAGGGGCAGTACATTAGCTACTCCAAACTAGCCTGGTGCAGGCCTCCCACAATGAACATTAAAAGCGCTTTTGTGCCAAACACCTGCCACAGATCATCAGTAAAGGTTTTTTGGGGCTTCAAGCTGTTTTTATAAAATCTCTGTCCATTTCATCCTAAGGTAGGTCTATAAAAGCAGGTGAGACGAAGCACCTTTTGGAGATGCCTATTTTTTTCTCTCAAACACATGAAGAGACTAAGGTTAGTCACTAGGCTCAGACAACAAACTTTTAGACTTCCAGAGTTCAAAGAAATGAATGCAGTCCACAACAGTGTAGCTACTATACTGTGTATTTGTTGTCTAGCTTTTCAACCTGAAATATCCATGTGAAGACAAAACCCCAGGAGGCTGAGAAAAACAGTTGTTTTGTTCCCATTAAGAACACAAGAAATAAGATTAGTCATTCCAGTTACCTGGGATGTATTAGATTCTCTGAAATTCTTTCTTGATTTAAAAAAAACAATTCTAAAAATACTGTGAGCTATTTTACTGCTTCTTTGAAAAGTTATTAATTTAATATCAGAACACATCTGCACCTCAAAAACCATCAGGATTGCAATCAAAAGCAAGATGGTCAAAACGTTTTTTTAAACAATCCAGTTATTTAACAGTTCTTTATGTCATTAGTTTCAGGCACCTT
Source organism: Aptenodytes forsteri (assembly GCF_000699145.1). Lineage (NCBI taxonomy): Eukaryota > Metazoa > Chordata > Aves > Sphenisciformes > Spheniscidae > Aptenodytes > Aptenodytes forsteri. The sequence goes on from NW_008795017.1 coordinate 9,523,924, forward strand.
TTCCAATTATGTCCTGCATGACCTTACACTAACATGAAATGATCTATAACAACTAATACATGTTGGTGGGTTGATGAAAGACTAGAAAAAGAGAAGTATTGATTTTTAAAGTGTTTGCTCTACACAGCATATATTTTTCCTAAGTATAGTCAGTAAACATGACTACTTACGACAAGTATGGTTTAACAAGTTCCTCGGATCACTGAAAGCACATTTAAAACCCACGTTTCTGCACTGAAACTATGACAGAAAATGGTTAGGGTTTTTTCCACATAAATTACTCAGTATGTGGAGAAATAGATGCATATCAAATTGGAGCAACACAGTTGACTATCAATGACTGGCTGGCATAGAACTAGAATGGTTGCAACTTTTTAACTGGAAGATGCAAGAGTTACAATTAATTTCACAGAGAAAGATATTTCAGCATGGTTTTATGATTTGCTGTCTTTTCCTTTTCCATCAAAATCTCCCTTGTTCTATTGCTTTATCTGGATATTTTCTATGGCTCCTTCTCTTCCCTCCAGCCTTTGAAAAAGACTGGTTGTCAATGTACTGCATCCTCTGTCTGATCCGCTATCTCTAAAGGTTGTTCTCCAGCTGCTGTCAGATACTACATATCTGACATAACAGATACTGCAAGGAGGATGAAGCTAAGAGATTTGGTAAGGAAAGGGTTGAGGAATATTGCAGATCAAAATACCTTTGGACAGGCAGATTTGCCAAGGTCTGGCAAGAGGCTTGCTACCCTTCAAATGGTGCTGTCTAGGGAGAGCCATGACAGAAAAGCACTGACCCACCAGAAAGGTCTGAGTTTTCTCTAACACAGGCTGAACAGAAGAGCAGCAGGTCTCTAATAGATACATATTAAAACATAGGTATTTTTAACTGTGTTATACACCTCCATCTTGAGCTGCAACCTCAGTCCACACAATACTACTTAAGGTTGAAGATCACCTTATATACCTTCTATTTTCATTCCAAATGCATCTGTTGCCAGCCAAAAGTCATGTTTTTTTAAGGAAGGAATCCTTCACTTGGCCCATTGTTATAACAGTGCCTAAGAAACCTCATGCCTTCAGCTGGTTCGAAAAAACACATCGCCACATTCTTCCAGATGGGAAATAGAAGAGAATGACCTAAACTACAATTTCTATCCCTGGAAGTCAGCTTCACATGCTAGGTTTCATCATCTGCATCAAAAGAAGCGTGGCCAGCAGGTCGAGGGAGGTGATTCTGCCCCTCTACTCTGCTCTGGTGAGACCCCACCTGGAGTACTGCGTCCAGCTCTGGAGCCCTCAGCATAAGAAAGACACGGACCTGTTGGAGTGGGTCCAGAGGAGGGTCACGAAAATGATCAGGGGGATGGAACACCTCTCCTATGAAGAAAGGCTGAGAGAGTTGGGGTTGTTCAGCCTGGAGAAGAGAAGGCTTCGGGGAGACCTTATTGCAGCCTTTCAATACTTAAAGGGGGCCTATAAGAAAGATGGCAGCAGACTTTTTAGCAGGGCCTGTTGCGACAGGACAAGGGGGAATGGCTTTAAACTAAAGGGGGGTAGATTGAGACTAGATCTAAGGAAGAAATTCTTTACTGTGAGGGTGGTGAAGCACTGGCACAGGTTGCCCAGAGAGGTGGTGGATGCCCCATCCCTAGAAACATTCAAGGTCAGGTTGGACGGGGCTCTGAGCAACCTGATCTAGTTGAAGACGTCCCTGCCCATGGCAGGGGGGTTGGACTAGATGACCTTTAGATATCCCAACCCAAACTATTCTATGATTCTGTGATTCTATGATTCAGCAAGGACTGACCTGGGTATCAGCAGGAATGAAAGCAGTGCTGTACTTGTAAGCTATAGAGAAAACAAGAAAAAAATGGACAAGTATGGAAAAGCAACCCAAAAAAGTCTCCTGTTACTAATGAACAATTTACCTGGTTGTACCTCTATACTAACTTTTGGTGAAGGGTCTGGAGAACAAGTCTTATGAGGAGCGGCTGAGGGAACTGGGGTTGTTTAGCCTGGAGAAAAGGAGGCTCAGGGGAGACCTCATCGCTCTCTACAACTACCTGAAAGGAGGTTGTAGCGAGGTGGGTGTCGGTCTCTTTTCCCAAGTAACAAGTGATAGGACGAGAGGAAACGGCCTCAAGTTGCACCAGGGGAGGTTTAGATTGGACATGAGGAAAAATCTCTTCACCGAAAGGGTTGTCAAGCATTGGAAGAGGCTGCCCAGGGAAGTGGTGGAGTCCCCATCCCTGGAGGTATTTAAAAGACATGTAGATGTGGTGCTTAGGGACATGGTTTAGTGGTAGACTTGGCAGTGTTAGGTTTATGGTTGGACTCAGTGATCTTAAGGGTCTTTTCCAACATAAACAGTTCTATGATTCATGTATGCTAGCTTAAGTACTGTCAAGGAATTGAGAGCTTGTACTCCTTCTCTTTTAATGTATAGAGAGCCTAGCTCCTGACACCCTGCCCCTTGACCAATATCGGCAGCGTAGACAAGACTGCCAACACCCTGCCTTTGACCAGCATTGGCCACATAGAGAGATGGCCAACACCCTGCCCCGTGGCCTACATCAGCAGCGCAGGCAGGATGCCACCCACATTATTCATGAACAGTATGATTCTTTCACATCACACTACCATTGGTGGAGCCAAGGGGTGGCACAACTCCTGTCCACATTCAAAAGGCATTTGTATGATTGGCTGTTGCGGACAGATGATCCCAACACCAAGTGTCCCCAGCAGTCCACCAGAGCCATTGCATTGCTTATGATCCTGTGTTTGCTATCAGGGACTGGGTAAGTCATCGTATGGGTGCGTTGTTGCTCATCTTTCCTACTGCCTCAATAAAGCTTTGTTTTATAACATGTTGTCAGACTCCATTACTGTTGGGACCACAAATATACAGAAAGCCTAGCTCCTGACAAGATGTACAAATTCAACAGTTCATTATATATGTAAAAGAGATGGTTATAAGTACATCTTCCAGAAAACAAAATACTAATTTATAAAACATTTAAATTCTCCAGCAATATTGACATCATAGCACCAGCATCTCAATACCAACATTATCAGCTTGAGTAACTGAAAGCAGAATGTTTTTAAAATTTTTAAATTTTCTATTTAATACACATATGCTGCAGTTCTTTGAAGAAAGGGTCTTTCAAAACTGTATTTATCGTCCAAAAAGTCTGCCTTTTTTCCCCAAACACCGGAAAACAAAAAGAACAATAGCTTTTCTTCATGGCATGCTGCACTTGGGGACCATTGAGGACAGCCCATCTCAGCTGACAATCTCACCAGAAGCGATGCTCGCATCTTACTCAATTTGTATTATGCACAGGAGCTGATGCACCGCGTAAGAGACTTTGTAAAACAAACTTCTCAGGGTGTCTGTACTTTCAAGTTATCATCAACATACTCTGCAGTTCAGCAGCTGTACTATATATTGCTTAGTCACAGGTTCTCACTCCTGTAAAGGATGGATATAGTATCACATTTCTACTTTGAACTACCACAAGAGCCACATTAACAGAGCAGCACAGGAATAGTGCATATCAAGATTTTTCTGCTGGGGCATATTATGCACAAGATGCTCATGAAAGAAACAGGAAAACATTTATGTATGTTTTTATAGAACTGCAGCAACAAGGAAAAGCTGTGCTTTCTTTCTGTAGGGATTAAAAAGGGCTAAAGGAAACAAAGAACAGTCTGTGATGCTTCAGAAACAACTTGTCATACCACCCCTTATCTATTCATCCATGTAGTCCCGTTGCACTTAATGTCATTATACAGTACTGCCCCCATGGACAAATCATGTGGCCAAAGTACATTTCAGCATCCTTCAGAATTATACATGTGCTTTTGACAGCTAGTTCTCCCTTTTCCAGTAGTATGCTTAACCTTCCTTTATCTTCTGGTCAGTTGAAGTGGGCAGCACAAAAATAGTTGGGCACTTTTTCCAAGCTGCAACTTAAGATAAAAACCTCAAGCCTAAATTTCAAAGATTTTCTCTGCCTAAATAGTCAAGTATAGTATTCTATGAGCTCTTTCCATAGCCACCAGCTGCAGGTTTGGAAATGCTAGGCATCCCCCTGATCCTTCTTCACCTCATCTCCTTCCTCTACCCTTCCCAGAAACAAGAAAGAGTTCCTGTGGCTGGTAACGCTAAAAATATAAAGACATCCTTTCTGCCTGCCAGGACAATGTGTAAGGACACAATAACAGTGGGAAGTCTTTTAAAAAAAAGCGTTTTGTTTCTTCCCACAAAGATATCTCCAACAATATTACAGAAAGAAGACAATGCTTTCCTAAAACTCTAGCCATGAAGCTCCTCAGGACTACAAGAAATTGAATGGGACATGATTCTGCAGTTGAAACAAGGTGTCAAGTGCCATCTGAAGCACTCGAAGAGTGTCTACATCAGCAGTTTAGTGAGCAACATAGACTCTTTTTAGGTGTGACTTCTACATATGTCCACAGCTGGAGTTACGTGCATTGCAATAACAGGCAATGTTGGTACACATAAGAAAAGTTGCTCTTCCTGGTGGAACCAAGCAGGAAGCTGCACACTGGAGCCCATGCACAGTTCCCCTTCTGTAGTGAGGACACAAGATACCGCAGTTCAGGGGGTAAGGCACCAGTCTTGCATTGTCCTAGCAATGACTGCATAGAAATACAATATTGGAAACATCTACAGATCATGCCCCTCCCTCTCATGTAAAGAAAGCTTAAAAAGATGAGGAAGATTATTGAAATTCAGGCACTGTTTCCTAAGCTTTGCATGGAGACAGCTTAGCAGACTTGCTATTATATAGCTCAACTTCCAAGACACTGATTTGTAGGCTTTTACATCAATTACACTGCTCAATTCTAAATTGTTATTGAACAGGTATTTTCATCTGACGAAAAGCGATGTTAAATAAGCCACAGGCCAAGCAGGCAAGAGAGTCCAATGGAACTCTCTGGAGACCTTGCAGACAATTGGTTTAAACCTTTTTTCAGCTGTCATGCTACCCAGCAGAAACACAGAGATAACCTGTGCAATGGACTGCTGCTGGTTACCCACAAACTGGCTGGCTATTGACTAGAAGCACTTGAAACACTGGCCAGAAAAAGAAGACTTGACTACATCTGCCCAGCACAAGGCGATCAGATTAATCTGGTGGAACCTGGAAAACAAATGTACCCATTTTTCTGAAATACACCAGGGCAGAGCCTGAAGGGTGACATAAACTGCAATAGGTAGCAATCGTTAATTGGCCTCAGTGATGGAGGAAGTTCAAGAGCTGGTCTGGGGCTACAAGTTTAGCAAAGCCATTAGAAAGCAATAAATAGTTAGGGCAATAGCCACTTGAAAGGGAGTCACCATACACAGATGTCAACATCTGTAGAAGTGAAAGCGCAAGGAGAGAAACTGCCATGGGTAAGAGTTGAGCTGTCTGCCATGGATTCAGCACACAAGCAGTCAGAGCACGCGCCTTGCTTCCCCATTGGTACTTAACTGGTCTAAACTGGACTGGTGGGGCTGAAGCTCTGATTTCTGTGTACATGTGTATGTTGGGGGAGGGTGGTAGGTGTGCTCATAGAGCAGGAATTGCTACCCACCTGCTATACCTGTCCTAGCAAGTAAATAAATATATGTCACTAAATGGTATAGTGCTCTTCTAGCAGCCACCCCACCGTAACTCCTGTGACACTGGCAGTCAACATCAAACTTAAAAGCAACATCTTTAATTGGGGAGGTTTACACGGCACCGGGCCTGCAGGTGTGCTCATAGAGCAGGAATTGCTACCCACCTGCTATACCTGTCCTAGCAAGTAAATAAATATATGTCACTAAATGGTATAGTGCTCTTCTAGCAGCCACCCCACCGTAACTCCTGTGACACTGGCAGTCAACATCAAACTTAAAAGCAACATCTTTAATTGGGGAGGTTTACACGGCACCGGGCCTGCTGGCAACAGATGGAGTTCAGCTGTCTCACAGTGGGAAAAGGATTCTCGCTCATGAATTAGCGGGGCTCACTGAGAAGGCTTTAAACTAGGTTTGAAGGGGGGAGGGGATAAAACCAGGCTCACTAGAGATGAGC
>NW_008795017.1:9535944-9542629 GCF_000699145.1 Aptenodytes forsteri
GGAGGTGGTTGAGTCACCATCCCTGGAGGTATTTAAAAGATGAGTAGATGAGGCACTTAGGGACATGGTTTAGTGGGCATGGTGGTGTTGGGTTGACGGTTGGACTTGATGATCTTAGAGGTCTTTTCCAACCTCGATGTTTCTATGATTCTAATTAATTTCATGGCTCTTTTTACCAATATGTCCAAATAAGATAATAACGGTATTTGGAGCAGCTCTACTAAAAAAGAATCTCGTATTTAATCTTTAGTAGGCTGTAGTTTACCTCAGCCATTCATGTGGTAATGCTAAAAGTTTATCTTGATTAGAACATGAGCACTGTACTGGGAGGTTCCTGTTCTCAAAGAGACAATTGCCTTCCATCACCCTCCCTGCTAGGGAAATGAGGAGCTAACAGAAAGAGAGGTTTTTACATAGTGAATTGCTGATGCAGGGAGGCATTTCCAGCATTTACACTTTATCTTTGGCAAACAAAGGGACCAGAATATTCAGGTCAGGGGAGCTTTCTCTTCTAAGAAGAAATAAATGCACACATCATTGATATGAAGAGCCAAGTACAGGTGAGAATACTCAGAGTGCTGTCACATACATACTGCTACTCATCTTTCCTGGAATAAAGGAGCTGAGAAAATCTCCTTTAGCAGACATTCAGTCATTCAAGCAGCTGTGATTAGTTCCAGTAAGAATTATGTTTTCCTCTTGTTTCACTAAAGCAACTTCTCGTTTTCCCTGCTGCTAAAATCTGGACTGCTGGAAGGAAAAAGCAAGAAAGGCAGAGGCAGACATGAAGACTTTATCTCAGTAGCTGCATGTAAGCTCTCCTGTGAACAGCTTCTAACTTCCTACATGCAGAGCACTGGTAGGCCTTCACTTCACCCCTCATGTCCAAGCTGGCTGAGCCTCCCCCAAAACAGCCAGTCACCACTCAGAAAAATCCCCTCACCTCCCCCGCCCTCTCCCCTTACAAATTTTACAATACTGCTCATCTGAATTGGAAGCAGCTTCCTTCAGCAGCACATAGCTCTCCTTCATTAAGATTTCTTATGTTTGCAAGTACAAGTTCCAGTCACCTTCACAGCAATCTTTCGGGGTTTTTTGGCCAATATGGATTTTCACAAAAGCTTCCCTTAACTGTGTTTCATTTTCCAATTATGCAGGGTTTTTTTGGCTGGCAGTCGTCTAAAGTGCTGCATGGCTTTTCCTCCCTCTCTGGACCAATGTGTTCCAGCGCTGTACTTTGTGTCAACCACTGTGTTATGTTTGCCCAGTTTCTCTACCCTCCCCACTGCTTCTGTTGACGGCTGTGTACCAGGCTGCTGCCCGCTTTGCCGATCCATCCCACATTCATCATTCCTCTTCCTTCTTCTCCTTTTACCCTTGAAATGCGAACTCTGTGGATCGATGTCACTTCTGCTTTTAAAAGGAGACCCATCTCACCCTGCTACCCACCACATTCCTACACATGGCGACCTTTGCAGGGGTGTTTTCCCCCTTGCTGCCCATTCACCACTCCTCTGGAGCTCCTGTTCGAATGACGCATGCATTCCCTCCTGCATCCACACCACGTACTCTCACTTTTGGACAAGTTCCCCATACTTACTCACAGCTGCTGATGGAGATACTGGTTCTCCATTTTCATGCTGATGGAGATATGGGTTTATGTATGTCCTTACAATCTGCCAAGCCACACACAGATGAAAAAGCATGCCGAGTTCACATGCACACACATGAGGTGTGGTGCTCTCCATTGCCCCCAGTACTGTTGCTCCAGTAGCTGGGTGCTCATGGCATCTGGCCAAGCTGCTGTTCTGTCACACTCACTCCAAGGTCTCTCCCCACAATCACAAATTTTCAAGCTTTTTTTTTACTTTTCAAGCTGACTTCTTTTCTCAAAAGTATCTTGGTAATTTCTTGGTTATTATTTAATTAGGATTGTTGCAAATGTTGATTATTATTTTATTGAATCTATATTTTGTGATTGGTAATGAATGGGTAAATATAAGAAAATTTTGATTAATCTTTATGTTAGCGTTATGTAGGGGTTGCTGTGTTATTCACTGGACCATGTTAGCCTTAGTCTTAGTTTTCTAGACTGTAACCAGACCACTTAGGCTTTATTGTATATGGGATGAGTTATTTGACAACTTGACAAGGTAGATGAATATCTAGCTAACTTGGCAACGAAACTTACTTTTAAAGTAACCTAAAGTGAACTGCCCTCATTATAATACTAAAAGCACACCCACAGGTCAAGAAGACCCTTGCCCAGGTGAAGACCCTTCCCCTGCGCAAGCGTACTAACGGAGGAGAATGACACAGCAGATATTATAAGTTTATGTAAATCACTAACCAATCATTGTAATTGGGAGTGTGGTATTTTGTAATTGTGTATAAATGTAACGGTGATCTAACCTGAGGTGTGCTTGATTTGTGGAAATTCCACCTCTTGCACCCAGCTGCAATAAAGAATACCTGCTTTCTGAAACTCCAAATTGAGTCTTAGAGAGTTCTTTATCTGCCGATTTACGGTAACAGGATGAAGGTGATCTAAAGCAAACTCGGTCATTGTAATTTTCTTCCTAGCACTATCAGGCTTTGGGCAAACACACTTCAGAATAGTTTGGGGTATTCTGTTCACTCACTCATATTCCCATTGTATCAGCTGTTGTTACCCAGGCCATATTATCAAGAAGGTGCCATGAAGATTCCCACACACACTATTATGTGTAAAAGACCAGAGCTAGAACTCCTTTCCTCTCACTGTCCTCTGGAGGCATATATTATTCCTGGTAAATGTTATGCAGTTTCAACTGTCACAGATGTAGTTTTCTCATGAGATTACATCCATAAATTATCCTTCAGAAAAGACTACAGCAATTACGAAAGAGGTATCTATATTTCCCTAAAATAGGGAATGTCTCATTTTATACATACTTGCCACAATACCAGTCCTTACACGGATTCTGACTCTTCAAAGGCCAGAAGAGAACACATAAAGCAATTGAACTGGAAAATAAACATCACAATAGTGTCTTTGAAAACCAGCATGGATTTACAAGACAAGTAATTTTTTTCCTAAAATGACACTTCACTAACAATCATTTAATAGATTTTTTTTTAATCACAGGCAGAGTTATCACCACTATCACTAATAAGTCTGCAAATAGCACTTCAGCGTCTGAGATCCTTTCGTGCATTACATGTGCTGCAAGCAGTTGCTGTAAGCTGGGAGTACAGCTGTTGCAGAAACCGTAGTCCAGCCACAGTAAAATCTTTCTCTTGCATCTTCACATTGCTAATGAAGGACACAACAGCCTCCAAATATTCATGAAGTGTTTGAAATACTGGCACTTAGAAATCCCACAGGCATCTCTGCCAGCAGAAAGTCTACCAAAGGAATGCTCCATCACATTGTGGTGTAAGAAAAATGCATGGCTGAATTTGCAATGCGATCCTTTACTGTCTGGGTAAGATTGTATTACCCATTGAGAAAGGGGATTCACCCCATCAACCATGTGCAGATAAGCACTATGACTCCATCAATTACTTTTGTCCCCATTTGAAAAAAATAACAATAAAATACTGCAGTATTTTTCAGATCTAGGCCATAGGGAAGCCTATAAACACTAATATTTTTCAAACAGGCATGACCCAGCATGTCATGACAGTATGAACACTGTCTCCTACATTTATTGAAGAAAGTGGTTAGAGATGTCATGATGCTTGTATTGGGTTTACGTGGCAAGGTGTTGGACAGCAGGGGCTGCAAGGGCAGTCTCTGTGAGGAGAGGCTGGGGCTATCCTGTGCTGGACACAGCTGGTTCCAGAAGGCTCCAACGGACGCACCATAGGGCACAGCTGAGCTCAGCAGCCATGATGGTGGCACCTCCAAGAGAACATATTTAAGAAAGGGCAAAAAACACTGTGCAGCAGAGTGTAAGGAAAAAAAGTGTGAGAAACAGCCCTGCAGACACCAAGGTGAGAGAGAGAAGAGGGGGAGGAAGTGCTCCACATGCTGGAGCAGAGATTCCCCTGCAGCCCATGGAGAAGACGGTGGGGAAGCAGGTTGTCACCCTGCAGCATATGGAGGACCATGCTGTAGCAGATATCCACGCTGCAGCCTGTGGTGGACACCATGCCAGAGCAGATGGATGTGCTCTGAATGAACTGCAGACTGTGGAGAGGCCATGCAGGAGCGGGTTTGTCCTAAAGGACTGCAGCCCATGGAAGGACCCATGCTGGAGCAGAGGAGATGCAGGGGCGGCAGGGATGAAGTGTTATGAACTGACTGCAACCCCTATTCCCCATCCCCCTGTGCGGCTCGGTGTGTGGGAAGGAGGACATAGAGAAGTCAGGAACAAAGGAGTGACATTGAGCCTGGGAAGAAGGGGGGTGGGGGTGGGGAGGTGTTTTAGTCTTTGTCTTTGTTTCCCACCATCCAACTCTATTTTTAATTGACAATAAATTAATTTAATTTTCCTGAAGTTGAGACTATTTTGCCCATGATGGTAATTGGTAAGTGATCTTCCTGTCTGTATCTTGACCCATGAGGTTTTCTATCTTATTTTCTCCCCCTGTCCTGTTGAGGAGGGGGAATGAGAGGGGCTGGGTGGGCATCGGGCAGCCAGCCATAGTCAACCCACCACAATGCTTGACCATGAAAAAGTAACTGATGATGCAAAAGGAAAGTTTGCAGAAGTGCAGAGATTTTCACACTGACAAAGGAAAAATCTTGTAACAGTATGTGGGTCATCCTGGTTAAGCCCATAGTCCTCACTACCCAGCTTCTTTCTGCTTCCAGCCTTTCTTCTCTTTGGTACTCAGCAGCTCTGGAGGACTGCATATATGTGAAAATCACCTGTGGGTGATAGCTAGTTCTAATCCATTGATGCTTCAGGCTTTTTTTTGTTTTCAGGCCCTTTGTCCTAGTCCTTTAAGAATGCTTTCTCTTTGCTTCCTTCTCTTCACCTGCTCCATGCCACACTCTGGCTTTGCCACCTCCTCCTTCAGCTTGCCCCAAATTTTTTAGTGCCTTCTATTTCTCTGAACTGCTTTAGCAATGGTACATTCCTGTCTAGTGCCAGAATGTGTGAAAACTTTCTCTAATGACTAACATTAATTCATGTCCCCTCTGCAAGACTGAACAGCTCACTACACTGCATTTCATTTGATAAGCTGTTACCTTAAACTGCAACAGCACATCAGTACCCCATTAAAATTATCATAGGAAAAAAAAATCCAATCACTTGCTAATGCTTTGTGACTTCATCTCACCCACAATAATGCAACCACTGAAATCAGGGTGATAATGAATAACAGAAACAGTAAAGAATTGGATAGCTGTTAGCTCCCTACATTGTGCTAATCTCTTCTGTATTTTTTTTCATAGCTTTCTGGTTTTCATTTTACAGCACTGAGCTGGCTTTACAGGCAAACTAGCAGAAATAGATAGCTTGGTGAATGCTTTCTCCCCACGAAGAAAACTCAGAACTACCCTCCCTTCTCATTTCAAGGAAAGAAGAGAACGTGTGGGTTTGTTCAGGCTGAAATATTATTAATTACAACCTGTCATTGTCTCACTGCATGTTTGGATTGTACTGTTAGCCTTTGTGTAACACTGGGTAACCCTACAAAATACACAGTAATTTGTAACTTTTCCTGAACTGACAATGATACTGACTTCATCTTGATGGCAGAAAATTATCCGAACACCTTTTATAGGTTCTCTTTCTGAGCTATTTCTTATGCTTTAATATTGTCAATTTTTTTATATAAATGATTTTCAGTTCTCATAATAGCCTTTTAAAATGTAATTCTTAAGTGTAATCTTAAACAGCTTTTGTTATTGGCTTTATGAGTGGCAACATTTTACTTCAGTAAAGGTGTTGCTTAAGCCTTGCCAGAGAGTCATTTCCCAGTTAATGTGTTCTCTATTATAAGAGCCTGCTCCAGTCTACATTCATATCATTGACAAATTATGAATAAAAGTTCGCTCAAAATTCTGAAAAATTTAAGGGGCTGTAAAGGTTTCTGTCACTGAGGAAATATAAGTCAAAAGCGGCCAAAACATCTTGCCAACTTCCGTGGCAATTTTCTGACTATCAATATTTTCCTTCAATGTTTAAGGTGTCAAGACACTTGGAAAGGCTCAGCTCAGGTATCAGAAAATGCACCTCTCAGAGCTATTAGCAATACCGCATTCTTTGCTCATAGAATCATAGAAACATTTGGGTCAGAAGGGGCCTCTGAAGATCATGGCCCCCCTGCCCTGGGCAGTGACATCTTTCACTAGATCAGGTTGCTCAAAGCCCCGTCCAACCTGACTTTGAACACTTCCAGAGATGGGGCGTCCACAACTTCTCTGGGCAACCTGTTCCGGTGTCTCAACACCCTCATTGTAAAAATTGGTTTTCCTTATATCCAATCTAAATCTAGCCTCTTTCAGTTTAAAACCATTACCCCTTGTCCTGTCACTACAGGATCTCGTGAAAAGTCTCTGTTTTCTTATAAGCCTCCTTTATATATTGAAAGGCTGCAATAAGGTCTCCCCGAAGCCTTCTCTTCTCCAGGCTGAACAATCCCAACTCTCTCAGCCTTTCTTCATAGGAGAGGTGTTCCATCCCCCTGATCATTTTCATGCGGAAACTCTCTTTCTGTTATTTGAACAGTCCCAAATAAAAACATA
>NW_008795017.1:9543075-9556648 GCF_000699145.1 Aptenodytes forsteri
TGGTGGTGTTGGGTTGACGGTTGGACTCGATGATCTTAGAGGTCTTTTCCAACCTCAATGATTCTATGATTCTATGATTCTATATCAACAAGTTTTCCTGTTCAAAATAACACCTTCTATCAAAAAGATCCTGAGTAGTTTTTTGTCTATCAACCAGATTGTCTTTGGATTTTTTTAAAAAAATGTAATTTATATTAGTTGTAGCATGCAATTAAAGACTCAAAAGAGAAACCACAATAATGCATTCTCTCATATACACTCCAGTATTTCAGAAGCAAAAAAGAAATTTATGAAACTTGAATTCCAGAATTTGTATAAAAAATGATGTTTTCTTATCTGAAGTTGTTACTGTATTTCTTCATATGTAACACGTCCTTGGATAAGAAAATGCAGAAACATCCTAAACTTCCTTAACTAGTCTGAACTTAACTAATCTTTCTTAACTAGTTAAGTAATAAGATAAGCAACCCAAAATACAATTCTTTTTCTATATTCTCCAGGCATCATGTTTCTAAAAATAATTTCTCTCAGTTTGAGTAGAGGTGTTTTAAGTTTGAAATGACATTGAAAGATTAAAATACCTTTACTGATTTCTATTTTGACATCTATATTTACCTGTCTCTTCTACAAAGGTAGGATGGGTAATTCTTGTGCACACAGCAGTTTGTGTCAGTTTACACATAGCACTACTTGTGCCTTCATTCATGCTGCTAAACCCATGAAACATGGTGCTTCAAACAAACTGCCAAGTCCAAGATGATATCAAATGAAAAATCATGCTGGAGGAGCACCCAGAAGTATCCCAGAGTCAGCTACAACTCCTTGGTTCCCCGAGAACCCTCCGGATGCAGAACATGTATCTCATATTGCAGCCTTCATCTGACTGCGGAATACAGTTCTGTATGTAGAAGACCATAAAAGTCTGAGATATCGTTCACAATGACTAAAATATATTTGGTATTGATAAAGTGTGCCTCCAGCACACAATAGGAGCATTTTAGCATGGCCAACGTATCTGTTTATAATATTTTAGTCAATGAAAAGCATCTAAGAGATTGGGAATCTTGCAAGTCATCTACTTCCTACACTTTCCATTGTTTAAGCAGCACATTTCTCTGCAGAGCGCTGAGTTATTCCCACCTTTGTCTTTCTAAACTGTTAATTCCAATCACGTATAATTTGTACCAATTCTTGGTCTTTTTATCCAAGTGTAAGAGTCACTTTTGTCATTAATTCTATGTGCCATGAACCACAATGACTTCAAACCATGCTATCAATAACGAGCACAAATAATTAGAACTCTGGCAGGGCTTCCGCTCATGATAAACTCACAGAATAAATGTTTTTGTTCATGAATCACAAAAACTTCGACCCAAAACCTCTCCTTCTTTTTCTGTCACTGATCTGAGATGCAAATGCTAATGTTGGTTGCTCAGGTGGATCCTCAGGTTGAACCTGGGGATGTCAGCCCATGGAGGGATCTTGAACTAACATCCACAAGACAGAAAGACTCCAATATTTTTACATGCTAGTGACACAATTTTGTGTGCTGCAAACTACTCACATGTTCACCTCACAGGCCAAGATGCCACCTCACAGTTTGTGGTTACTTACACAGGTTTCAAAAATGATGCCAAGAATCCTCAGCAATCAGCCTAGACTCTGAAGGACTGGGTTTGTCTTGACCTGGGTCTAGGGCTTTTGATAACTTTGAAGTTGAGTTGGAGAACAAACTCCAACTCTACTAGTGCTTTGACAAACTGATACACACTGGGCTGTCGCTCTGCTAACACCTTCTCTGTCTGATCAACTGCTGAAATGAGCTTATGGGCATAACTACCTTGACATCTTTCAACAGGATTACCAAAACCTGCATTTTCTCAAAGCTGAGCATACACACCTGTTTAAAGGCCCTTCGGTGAGGCCAAAGAAGCTGGCTCATGGCTGTCACCATGCCAGCTCCTCCTCCTCTGGTATTTCATCCTGGAAGGGCCTCAGGCTGTATGGTCTCCCACCCAATTTCTTTGTTCCCACCCCTTCTCAGACACTCTAGCTCCTAAATAGGTTCTTTGGGGACGTCCCCTTGGAATGAAATTTGTAGATCTCCAAATTTACCACAACAAAAATAAAAATTAAACTTTCTTGCTGCACAAGAGAAGAAATGTCCTCTAACATCAAAACCAAGAAAGTGGGCAATTAAGAAATGTAAGGAAAGCAAATGCAATATTTAATGACTAGCAAAGGCAGACTCACAGGGGTTGATCTGGCTGTAAAAGCCCATTTTCTTTAAAAAAAATCTTATTCATAAAAAAACCCACTATTCATCATTAACTATGCAGAAAGGAATCTCCTAATTCAAAAAAATCAAAATTATTTTAAGGAGCAAATTTCTTATAATGTTTGTTTATGAAGAAAAGGGACATGGTTTAGTGTTGGACTTGGCAGTGCTACATTAATGGTTGGACTCGATTATCTTAAAGGTCTTTTCCAACCTAAACTATTATATGATTCTATGAAAAAAAAGTTATATATGCCTTGTACAGAAAGGTTTGTGTCAGAATAGAACTGACTTATCTTGTCCTTTATAAAACGGGTATTTTAATAGTTGAAACTGAGTCTTCACAACCATACAAAAATTT
The DNA here is from genome assembly GCF_000699145.1 of Aptenodytes forsteri. Classification (NCBI taxonomy): domain Eukaryota; kingdom Metazoa; phylum Chordata; class Aves; order Sphenisciformes; family Spheniscidae; genus Aptenodytes; species Aptenodytes forsteri. The sequence continues at coordinate 9,545,715 of NW_008795017.1, forward strand.
ACAATAGAAAGGACCCATGGAGGACATCCAATCAAACCTCCTACTCCCAGCAGGGCTAACTTCAAGGTTAGGTCAGGTTGGTCAGAGCCTTGTCCACTCACATTTTGAAAATATCCAGAGATAAAGATTCCACAATCCTTCAGTGATAGCATTCATCTGCAAAAATAATTGAGTCTTACTGTGAGGGAACAGTGACATTTTTCAAATCCTTAATTATGCTCATTATTACTCTAGACCAGTAATTCTCCAGTATTTACAAATACATTTCTGAAGATGGGTGACTAAACAAGGTACCACCAATTTTTTTTACTTTCAAATACATAGAACACTGTGGAAAACAGAATATCCCCAGTAGCCTTACTGGCTAGGGATGATGGTTGGATATGCTACTTACTGATCTGCCTGGAAGAGGTGAATTAAGCATTTACTTAGAGAATGCCCTATACAGGATTCTTTCTCCTTAGGTTTTTCACTGAACTTTGTCCTCTTAAAGGGTGCAGTGAAGGAGAAAAGTTAAAATCGGAGAGCTGACTAGCTCTTGCACACATTTCCCATAAAACTGAATTTCCTTCAAGGCTTTCAGTACTCCTGCCCCCTTTAGCAGCTATAGTCCAACCTCATATCAGTATAGCCTAAATTAATAATTCTTATTTCAAGCAAACCTTTGCAAGAAAACAGAGTTTTCTGTAATTAACACTTTTCTCTCAAACTTCTTTGTTAGCAGAGAACACCAAGTGCACAGACTTTCATGCACATACACATTTTTAAAAGAATCAATATAGTAAGTCAATAGTTCTTATTTTCTGATGCTCCAATTCAGGTTCCCATTTCTAACGTTTTCCTTTGATACCGAGTTTTCCTTTAATATTAGCTACCAAATATTATTTCATTTTCATGTGTCATACATGCAGCAAACATCTTAACTCCATCTGTTTTTAAACATTTTATTTACTACAATTTCAGATAGTCCATGATGTATTTAAGAAATAAAATTGTTTCAGCTTTGCATCTCCCATTAATCATTACATTGTGAATCCACTAATTATGATATACAAGTCACCACTAAGATTGCTTACAGCTGACGTCAATGTAATGGAATTGCAGTCTATCTTACTATTTTTCTCAGTTTACTATGGGTTTTTTTGTACACATCACTGCCAGATTCTTTATAGTTTCCCAAGAAAATGTGAAGAGCTGAAAACCCCATTGTTCTTTCATTACCTTATTCAATGAATAACATTCAGATATGTTCCATTTATTTTTTTCTATTTATCTTTTCTTTTCCACAGAAGTGTTAATTAGAACTCCTAAAGATGTCAATTTTTTAGTATCTATAACCAGGCACTTTCTTATGTCTTTGCTGCTTGTAACTAACACAGATCTTCACTGTTCATGACAGAGGACTCTTCAAACAGGGAGTCATTAACAGCAGTGTTTTCTGGGAGACTGATATTGGGAAATCAAACACTCTGTTCTGCAGTTTACAAAACAAATATTTAGCTATCACAGAAAAAAAAAAGTTTATATTATGCAAGTTTCAGGTGCTTTTTTTTCCCCTATTTTTTTTCCTCCATCTCTCACATGGGTACTCACTGGAATCCATCCATCATATGATAACTTTGCACTCAAGTTTTAGGATTTTTCTTTCCCTGAATGCATATTGCCCACATTTGGGCACATACTCAAACTGAACTTCACTGCATACCAATATATATCCCAAATAGGGAAATGGGCATACAGAAAGGTCAGGTTGCACTTCAGTGCTAATCCTACTGACAATTATATACATGAATACAACAAGATTGGTTTCATACTGGGTTTTCCATAATCTTCAAAGCCATCTCAATAAGCCAGAGAGGCACATGTCCCTCCCCACACTAAACCCTAATTCCTGTTCCGCTGTGCACAGCATGCTGACCCATTCTCTATCAAAACCTTCATGCTCCAAAAGGTGGAAAATACTCCTTTCATTTTTAGGGCAGCTTCTCCCTACACCACCATCATGAGTGTCTAGAGACTACAAAGAACTTGGATTCTTGTGAATGCAGGCCCAACAGCATCTGCCCACAATAATCTGCTTTCACCTAAGAGATGGGCAAAACCTGCTTTAGCCAAACACTTGAGTGCTATATATTCAAGATTAAGAAACTAAGGGAGAATGAATTAAGGGAGAATTAAGAAACTAAGGGAGTAATGCAACCAATCTTCTTGGAAAGAAAGTCAGATCTTCCCTTCTTTGAGAAACTAAATTTTATGTCAAGATTCTACTGTCCATCACATCATCACATGGAGGTTCTCCACTTCTATGCAGCTAGCTGAGGCTCCAGAGCCAGCCTCAATAAAGACACCAAGACCAGCCACTGGGGTCCACATTTTAAGTTGCGCCAGGGAGCATGGCAGAGTCTCCAAGCCATCAGTACCCTGAGATAATTCTCTTGTCCCCATAAATCTCAAATTAGCCTTAGATAAGAGTAATAAATGTGCTTAGAAGGCAGCAGTGACCAAGTACACCAGAAATAAATTCTGCCTAGTAAAAACATGTCACAGGGCACTACTAGCTAAACACAGTGAGTGCTCAGGCTTTGTACGTATGGCATGGCTGGAAAGCTCAGAATCGCTTTGGCTGCTGCCCTCTTGTTCACCAGTTCTCTCATGGTCCAAATGCAGACTTCTCTTTCTTACTGGTAGCAGAAAGAGCTGTAGGACACAGCGTAACTGAACCAAAGCACATGCTGTTTCTCATGCACAGCACAGTATAGTGTGCATGGGGCAGACATACCTGAAGTAGTGTTGGCTTACAGCAGACACAGACAGAAAAAACAGTAAGTTTTCAGTGTTTCCACAGAGATACCCAATACAATTCTTTTCTTACTGGTGAAATTTTCTTGCTTTCCTAACCTTTAAGGAGAAAGATCTCTGCCTGCATCTTTACTCTAGCAACAAGTAGGGTCCTACAGAAGTCTGCAGGGTCTTTGTACCCACAGAATATATTTAGCAGTAGGGACTAAAAGGGCAATTATTAACACCTGCGGGAAGCATAGGTGCTGTTCCATAAACTTAAAAGGTATGCCGGGCTTTTTATTAGGATGAGGATCTATAGCACAAAACTTCCTTCATTTGCACGTATCTCAAAACCTGTTTTGGGAACACTGCTTCAAATGATAGAATGCTCCTGAAAAAGTAATGTACAGAGGAAAAACAAAGTAAGAGTGCCACCTACTGTTCGTATTTAACAGAAGACACTTGAATGCCAGTTTCTTTTCCTCACTTTCCACTACGCACTGAAGTATGCATAGCCTCACAACTAGCTGAATTGGTACCATTCTTATTGCATATGTATTTTGATGACAACACTCTTTAAACCTGTTTCTGGAGTTCACCAGGAACTGGTTAATGTTTTGCACCGAGCCTTTAGCAACTTCAGTTCAAATCTCAGTCACAGAAAATTTCTTCCAGCTCTCATGCAAAAGCAAAGAGCTGCAAGATATGTAGAGAATGTACCGGGTAAGTATCACTATCTGAATGTCCTGTTCTTATATTCTTCCCTAGGAATCTGCTACTGGACACTGATGAACACATCTTAATGTCCTACCAGTTCAGCAATAGTCCATAAAAGGAACGCTTTCCTATAACAACCTTAGCCTGATAACAGCACTAAAACAAAAAATAGAGGTAAGCCCTCAAAAATACTCCTGATATCTGCAAGAAAATAGCAATAATTAGTAGTTTACAGATACTAAATCCAGTATTTTGATTATTCCTTTATATGTTAAACAGATAAAATAAACTATCAAATACACAGACAAGTATTTAATTCCCTCAATTTAAACAGAAACAAATTAAAATAAATATAACTCTGAATGTTTCCATGGAAGAAAACTCTCACAGATTTCTTCAAATACCAAATATTCTGCATTAGGCCTCCTTCCTCAGACTGCCTTTAGGAGCCGTATTTTCTAGCTTACGGTCACCAGTAAGGACAAACTTCTGAGTCCTTGCATAATTTTAATTAACTGAGGATAAAATACTTATCTTGAACAGTTAAGGTACATCTACATTAGCAGTTTAGTGAGCAGCATCACTTCTCTTAGGTATGAACGTGCCGAGCATCCACACTCAGAGTTACAAGGAACACACTTTGTGCACACAGCCTGTGCACACACTATGGTTTCTCTCCTGAACTAAGCAGAAAGTGTCACACTGGGGTGCAATCCAGAGTGCCCAGTGTTAGTGGGGACACAAAGTACAGCCTTTAAAGCAAGAATTCAGCAACTCTGAAGTCCTTCTGCTATATGCAAGCAACAGTTCTGGAAATATTTACATACCTCGTCCTTCCTCCGCAGTTGAAGGAAATCCAAAATGATCAGGAAGGTAAATGGAGATCAGTCACAAACTTCTGGGCCTTCCAAAGAAAATAAAAGCCAGAGCAGCATCTTGGTGGGATCATCACGGCAAAGTGCTAGCTAACAGACATAAACTTATACCTGGCCTTTCTACTTCCAAAGAAGACAACTTTAACACAGTATTTACCTCATCAATGTGAGTGATCTTGTACCACCATTACATCTTCAGTTCAGGATAACCAAACCAAGGGCAGCTACCTGAGGGTCACCACCTTGATTCTGTCAAGAGATTATTACTCTGGTGAACCCAGTCAGGGAAAGGACCAAAAATTTTATTGGGAGGTTGAACAACCTGATGGCAGTCTGCCAAGGTCACAAGGAAGCTGATCTGTGCAGAGTCTCATCCTACAGAATCAATGTTGCATCAAGTTAAAAGAAAAAATTAAGGCAACATTTGAAGAACAGGCACAGAAAACTAAGTCTTTGCTAAACCCAGGCAAATCCATCCCTGTTACAGGGAGCTGAAGAATTTTGTCTGGGAGAAGGAAAACAAGGCTACTGCACTACTCAACCTGCAGTCTCTGGGGCCTGGAAGAGACCAGAGAACCCTCTTAAGAGATATTCAAAGGCTTTGGAAAAAAGAGTAACCATCCTCCCCAGTGAGAACATCCTAATACCCTGGAGTCCCAGCATGGGAAGTTCCGAAACAGAAGAGATTTGGTAATGTTAGAGCTCTGACTTTGACTCAATATAGGTGGGAGATGGTTAATTCCTGCGGTTCATGACTTCTGGAAGATTGCCTATCTACTGCTAGTCGTGAAAGCCTAGATCTAACCTTTAAGGAAAAGATCTCTGCCTGCATCTTTCCCTTAGCAACAGCTAATGATGCAATGAAGCCATGTTTCCACATAGCTGCAGAAGTTTGACTTAAGGGATAGGGGGAAAGGAAGGTAGAGCAGCTATTTTCATATGATAATACATTTAATTTGTTTTCATTAGGACAACAGTGAATCAGTTTCTCTCCCTGCCCTTATGTGACTGTGTGTTACCCATACTCATGTAAATAGAGCACCTGGCAATGCGTTAGTGTTCTGAAACTATAGGCAGACAGTGCTGTTAAGCAGGGTAAAATTTAATTCCACTCCAGAGAAAACAGCAGTAAAAAGGAAAGGATGCTACAAGGAAGACTGCAAAAGGGTGAATGTCGAAGGTGCTGTTCCGCATACTGCTCTGTGTGGGGTCATGCACACAGATAAGTGTTATCCGTTAATTGATAATGCAGGCTCTGGAATAGATTTTCAGTGGTGCCCCAGTTGTTACCATGTTTTGTCTTTGTCCTTCCTCTGCTGTATTTTTTCTTTCTCATTTTGTATTTTCCAGTATGCCATCAAAAGGCACTGCAAGGGATGATTGGTTTTTTAAACAAATGGCTACTACCTTACTTCCTGGCAGTACTGGTTATGGTACAAGCAGGGAATGGAAGGACTGGACACAGAAAGTAAAAATGGAAGGAGGGAGCTGGAGGAAGGGGATCTCCAGTTGTAGAATACTTTTCCAGGAAGGAAGGGTGGGATCTAGTTACTGGGCAGATATGTATTTCTTGCTGAATTCCTCTATTTCAACAGAACATGAGCTTTTTCCATCTAAAACCCACAGCTCTCAATTTGAAATTGGCTACTTTTTGCAAAGTACAGCACTTCAATGTGCCCTATGTACAAACACTCCCGTGATAATATTTCCTTGCCAATGGCAATTTTTAAAACAGATCCATTTTTATGTCTTTCACTTTCCAAATAGCACACAATCCTGCAACTGCAAATATCAGGTCTGCAACTAAGAATTCTGCAATTAGGTCTGCAACTCATTGGTCTGCAGCTCTAAAAATTAGTCTTTGCCCAAAATGCTCTATGCAGTCTGCTTCTTGCATTCATCATTTACTTGGAATCATCCGTGCAACTTGACCTTTCCCACAGGTTTTCTAGGCATGCTGTGTTTAGCTTCCTAAACTTTTTTGCTGATTTGCCTCTTATACAATTCCCTTTCCAGTGCCTCAAAGCTTCCATCCACAAATTTATTCCTTGTACAAGCATGACGGTTCAGGTTTGAGAGGAACTTCAAATCTCTGTCCCTACCACAGGCACCTACAAAGTTTAATGTGCAAGTTTCCTTTTCTCTGCAGTAGGATCTCTTGTGCAGGACACCTGATAAGGATGTGTATCTCAGCACAGTTGGGAAATCCTCATAACTCAAACTCTCTGATGTTTCTGACACAGAAGTGTCATATAAAATCCATGTACAGAACACTATCTAAAATCTCTGTCACAATCTTCCCAACAGTGGACTTGTCAGCACTAGTGTGCTATTATGGGAGACAACCTTGAATTAAAATACATATAATATCACGTTGCCTGTGAAGAGTGGTGTGTGAACAAGTCAAAACATCATCACCACAGCAACGCCCCCAGACAATCAGGAATAGACCAGCAAAGCCTAGAGGCATATCCCACCAATCATGAGGGAACAACGCTGTGGAACAACCCATGAAGCTGTAAAACCTCAAACTGCAAAAAAGCTGGAGGAGGATTAACTGACTGCTTCTCAACCTTCCTGATGCAAGATGTTGTAGTGGAGCTCCCACACCTGTGCCAGAAAATTGCAACACATGAATACTCCCAGGTCATATGCTTTTAGCACACAGACAGTAAGGATAGGCCAACAGGTACTAACTCAGTCTTGTCATGTGTTAAATGTACAAATGTTTATAGCTTTGCAATTATTGCCATATTTGAAAACATAGGATCGTAGAACAGAATCATAGGGTATCTCAAGTTGGAAGGGACCCATAAGGATCATCAAATCCAACTCCTTGTTCCGTGCAGGACTACCTAAAACTAAACCATATGACTAAGAGCGTTGTCCAGACACTCCTTGAACTCTGACAGGCTTGGTGCTGTGACCACTTCCCTGGGGAGCCTGTTCCAGTGACCAACCACCTTCTCAGTGAAAAACCTTTTCCTAATGTCCAATTATATCTTATCCAACGTATCTTATATAAGTGCTTATAATGTGTCCGTCTTGATTTCCATATCCAGAGATCAACCCTTAGCTAACATGCTCAGATGGTCTGAGCCATTTGGTCAAACTATACCATCAGAGCTATGGTCTGTTAAGGATACGCAACAAACACCAGAAAGTGATAACCATGCATAGCTCCAGGATCAACAGGTGGATATACTGGCTTTCCAGCTCTTGGCTGTCGTTGTTGCTGAATTACCACCATTTTTCCACCCTTCACTGTTGATTCATTAGAGGAAGATGGTAAGTAAGAAGCAGCAGGAGCTCCAAAGTACAAGATTTATATCGAGTGTTCAGTCTCACAGATGAAAAGGCTGAGAACTCTCAGAACAATATGTTAAAAAAAGTATCTCTTCCAGTTGCTGATCCTGCTCCCGCCACTCCCTGCTCCATGCTGCATGTTAAGAATGAGGGGTGGGAGGGGCTAGGATGTGCCTAAGGGCATGCCCTTAAGCAGAAAATACAGTGCTGACATCAAGCTCTGGAATCAGATCAGATACAATCATGAAAGTTGCACTGCACATCCTAAATACCTCTATTCCTTCTTGCCCTTTTATTACAATAGCTGTATTGCAACTTAAATTCACTGTATTATGTGCCAGGTGCAATGCAGTCACACATCAAAGAAATGTAAAGGTATTTAATTTCCATACCATCCTGTGGAATGACACAAGGTGGTACTTCTGAGATGAAAAACAATCAATGCAGCAATTCTGAGAGAAGAAAACTTCAGAGGGAGTCAAAGAGAATGTGAAGTGTATAGAATTAAGAGCAGGATCTAAGACTGTCAGGACTGCTTTTTGCTTGCAACTGTGTTTGGCCTCTTCCACCCTGGACAAAGACCCCAACAGAAGTAAAATCTGGTTGTTTTGCCAGAACACAGCAGGGCTTTGAAAGAATTCTGAGGAGAACTTTGGTGGGATTAGTGGAATAATTTAATAGGCAGTCATGTTGGTAGGCAGCGAACAAAAAGACATTTGCATTTCAGACTGCCTGTATGGTTTGGGGATAGTGGAGGAAGAAAAGTAAGCCCGAAGAAGCCTGAAGCTATTCTGCACTGAGGAAAAAGCCCTGACAGAAAGTGGATGAAAGAGATGAAGTTAAGGGAATAAGATTCTGAAAAAAACATACAAAAACATTCATTTCACTTCCAGGCTAATGCAATATTGTTTAGTGAATGCAAATAAGCAGTTATTTTTCTCATTTAAATTGAGGAATCATGGAATCAGAATAATTCAGGTTGGAAGGGACCTTAGGAGGTCATTCCAACCTCCTGCTCAAAGCAAGGTCCGCTATGAGGCCAGACCAGGTTGCTCAGGGCTTTATCCAACTGGCTCCTGAAAACCTTCAAGAATGGACACCCCACAACCCCCCTGGATAACCTGTTCCATTGTTTGATTGTCCTCGTGGGGAAAAGGCTTTTCATAGAATCATAGAATAGAACCATAGAATCATTAAGGTTGGAAAAGACCTCTAAGATCATCGAGTCCAACCGTCAACCCAACACCACCATGCCCACTAAACCATGTCCCTAAGCGCCTCATCTACACGTCTTTTAAATACCTCCAGGGATGGGGACTCAACCACTTCCCTGGGCAGCCTCTTCCAATGTTTCACCACTCTTTCAGTAAAGAAATTTTTCCTCATGTCCAAATATGGAAATTTTCCTTATATCCAGCCCAAACTTCTAGGTTCAATGCCCATTATATCTTGTCCTCCCACCATACCATCAGAAGAGCCTGGCTCCATCTTTTTTACAAGCTCCTCATGAGCACTGGCAGGTTGCTATTAGGTTTCCCCTGGAGATGTCTCTTCTCCAGGCCAAACAAGTCCAGTTCCCTTCAGCACCCCACCCCCTGCCCCCAGGAAAAATGCTTCAACTCCCTGAACATTTTGTCTCTCCTGAACTTTTTCCAGTTTATCATGATCGTCCTTGTATTTGAGGTACCCAAAGCTAGATGCAGATGTGGTCTAATGAATGCTGAATCCCTTAATCTCCTGGATATGCTGTTAATATAGCCCAGGAGACTGTTGGCACTGTTTGCTGCCAGGGCACATTGCTGGTTTATGTTCAGCTTTTTGCCCCCCAGGCTCCCCAGGTCGTGCTCAGCAGTGCTGTTCCCCAGCCAGTCAGTCCCAGTTTGTATCACTGGGAAATCAAAAGTATAGAACAATGTAGGTCAAACCTCTGGAGGTCATCCAGTCCAATACTCTTTCTCAAAAGCAGGGCTAACCTCAAGGTTAGATGAAGTGGCATCCATCATCTAAACCTGAAACCCACAAATGACATACACAAAACAATCCACAGGAGGTTTTAAATTCTATTTCTAAAGAAATCTTTAAAACACTATTATTATTACTATTTTCCAAGTACATCTTAGCAAATAAAAGATGGTACTATAAGAAGGTAAAGAGATGACAGCAGCTGCAAAAATAATGGAAGCACTCAAAAATAATTACTCAATAATGGCAAGGACAGGGAAGGTGAAGGATTTTAGTGAAACGTGCATTAGAATGAATACCAGACCCAGACTCACTTCAGTTGCATTGGGAAGCAAATGCAAATTTAAGATAGCTTTTCAGCACAACCATGAAAATAAGGAAAATCTTCAGGGCAAATAAAAATGATGGTCTGAAAGTGACCACAGCAATAATGATCGTACAGACTCCTCTCCCAGGCTCAGTCTATTTTCATACTGAAACTGCTCAGGCCTCTCAAAGCTCTGAAAAGACTATCCAAGACATTCAGCACAACAGACTACTCTACTCCAACAGGAGCAGGCTGGGAGGTGCAGAGCTGAGCAGCCCCTGTCCCCACAGCAGAACTTGGCAGTGGGGTCTTTGCAAAGCACAGAAATTGGGTATACGTGTCACTAACCCCCACATGTACCCACCTCCTACCTCTGCATTGACCGGGGCTCTGGTGAGGGGCTGCCCCATTCACTAGCTTGCTTGTCTTCTTACAGCTTTTCCTTTCCCTAATGGAGACACAGAAGATACCCATTAATCCTTCCTTTTGTCCCCCAGCCTACCTGCCATGTGCTCCTGGGAGAATCTCAGCTCTGCTCCCATCCTTGGGTGGCAGACAGCAGGGTCCAGTGCACTGCCAGACACATGTTCATGATCACATTAGCAGACAAAGGAAGAAATGGGAAGTGGGGAATGTGGAAAGGGGAGAGAACAGCTTGGAAAAAGCCAGGGGGAAACCAAAAGGCAGCTCTGGTACCATCCCTCTGGAACCTTAATTTCCTGTCAGTGAGAAAACCAGATCGTTCTCATTGGGGTCATTGCCCTTCTCATGTCCAGAGAAGGGCAACGAGGCTGGTGAAGGGTTTGGAGAACAAGTCTTCTGAGGAGCGGCTGAGGGAACTGGGGTTGTTTAGCCTGGAGAAAAGGAGGCTGAGGGGAGACCTCATCGCTCTCTACAACTACCTGAAAGGAGGTTGTAGCGAGGTGGGTGTCGGTCTCTTCTCCCAAGTAACTAGTGATAGGACGAGAGGAAATGGCCTCAAGTTG
>NW_008795017.1:9556811-9558291 GCF_000699145.1 Aptenodytes forsteri
TGGTGGAGTCCCCATCCCTGGAGGTATTTAAAAGACGAGTAGATGAGGCACTTAGGGACATGGTTTAGTGGGCATGGTGGTGTTGGGTTGACGGTTGGACTCAATGATCTTAGAGGTCTTTTCCAACCTCAATGATTCTATGATTCTATGGGGTCCTGCACATCTTATGCTGCTGAATACTCAGATCATGCCCTCAGAACCAACCCTTCACCAAGCATCCCACGGCTGGCAGGAGAAGCAGCAGGAAGCAGCAGTTCACCCACCCTGACTGGTGAAGGCAGCCACCCACCACTCTGACTTGTGTCAAACAGAAGAATGGCAAAAAACAGTGAAAGCCTCCCAAGCCCGTCACTGAGTGTAACCTGTATAAAACCACCCACTCACACAAAGATCTTCACTACATCTGCCCAGATCCAGCTAATGAGATGAATCCCACATGAAGTAGTGAATAAAAGTTATGTAGGCTTTGCTGTATTACTGTCACTTGAGTTAACTGTTTGGAACTGTAATGGGACAGGGATGCCCAGGTACTTTGCTTGTTTGTCAAGGATACAGTTGCTGAGGTTGATGAACTTCTGTACCTGGTGGCTCAATCTGTTCATAACTCACTGAAAGCTGTCATCTGGCAAGGCTGTGGTCACACATTCTGATTGCAAGTAACAATCCACGTGATAAACCAAGGAACAATGGGCCAACACATCTGTGTGGTGCAGTCAACAACTCAAGCGCTCTTGAAAACAATATTGTAAGAATTCCTAGTTCTGCATTCAGAGATCTCTGCCGGGAGATCAAGCTCAGGGACACCCAAAGAAAAGCCTGAGCCTCATCAACTCCAAGAAGACCCTCAAAGACTGGGTGGCTGTAGATCAACATGCATGTTATGGACAAGGACAGCAGAATAACTGCAGGCTGTGATCCAACAATCCCGACATGTAACCTCTAATCAGGAGATCAGAGGATGCATCTGTTGTCACACTGACCTACCTCATCGCACGAAGACATTTATAAGCTATTTATATTTTGCATTTTGTATATTTTAATTGATGTTTAAAGACAAGAAAGTTCCCCATAACATTTGCCCAAGAAACTGCCTGTTTAAATTGAGACTGTTGTAAAGAGTTTCACCCACAAAGGCTTGAAAAGCTTAGATAGCTCAAGACAACCCCATCCCTTGTAAACAAAATCCAGTTTATAATGGAACACACCCTGCAAAGACAGAACATTTAATATATCAAATGCAAAGAATAAAATGGTGTAGGACATGGCTTGCTCAGCACAAGGACAGCAGAAATTTATATTTAATTTTTCAAACGTATTTTAAATATGGATCCTATATTGCAAAGCACTTTAGCTTCTTAAGGCAGAAACTAAAAATGCATTATCACAAAAGCAAACCTATATCTCAGGATATTAATGAAACAAGATCATTAAAAATTATCTATCTGCTAATTCAAAGACTCATCAAACAAAATAAAAGAAA
>NW_008795017.1:9558808-9561612 GCF_000699145.1 Aptenodytes forsteri
AGAAACTGCCTTTAAATTGAGACTGTTGTAAAGAGTTTTACCCACAAAGGCTTGAAAAGCTTAGATAGCTCAAGACAACCCCATCCCTTGTAAACAAAATCCAGTTTATAATGGAACACACCCTGCAAAGACAGAACATTTAATATATCAAATGCAAAGAATAAAATGGTGTAGGACATGGCTTGCTCAGCACAAGGACAGCAGAAATTTATATTTAATTTTTCAAACGTATTTTAAATATGGATCCTATATTGCAAAGCACTTTAGCTTCTTAAGGCAGAAACTAAAAATGCATTATCACAAAAGCAAACCTATATCTCAGGATATTAATGAAACAAGATCATTAAAAATTATCTATCTGCTAATTCAAAGACTCATCAAACAAAATAAAAGAAATGAAGCATTTCCCATACTTGTAGGGAACTTCAAAAACAAAAGTTCTTTACCATTCTCGTGGAGAATAGGAGCTGCATTTCCCTCAGCAGCAAGTCTAAAAGACACTTCCAAGTGATCTCTAGTGCAGTGCCATAAGATTTGCTAGTGAACATCTAAGGCTACCGCTAGAAACATCATTCAGCATTTAAGTTTGGGATTCCCTATCATAAGTAGGCTTTTTCACCACCCAGCTTGTCTTTTCAGCAACCTAAACTTAAGATAAACATGTGATTTTAGATCCTTTCCTATGTAAAGCAAATGAAGTTTTTCAGTTGTTAAAAGGGAAAAAAAATTCCTTTTACCAACCTACTTTTTTTTGACCTTTCATCCAATCTACTTGGATAATACTGTAGTGCAGAAAGAAATTACATAGGAATCTGAATCTTACAACAGAAAACTGAGACTGAGTTTTAGAAACTACTTAAGTTACTTACAGAAATATTTATATATTATCATTGGTACTGTACATTTCTGGTTACTAGAGCATTTTTAAAATTTTGATCTAAATGTAGCATACAGGCTCTGTGAAGAAGCTGTAAAAGGACAAATACATGGGTTTTGCCCTATGAAAGAGCAATGTATCCATTTGTTACCTTTTAAGTATCTTCCGTTTCACATTTCATTCTCCACTAAAAATAACTAAAGATAACCTATACCACACAAAAGATCTGGTAATATTTATGTATCTGCTACCACCTGGTGACAAACAGCATTATTGACTTTATCCTAGTCAATCTTAAAGAAGCAACTCCTATTTCCCTATAAGAAAGTTTCCACTGCTGCTACAGTGGCTGACAGTAAAAGCTACATGAATTCTTTAATACAGTATGTTGTAGCCATAATAAGCCACTAATTTCCTATCCACCCAGCTTGTCCGCATCACAGATTCACCACTGACCAGCATATTCTGCTCATAAAGCAGCTACTATAGCCTTCATTCACTGAAGCCTTTCAGCTGTTGCAGATGGTTACTGTAGTCAATTACTGAGCAATTAAAATAAACTGATTCCTCGTTTACAAAAATCCAACACCATTTGATTTGTTACACTAGCCGTAAGACTTTCCAAATGACAAGTCAATTTCTTCTGGTCTTATTTCCCAATCTACAATGTGGAATCAAAACATCTTTTTTCCCCCAGTCTTAAAATTAAGAGCAGTATGGTAGTAAAAAAGACCACCTTTGCATCACACTACTTAATTTTACAATGCTTTAAGTAAAAGCCTCGATCAGCCTCCAGGTATTATTGTTGTTGAGAAAAAGACTACCAAAAACCTAAAGCAAAACAGAGAAATAAATCCTCAGTTTCAGGTATCTCACACTAAGTTGCAGAAGTGTGACAGTGAAAAGGGACTAGTTCACTGTGATGACCTGTATTTGGCTATATGGTAGACTAAATGAAAATAGTATTTGTAATATTTACTTATACATGCACTTCCAAACATTTTGGAAAAAAGCCAAAGTTTCACATTTGATAAGCCAAAGTGTCAGAAAAAATAATTTCACGAAAGCAGAATGTGGAGCTATATATGACAGTATGGTTTGTTTGACAAAGCTAATCCTATTAAGATTCATAAAGTCGCCTGGCTTAGTTGATAGGAATCTGAGTTTGAAATCTCTCTTTAAGTGATAGGTCTTTTAAGAGGGGTCGGTTCTTCCAGACCTACATGCATTTAGCAAAAGGAGTTATAAATAAGAGGTTTAATCTTTTAAATGTCTTATTCACATTCCATTGTACAGTTTTGGGTTTTTTTTATTTGGAAAAAAAATAGTATTTTTCACTTGACTTAAGTTCCTGTCTGGAGTGCTCAACTTGATTTTTTTGTCAGAAATTTCCAGCTGGGCTTAAAACTCCCTTTTTCCTGCACTTCCATCCCTAAAGCAGCTGAAGCCAGACACTGAGAGTTGCCGAGAGAAGACCAAAAAGCCAACTCCAATGCTGGGCCACCGATCCAAAGTGCCCTGAATGCCTTGACACCAGCCTGACTCCACTGAGCAGATCGTGACAAAAAATACTCTCCTACTAGCTTCCTAACTTCAGTATCAAATGCTAAAAACATAACTAGAGCTTCTTGCCCCTTTTCTGAAAAGGCAGGGTTATTTTTGAGGAATGCAATTTCAGTCACAGAAGCAGGAGAGATGGTTCTGACCTGGTGCCACCCTCAGGAGAGGCAGCCGCTGGGGTGTGGAGAACCACCTTTGCTCTCCCTCCCAAATACGGGTCCAGGCACCATCTTTTCCCCCTCTGAGAAGATGGGGGCGGCACTGGAAGCACCACCCGTGCGAGATAAGCGGCCACCTTCCCCTCCACTGCCCTAGAGGGAGAAACGACGCTCTCTCTGCGGCCCAACACCTTCACGCTACCGCCGCG
>NW_008795017.1:9561771-9571005 GCF_000699145.1 Aptenodytes forsteri
GGGCGGGAGCGGGGCTGGCCGCATGCCCGGGGAGAGGGGAGGAGGCACCGGCCGCCGGGGGCGTGGGGGGGAAGTCCGCGCAGGGGTGCTCGCACCTTCCCCAGCTTGGCACGGGGCGGGCTGGTGAGCGCGGTCCGTGACTGAAAACGGTTGTTTCAGTGCGGGAGAAGGAAAGCCGCTCGCTTTAGCTGCCTGGTGACACTCCTTCTCCTCCCATAGCCTAATCTCCTTTCATTTTGTCTGTAGAAGACGGACTGGTCCGAGCCCTGGCTGGTGGGGCTGGCGTTTTTCCACATCTTCTGTTTCTTCCTAACGTGCATCTCTTTCCAGCACTACCGGGTGCAAATAGGGCACTTCCTCTGCATGGGTGAGTCGTGTATTCATGCTTCCGTGAACCGGCATTAGGGTGATAAAGAGCATGTGCGCTGTTTAAGCTGCTAATACTGTTAAAGAGCTTCTTTTGGTCTCTTAATGATAACCGTTTTCTTCATGTACTTGCACAGCACGCGGTTTTATACTTTGCAGCAGATAAAGTGCGTGCAAATTAGTATTTCTCTTATAGTAATGCATGTGTCTATACGTGATAAACTGTTATAGAAGCTGCTATGACCTGTAAATATGTATTTATTTAGTTTCCAAGACCGTATGAAGTAGTGACTTAAAACCCTGGCCTTAGTGAGGATCTGGGATAAGTAAGGTTTCTGCATGGTAAATGCTGTGTGTATCACAGCTTCCCGAGAAATTGTTGCTGTGCTGGAGAAGCAGAAAAGTAATTGGCTGAGAGCCAGCAGTTGCTTTCTGCTCTGCCTTATTCTAATGCCGCAGTTAAGTGAATATGGTCAGCTTTCAGCTGGATTCATTTCTGGAGCAGGTTCACCATATGCCCTGCTGACAGCTGTGATAATGGCATGAGGAAGAGCAAGACTGGTTCGGTACACAGCGGTACCAGCTTGTGTTATCTCAGGTTTTATCACACTTCAGCCTGAGAATCCACAGTGGCCTTGCACAGCTTTAGAATCCACAGTGGCCTTGCACAGCCAAAGCTGTGTCTTTATAGCTGACGGGATGAAGATCTAGTAGCTTTGCAGAGGGTATTTGGTTTAATTAAGATGGTACGGATTTGGGTTAGATCCGTGTATTATGAGCAGTACCTTGGTTCTAGCCATGGGTTGGATTTTCTGGTGGGTTGGGGTTTTTTACACAGCATCTCAGTTCTGTCATGACTGCAGGAAGAATGAGCGATTGAAAGAGATTTGCAGGCAAAAAGCTACTTGAAGACTATGTTGACTTTTTAAAATACCATTTAGTGAACTAGTCAAGTTGGGAGAGGAAGCATAGCCTCCTCAAAACTGCAAATAACTCAGCTAAAGCTAAGGTTTCGATAACATTAAGTACCCCCAGAAAGGAATCTAGAAACCTTAGTAATGTCTATACATCCACTTGTAACTGCAGAGTTTAAAATGATCTACAGAGGGCAAAATAACAATGCCCTGTTTATGACACATTAGGCCTGAAAGTTCCCTATAAGAATACAGGCTTTTCTTTCTTAAATTTAGTAGTAGACATTCAGAATTTCCAATGACATGCTGGTTACTTTAGACTCTTTATCTAAAGTATTCCCGGTGTTACTAACACTAGTTTGAATGCCCAAGGTCTAAATGCATTGGAAAATGCAGTGGAACTGGTCATTGCTGGCTTTTTAACCCAGATATGATGTAAATTTGCTGTTAAACAAGAAGGGTGCATAAAAATATCCATATTGAATCCAAGCCTTGTTTGTACCTGAAAAACTGAACCACTTTTGATATGTCTGCAATATAAATAATTTTGTATTGTAGATAGTCAGAAATAACTGAGGAAATGAGGCAATTATCACAGTGGTTTATCTTGGCAGTTGGGCAGCTATAGTTATGTTTATACTGTGCAGTACCAAGCAGAGATAATCCAGATGGCAAAGCAAGATAGCACTCCTTCATATCACCAAACTAGTTATTTAATTGCCTTGTACAGGTCATCTTTAGCCACTGACTGTTTTTTTTACTTTGTTTCTCATGGAAAATGTTACAAGGACAAATTTAAAATTTTGTAGTTGTATTGCTTTTCTGGTAAACATGTGATTGCACTGAATTTTCTTACTGTCTTGATGGCTTCATATTGCATGTAATTGTTGAGTAAGAATATGCTAGTTTCCAACTGACTGCAGCAGACTACTCTGCTATACACCTATTCAAACAAAGTTTGTATTTTACCAAAATGCTTATATATAATTAGTACCCTAACTTCAGATAGTAATGTTAGCTATAGCAGTGTGACACCATAACATCTAAAATGATAACTTAATTCCATAGCAATTCTGGGGAGTGCTGGCATTTCTTTTTACAGACATAACTTAGAAGCAGTCACCAAGAAGATTGTTGGAAAAAATCCTGATTAATATTTTTTTTTTAATTCATTTGTATGCAGAGCTCTTTCTGTAAGCTCAGATGAGTAGGATTTTATGTTTGTTTGTTTGTAATATAGTAGGTATGTTTTGTGATCAATTTATACTTCTTAGTAGCTATATGGGACATTTAAATCAGAATTGGTTCTGTGCAATTAACAGTTAAATGTGTAGTTTCATCTTCTGAGGATCAAGGAATTCTAATGTCTGGTAAGTATATGTCGTTAGTATACATGGCAGAACTGATGGCAGTTTATTTTTAAGGAAATACTGAATCTAATATTTTTCTTTTGTTGTACAGTGGGCTTAGTGTACTGTGCTGAATATATAAATGAATTAGCAGCCATGAATTGGAGGTAAATGTCTTCACTTTCATTTTTGCATTTAAATGAATGTTCTTCTAAAAATGTTCCTTTTTTCATACCATTCCCAGAAAGCATTAAAGAGAGTCGCTCATGCCTCATCAGTAGAATGTGATGGCAGAGGGTCTTTTGCATAGATTGATATAAAACTTTTGAACAAAACCATACAGTACAACATAGTTATCACTTAGCTTATAAGAAAAGGTAACTTTTAATAGCTAGCATGTATTTATTGTACT
This sequence comes from Aptenodytes forsteri, assembly GCF_000699145.1. Taxonomy (NCBI): domain Eukaryota; kingdom Metazoa; phylum Chordata; class Aves; order Sphenisciformes; family Spheniscidae; genus Aptenodytes; species Aptenodytes forsteri. Next base: position 9,564,813 of record NW_008795017.1, read on the forward strand.
GCTTAAAATCTATGTTTATATGGATGGTTGTAAACTAACTAGTCTGAGAGCTAAAAGAAAAGCAGAGTGGGATGGTTAAGGGGAAGAGGATGTGAGCTTTGGTTTTGGGGTTTTTTTGGGGGGTGGTTCTTTGGTAGCTATTCATGTTTAATAAGCTGAAGTTAAGCACCACTTCTCAAAAATATCACTACTATTTTATATACTTATTTATATGCATAAAAACATTAAAATTTGCCTGTTTTACTAAGCCTGTGTACCAGAATTAAACTGATGGCTTATTTTTATAAGCACCAAACTAACCTTTCCCTGATGTAACTGGAAATTATGTGTTTAACACCACTTTATGCAGGCATCTAATGGTAAGTCTTTATGTTCCACTTCAGGCATACACAACCTAAATTACAGCTTTGCTACATTTATTATTTCTGTTATCTTTTCTAATATGAGTAACCAAAATACCTAAGAAAGTCATTCCAGACACTTAAGGATAAGCATGATTTCTGATGCACAAATATACGTACAAATGTAGTCACATCAGTAAGTTACTTAATCTGTGGTTGTTTTATTTAGGTTTTGCACAGTAAAACCTTAAAGAAAAGAAAGACTGGATTTTGTAATAAATATTCATAACTGATGAGATATTGACTGTCTCTTTGTTCTGACTTAATACAGTAGAATGCTGGCCTATGCTTGGGGATCCCAAGAAGTAGGATAATCTGTACAATGTCCATGTTGACTAGTTACTGTGAAAGTATGTTATGTGAACTACACTGAATAAAGCTTCTTTTATTTTAATTTTATTTCTTTCAGGCTGTTTTCTAAATACCAATACTTTGATTCAAGAGGAATGTTTATTTCACTAGTATTTTCAGCACCACTGCTGGTGAATACTATTGTAATTGTGGTATGTATGTGTTCATTTATATGGTTGTTTTCATTAAATTGATAAGTAAACGTATGTGGATTAGTTAAATTTAATAATTTACTTAACTTTTCAGGTCACCTGGGTTTACAGAACTTTGAATGTAATGACTGAACTGAAGACACTACAGCAGAGGATGAAAGCAGGAAAAGAGAAAAAGAAGTGAAAGCACCTAACTCTGATTTTTTTTTTTTATTGTAATAATACTTGTCCAGGTAATCAGTCCTTCTGTATGTTTATCCAGAAATGGCAATGTTTTTGTGTCTGGTGTCAAGAGGACTTCGCAACATGTGGCCATGGACAATTAGGTAAAAGCCGGTATCCAACAATATATTTGAATTGGCTGTGAAGTTGAGAAACCCAGTCTTAACAGGTCTTTCTGCCCTTCAATGTTAGGTAGTTTTCACCATGACCAAGGCTATTAGTATTGGTGAGACACAGTCTTCCAGTTGGTTTCCATTTGCCTATATATTTTTTAACTATGTCTTAACTGTGTGTTTATTAAGTATGCAGTCTTCTGCTGCTTAAGCCAACTGGAGCTGTGTTGTGAATTCCAGTAAATGAGGGATTGTATTCAGAATACCTCAGGAATCCATGCTTCTATGAAGCGTTAAACTTCTTTATAAATCAAGTTTCATACTTCCTATGTGTATTGTGTGCCAGTAGCATTTTATAAATAAAATTATCTGCTGTATCTTAAATGGAGGTAATTTGAATTAATTTTTAATAAGATTTTTTTCTGTCTTTTTTTTCATAAAAATTACCAGTTTGGTAAAATCTTGTATTTCATTTGTGTAATTCAAAATGATCTGTGCATTGTTTTCAATTTACATTTCATTATTTTAATGCTGCTGGATAAATATCTTTTCTTGAAACTGGATGTAATTTTGATAGTATTTTTTGCTTATTTGTAGAAGTGAAAGGAAGGGAAGAAACTTCAGGACGTTCTATGCAATTTTGTTTCTATTTTTTTTAGATTACTTTTTTTTTAATGCTTTACTTTTTTTAATAAATAACTGAAAATGAAAAAATGACTCTGGTAAACATGAAGAAGACTTCAGTTTTGCTTGGAGTAACCTGTTTTTATTGAATTAAGGAAATTTATGGGGGGAAATGAACACAATGGAATACTGTCCGTACATATTTAGTAAAAGTTGTATCTGGAAGCAATTAAACCTTTGTGTGGAGACCTAAGCTTCTGTCTAAAATAGATGTCATTTAAGACGTAGGAAAGATGATCTACAAAATTGAACTTTGACTAATGTGAAGAACAGCTGGGTACAAAAACACAGAACACTAGTATGTTTTTAAGCTTGCATGTATTTGTGAAAGTAATTTTAAATACGTGAATAGTCTTCACAACAGTGGAAATATGGACCTGAGGGAGACAAGCAGATGAATATACACACGCAGTTTGTGAGTGTCTTAGGGATAAGAGTGAAACTGTTTCTGGAGGGCTTCACAGCATTGTGGAAAGGCAGTGCAGTGTTAGTCTGGGATCCATTTCTTTACCTTTCCCATGAATTAATTAGCATGGCTTTCCTCACTCATTTCTCTATCAAGAATTACAGACAGCTAGGCTACTTTATATTAGCAAACTAGATAGATGCAGGCTTGCTATATTATTGTCCATTCTGCTGTGACTCTTGATGCAATGTTGGGTAGCGTCAACTGTCACTTCTCCATGAAAGCATCTCTTGTGGTCTGGTAGATAGCATGTGCCTTTTGGGAACAGTCCCTGTTCTGAACAAGTGAATAGAATCTATCCAAATAGCTGCAAGATAGGCTGGGGCACCTGTCTTCAGGACCAAGGAACAGGCCTGTTTGATTTTATATAGATGTAATCCTCCCAGGCTGGTTTAGAAAAGTTCAGCTGGGGAAAGGTATGCAATCTTTCATACATGGCCTTAAGCATGACCACACAAATGTTGTGCTCCTGCCTTTCCTCTTGTGAACTGTTCTGCAACAATATCAATGCACAATTGTTTTAGTATCACACACTTAAAGCTGTCGTACCTCATCGTACTGAGATACCACCTGTTACCAATAGCCTTTGGCTTCACAACATGTATGAATTTGATTCACAGTAAATGAGGTGGTTCAGAGCAGCTAAGCAGCAAGTCTCTTGCAATGGAAAACGATGTGCCTTATGTAGTACATCAAAGGCAAACTTTCCCCAAATAGTTGAGTATTTTGTCTCCTTTCTTGTGTGTGAGGTTGGAAAAAAATGAAAATTTTCTCTTCTGTAAGTATGTGGAACTGGTGAGATACAGCAATTAGAACTGTCCTTTCTAGCATAACATAGACAAGATAACAGAAATTACTTTTTCTGTATTGCCCAATTTTGTGTTAGCCTTGCTTGGCACAAGATTTATTAGAGACATTCTCTCTACCTTTGGGAATCCCAAGTGAAATAAAATAAACTTCTGCTTGCTTAAATTCTCTTTCCTCTTCCGCTCAGTGTAGTTGATCTTTCAGGCAGTATTTCATTTTGTGTTGCATTACCAGAGTAATTTTGCCCTTTAATATAAGATCCCAGGACATTACAGCCCTTTAACAAAGTTGAAGAGCGAAGAACCCTAGAGTGTGAGTGGCAGGCACTTTATTTTTAATTGGCAAGTAAAAATCCATTTGGGCTGTATATTATCTGTTCATTTCTGATACCACTGACATAATGCAATAGCTAGTAGGCGGATAATACTTGGTTTAGAAAGTATCAACGTGATGGGGGGTTTTTTGTCTTCTAAAAATATTGCTGAGTGAACGTATAAACAGCTCCAAATTCCAAAATTCTATCTATTTTTTGAAGGATGAACATGTCAGAATGTACACTTTAAAATTGTAAGTTTGGTGTTTTTAAGCCTTCTCTGACTACTGAAACTATAATAAGTAAATGTAACACTTATGGAAGATAAATTTTCACAAACACAAAAATGTGGTTTCCGTATATATGTTTGTCAGAAAAATATTCCCATTTTCTACATTTCAGAAAGACTTAAACTTTTATCTGAGTTGCCCTCTAGCTAACCCTGCCTAAGAAACACTAAATTTAAGAGCTAAGTTTAAAAAAAAAAAAAAAGAGGGGGTCTTTAACCATAAGAGAAACCCTCAGAATTAAGTAAAGTGTGGCTTTTCTTCATTATGTGACTGGATTTATGAAGTGATAGTGCAGTAACATAATGTAAGGGCCTACTTGCTGACAAATCAAAATAATTACATCATGAATTTAGAGACTGTTTTGCCTATTTAGAATTTTGTATGTATAAGTGAATGAGAACCAAATGTTTAAGGCTGGTGCAATACCTTTGCTTTTAATTGGGGGATCTGAATTCAGGTTGCTTGCGAAAGAGCCTGTTCATTTCAGTTTGGAACATGCATACAGAAAAGCTGGTAGCTGCTCAGCTGGATCCTTTGGAGAGTAAGACGAGACAGAGGTGATCTGTTAACTGGTTCTGTGTATCTCGAAGGCAGTGTCTCAAATCTTCAGCCTTCCTTAATATGTCTTTCCAGAATAGCACATGGTGTCAGCCAGTGAGGAAAAACATTAAAAGGGAGAAAGTAATATTAACCTGGCAACTTCACCAGAGTAGAAAGTAGTTCTGTTGCATATAAATCTGTGAAAAGATAGATTAGCAGAATTTAGTTGGCAAACTTCTGGAGTTTGAAGTTGGCCTTGTTCCCTATGGAAAACTAGTAACTGAGATGAGATGAGATGAGTTTCCAAGAATGAGAACCTAGAATTCTTTTTCCACATCCACTAAAATGCCACATCCTTAGCTTTGGAGTGTATTTTCACCTCTTTTTGGTGCAGTGAATCATTATTCTAGACAAAATGGAACAGATCCAATAAGGGAATTTGAATGTCTGTTCCTCAGGAGTATTTGCTAGCTTAGTAAATATGTGTTTTGAATATCCCCATCTCCCATTAAAAACACCTATCTCCCAAAGGCACGGAAGGACAGTAAATTGAGGTCTGCATCCTTGTGTGTATTCTAAATAAAGAACTTTGAAGGACAGTCTTACTTATTTTCATCAGCTGGGTCTTAAAAGAAGGGAACTACTCTAGAAAAGCTATGTTAGATGGTGATCTGCTGTGGCTGTGAATCCTAAATGGAGGAAGAGAATGGAGAATTGCTTTGTGGATTTTGAGAATCATAAGCTCAAATCTTGAACTCTGCTTTTTATAGGAACTGGGAATGTCAGGAAAAGGAGTAGTGATTCTTTGTGTGAACAAGATAGAAAAGAATACAGCTGTAATGTAGGGAATGTTCTATTTCTTTAAATACAGCTAAACATTTTTGCTTACTTTTATTGTAAGCTTGATTAAAAATTAGAAGCAAAATTTAATTTTTCACTGTAGATGAACACACCATTTTTATCATTATCAAAGTATGTTTCTCTGTTTAGGAAACTCACATATTGTGCATATTTGTTTATTTAAATGTTTTTAATATTTCTAAATACGTTTTAAATATTTTAATGTGTTACAACAAAATACAAGTATTGGTGTTTTTCTGTGCATCAGGGGAAGAGATGGTTACAGTTAACCAAAGTCGCCACTGGATGTCACTATCTCACATGCAAAAGCTGACTCAAAGCTTTCCTTTTGAGCCGGTTTTGTAGAGCTTTTCACCGTAGCTTCATAAATAGTTTCTGCAGCATTTTGGAACGGTCAGGAAGGCTTGGACTGTAGCCTCTGAAAGCATAAATTGTTCTCTGAGCTCCAAGGTACACCTCCAGTCACTTTCAAATGCTTATTGACACTCTTGCTTTTTACATTAAAAAGTACTTCTTGTAGCAGTGATGATGTGCATATATGCTTCCAGAGTCAGGACTGTGGGGGTATTTTGTGTTTTAAAGCTTCCTAATGTGGCAAGGAAATAAATACCCCTTTCGCTCATACCTACATTTCATGTGGAGGATCCTGTCTTCAACCAATTAAAAAGAAGTATAACAACAAAAAAACAATTATGTTATTGTGTTAACAATATGCAGGAAAGCTTACCGAAGCAGTCTGGTTCGTGAACTGGCAGAGCTTATGCATGTCTTCCATTTCTTTGTGATTTACCCTTGCATAATCCATCCTTACCAAGTCTGTCCTTGCTATGTATGTATTGCTAGCCCTTGTTCTCGTGGGGGACTGCAGCTTTCTGGATGTCTGCTGGAAGTACAACACGGCAGGGGGGAAACAGTCTAGGAGGTTCCTGGAGTGTGTGGAAGACAACTTCCTGACACAGCTGGTAAGTGAGCCTACCAGGGGAGGTGCCTCGC
>NW_008795017.1:9572858-9616554 GCF_000699145.1 Aptenodytes forsteri
GCCCAGGGAAGTGGTTGAGTCCCCACCCCTGGAGGTATTTAAAAGACGTGTAGATGAGGTGCTTAGGGACATGGGTTAGTGGGCATGGTGGAGTTGGGTTGACGGTTGGACTTGATGATCTTAGAGGTCTTTTCCAACCTTAATGATTCTGTGATTCTATGATTCTGTTACGTAGCTAGCAGTCACACACAGTCATGATTGAGGTTCTCAGAGTATCAGAAGTCACTTCAGACTTTCTCCGCAATCTGGCAAACGGTACTTGGAAATGTTCAGAGGCTTTATGACTTCATTTGAGAAGTTGTAGGTGCAGAGTTCTCTGCTTGATGTTCCTCTTTGTACCAGGTTTTGAGCCTGGTTTTTTATTTATCCTTGGAATTCATCTGAGCTCTGTTTCCACCCACCACCTCTTTGAGAAGACAGACTTCCCGTTTAAATGGACTTCAGTCCCCTTCCTGTGATTTACATGCATGCACATACACATAACGACTCTGAAAAGATTAGGCAATTATAACCCAGCATGGTTGTGAAATGCCAGCCTCATAACTCAAAAACAATGTGCTTTATGGACCTCTGTTTTGTAGTCTATGTTCTTCTGACCAGTTCCTCCAAATCGTGGCCATACTTACAACACTGTTTTACTGCAAAACTGGAACAGTGTTATACTGAATAAGAAATAGAGGACTCAAAAGGAAGGCCTCTACGTTTCCTATGTTTGTGTTTATTGTTTCATATAATATGAACTGTAGGAACCTTTCTCATAGAGTTTCACAGCATAATGAAGCCAGGAAAAGAGCTGTAACTGGTAATGTGTTACACAGCTACAAGCACTGACTTTAAGTGGTCCCACTGAAATCGTGGTCCTGTTTTCTTTGGCACTGTCCGGACTTAGAACCAGTTGAAACCAACGTCAGGATCAAATGTGTTGCCTCTTTCATCTGAAAATGTTATAATAATTAGCAAGGCATTCAGCAGAACTGATTGAAACAAGGCACGTTTCTTAAAATGGACAAGTTTCAAGTGTCATTTATAACACACTTGTTAATCCAGCCCTGAATCAAAGAGATACAGTCTTGTATACCTTTCCTCCCTTCTGATCCAGCAAAAACCTGAGAAAAAGGTTTTGCACAGTGACCTGAGGGGAGGCAGAATGAAGTTCAGCTGCACAGAGAGGCATCTAGGCTAGGACCCTTCACTGAAATCATACTTAACTCTCAGTTTTAGGATTGTGTTATAAATACACCTAGGTAGTTTCAACTAGCAGGACAGGATGTGAAGTTTTTCATATAATTAGGACTGATACACCTTTATCTTAAGGAACATTAAGCTGGGAAGTGTTTTAATATGGTAGAAACAAGCTTCTAGAAATTCTTCAAGTCATTTAAGTAATCATGCTGTGGGATTGGGATAAATACACGAACAAAGGTAGAATTGTGCTATTCCTTTGCAGTCTGCAGTAATGATCTACCCAACAGCTAATCAGTAATACATCTTGAAGTAATACATAGTAGGATCTACAAGATGTGAATCATTTTAGGTCCATAACTGTAAGAGTCATGCCTCTGATGCCTTGATTTAGGGATTAGTGAGAGTAATCAGCTTCCTATAGCCAGCCTGGAGAGAATGTGGTTTGTAAGGTTTGTACTCAAGCAAAAGCATCACAAAAATGAGGAAGCTGACGTACCAAACAAATAATACAGAAGTCATCAGCCCTTCATGGCAAAGTATTTTCTAGCAGAATCCAAGGAAATGTAAGGTTTTTGGTTGTTTAAATACATTCGATCCACAGCAGTGTTGTAAAATGGGATTAGAAATAGATTTAATGGCTTTACTTAAAGGTGTTGGTTTTGTAGATTAATTGATATTGAGACCTTTTGTAAGCAATCAATCACAGTGTTTTTTCTTTGAAATCACAGAATCAACACAAAAAACCAGTCCAATTTTATCTATTTTCTTGTTTCAATGGCCCTAAATCCTAAATTAGACTAATCATTCTACAGTAATTATCAAAAAGCAGGACACAACATCCCTCTGATTAAGATGAGCTAATTTATAAAAAAAGCTCATGAGACCAATTTCATTCTAGCAAATTGGTTTATTGATTTTTACCATCAAAGATTCAAATTAATTAGTAAATAGTGTATGTTATCCAAGTTCTCTGCTTCCCCCATGTTGTAGGAAGAAAAAATGTAACATGCAAAATTAGCTGACTGGATTTACATGAGAGCAAACAATGCCTATTGTAATGGTATATGATTTCCACATAACTCTCTTTGAAATAGAAGTGAAAATATTCCAAAATATTATTAAATAGAGCTTCTTCAGAAACTGATTTATCAGTAACTGTTTGATACCTGAAAACAGAATTTGAAAATGTACAGAACACATAGCTTGTAGGTAAGCTATGGTTCCCTAAACCATTAACTTGTATAAAGTTTTTTAAAAGTTTGGCAAGTTTTATATTTGAATGAAATATACTGGAGAGATTGATTTATACATCTGTGTCAGAAAAGAGAAAGCAAGCTTTTCTCCGAGCTCTGAAGAAACTCATGGAATTTATGACTTTCAAGACTTCTGCGTTAAGAGAAATCATCCAAAAAGACTCTGAAATCACAATTTTGACACTGTAAGTGGAGTGAAATACATTGGAGTCTTTCAGATCTTTTTGTAGTATGAACTGCAAGTCATATTAATATGTTTGTAAAGTGAACAGTAAAATTAATACACTTAAAGACAAGTTGTCATGGTTGTATCATGATCGAGAAATATAAAATAAATGCCAAGTAAGCTAAAATTACAGAAAAAAATTGATATTATTATCACATTTTTTCAACTGACTACTTATTTGTAAATATGTAAGTATTACAATATGTAATACTAACATATTATGCATGTTAATACATATCAATATTGACAAATTCTAGACTGCAATAGCTCAAAAATGTCACCAAAAATCCTTTCAATTGAAAGATGGAGACCTTGTCCTCTCAAATAAAAACTACCCTCTTTTGAAAGTCTAGCTGAGGCTTCATACAAAATGTTGAATGAAAATGCTAAAACCATACTAATTGCATTAAAGTTAAAATTCATTGCATTTCTTTTTTTTATTTTACCTTGCAAATTATGGGTTAAAATACTACCAGTCAGAATATTATACTCAGTTAAACAACTCCAGAGCCTTCTGGTTTTGTTGTGTGTATGCCCATTAGGTAGACACGTATTAATTCAATTCTAATTGGCAACAGCCATTATCATGCAATATCATTAACTTAGATAGTTATCGTCGAAGATACCCTTATAGAGTGGTCACCTCATTTAAATTTAACCCAGTTAAGTGTGATACGCTATAGCTGTATTAACTCATCAAAAAAAGATAAAGTGGAGAATATACATAATTCTTTCAATTGGCAGTATTATATCTTAGCTAGAAAGCAATCAGTTTGCTTTGTAACCCTTAGAGGGCTCCATTGCTATGTAGTACTGGGAAATAGGCTAATTTGACATCTTTACGTATTCTGACATCTACTGTAATTTAATTTATGCCTTATATTAACTCTGTTTACATGGTTTTAACTGTGTGCAGAACCGTCCAAGCTGGTTAAAAGGTCTGATGACGTAGATTTAGATTTTGTGAGATGAAGTAGAATGTCTACAAAGCTGTTGTGTATAGATTTACAGGAATTAGTATCATAAACATGACAGGATTCTGAGTTCCCAAATTTCAAAAGCATGAGGACTGGTCCAGAAGCAAAATGATTAAATCATGACTTAATAATTTCTCATGATTTTCCGAATGCTTCACTGTCCATCCAGAGTTTCTGTGTGTAAATTACAGCATTGCAGTGCAGGTTTTTCTCTTTAACAAGCTAATATACTTAAAGAGGTCGGGGCAGGGTGTTGTCTCCAAACAACAAATCTCTTACAGGGGAAGAAGCGTAAGAATCCCCCCTTTTCTTCCTTCCAGGGGATTCAGGTGTGACTCAGCTCCTTTCTAGAGGCATGAAAACAGCTGAGAGTAACCATAGCTCTAGCAAAGGGCTAGAATCACAAATAAGAAGTGTTTGATATGAAAGAGAAGAAAGACCACGGAAGTGGTAACAGTGAAGTCGCAAACACATATCGACTGTCTGTCTAGAAGAAGATGCTATTTTAAAGGCCAAAGGGAAGGTTGCCACACTAACTGAGACATAAGAGACCTAGAAGGACAGTTGCAACTTCACAGATGGTTCCCGTAGGATCTCCTGTACACAGCAAATGGGAAGGGGGCTGGAATGGAACTGGAAGTGAGGCGTGCATAGAAACAAATTTGGGTGAAATGAGGCATTGAAGTCAGGTGTGCTTTTGTTTGTTTAAATTTTTTTTTTAAAAAAGCTAATATTTTGAAGGAAAAGGTAAGAAGAAAATCAAGGCAAAGAATAAGCAGAGGAAAAACTGCATGAAAAAAACACAAGATGAGGTGGATGTTTTGGGACAAGTGAAGGAAATAGGAGAGTGACTGGACATTTCTACATCTGGGACAAGGAAAGGAGAAGACAGCTATCTGGGGGAAAAGAGAAATGGACAATAAAGTAAAAAGAAATGTTCCTTACAGCCTGCCAGCTTTCTCTGGGAAGAAACTGGCACATTCCTGTGGATAAAGATCCTCCACAAGAGCTCCTGTGAGAGAGGCCAAAATTACATTGTTCATGTAAGCTGGAAACTCTTCTAAACCCGTCAAAACATGAGAATGAAAACTCTTTCAGAAATAGCAAACGCTTAATAAATAGGTCAGTGCTGAGAATTAAAAGCCATTTAACCTCATGCACTGCCTCCACCGCTCTGCTGAAGAGGGAGACTGACCACAAGATATTACTCCCTGTTCGTTTACTCTGTGGATTAGGGTGTGCTTTATGAGTCAAAATGTTTCCCTCAGCTCAGTTCATCTAAATCATGAAGAAATTAGCCATGACCGTTTCAGCTCACAAATCAGGCAACCACAAAGAAGTGTCTTTGCCAGGATCAATACTTTGCTCTGCGTTTTCAGACTCACCTGATCTGAGCTCTCCGAAGTGAAACCGCTGCCAGCATGATCTCTTCCTTGACTGCCTTTCCCTTGAAGTGGAAATGGGAAGGCGTGTGTTGCTCCACCCAGAAGTCCCTCATGGGTTTCCTTACAACAAACCATGCTCTAGTCGCTACAGGATTCAGTATCAGGAGACTCATTCAGAAGCTCGCTGGTTGACTATGTATCCTGGAGCATGCTAAATGATCTCTCTGCTGAAAAGTGGAAACTACCCACATTGCTAGATTCTTTCATAGCCTTGGTGAAAATGGACTCCATAAGCACAAAGGTATTGTTATTAATATTAGTCTTTATTCTTGAAGGAGTTCATTTCCCAAGAGAAGAGAAAAAGAAAATAGGTATCCTGGCAAGAATGGGATGTTAAGAGTAAGAAACCAAAATTTTATGCCATCTTAAAGTATTTTTCTAATACTAGTAAGCCTCCTATCTAAAATAAGAAAATAGGATTTTAAAAGTGAAATGAATGACTGTAGTGCTAGTAAGGGTAGTATAGTTTAAGGTGGAAAATATGTATGGGATATATTAAAGTTCCACCAAATTTAAAAGAAATAGGCAGGAAGGAAGGAAAATTATTGCATGAATCATACTCCCTTGGGTAACAGTGTCAGCAGACTCAAAATCATCATGTTGCACAGGACAAACAGATGAGCAAATTGATGAGTAACTGACAAAAACTTTTTTGTTTTCTGAACACTGAACTAGCAAACAGATCTTTTTATATAATAAAGATGTGAGGTAATCACTACCATCTCTCTGAAAGTCAGAGCTATAAGGAAGGATATAAAAGAGCAGATGGTATGTTATGATGATGCCCTAACAAATGCAAACAGCCATACTACTGCAAGAATGTTTCTTCATGGACCAATTTAATCACAGTGAGTGGATTTTGCCCTTATTACTTTATAGCAGGTATTTCTAGCATGGTTTAGCCCATTAGATTTGTCTCAGTTCTTTACACCACATGGCTCAAATTTCTTAACTAGAAGGGTTTGAATTTAAGCTGACCCCTTCCTGGGCCTAGGTTTGTTCCTCTGTTACACGGAGTGAGAGCCAACACGTAAGCAATTTGGATAATCAAGGAGTATTGACTTGGCCCCTAAGCTGACAGTATAGACCAGTATTTTTTTAAACTCTCTGAAACTTTACTTTGTTTGTATCTATCTTAGTGTGATCTCCCAAATTCATTTTTTTTAATTCTTTCTTGGTTAGGTAGGGAGATAATGGATCAGACATATTTCAGACTGCAAGTTTTTATGATTGCTCTTCTACCTTGAGGTGATGCCAGCAATTCCCTTCCTCAAGCACCACTTCAGTTAACCCTGGAAAGTGTTTACACAGAACTAGCAGTAAGTTATTAGAACGATATTACAATTCTAATGTGAAAAACTAACCATATTCAGAAATAATTTGGTACTGACAAAGCATTGGTACAAAGATATCTACAAGAAACAAGATGGACACTGAGGAGAAAGAGAAGACAGTAGAGACCAATGGGGAGCCAATGGGGATACTCTTTTTTCTCTGACTTTTCTGAAAACTTAATATTTTCCTCTCAAATGACATTTACAGCTTGAAAATATTGATAAACTGTACTACAGCAAGATATCAAAACAGCTCATGTCTTTTAAAAATTACACATTATGCAACATATGAACTTTAGTTATGATTTCCCAAACCGTAGTGTGGGAACAAAAGATAAAAGGTTCCCAAATAGGGTGTTAGAGCAGTTGTAGCCTAGCTGCAATGTGATAGCATGATAACTGTTAGTGGTTGGAATGGAAGTACAAATGGTAAAGTGAGAGGAAGACAGAAGACAGATCTATGTGGCAAATGCTCCAAACAAAAAAGACAAATTGGTAATTATATCTGACCTGCTCTACTTTGCAAACCTTCCAATTCCTTATGTCAATATAGAGAAAAGGCTATAATCCTCATTCTCAAATGTGACCATTAAAATAGCATCTGCCTCAACACTTAAATAGAAAGATGAAGTATTCAGTGTTCATTTCTAAGACTGCAGTCTCAAAAGTACCTCATTTGCAATTATACCTGTCTTTTATATAGCTTGTGGAATGCCTGAAATCCATTCACCTTCACTAAGATGTACTGTAAACTATTAAAATTTATTAAAAGCACAAAATACTGAAATAATGTTAAGTAATATCACAAAATACATTTATGGATGGAACTTTCTATTTTCTATTAAAAAGGCTAATAGACAAATACAAATAAGACAAACACAGCCTTTCCTTTTATGACACAGAAAGCAGAAGAAAGAGCGTAACACTCCTAGAGAAGCAGAAATTGGAAGAGAGAAATTACAAACTCTCTTTCACATTTTAAATCTTCTTACTTCCATTTGTGAAACATAAATTCTTAGCTTAATGTTCTTGAATGAAACAGCTGCAGAGGTTCTATTTTTTAAGTACTTCCACATGATCCGATGCAGCAATCACAACTCACGTAGACATTCTTAGCTGGATTATACCAGCTACCTGTTCGCTGATAGCAGGGGAACCACACGAGCATGTCAAATTAACACCAAGTGGCTGGCAAGCACTCAGCTCTGGGCTGTCACAGAACAAATTATGGCAGAAGCATTTATTCAATGTCCACTAGCTTGAACTTCTCAGTGGCTACTTTCTCCACTTAAATGATTTTTTAATTTGATACTAGAAGATGTAAAAAGATGACAAGTCCCTCCAGATCAAAATACTTCAGACCTGTCCGAACTTTCAGCCCTCAATGTATTCAAGAATTTTTCTGTTTTCAAATAAGCAACCAACTCAAACCCTTAAGGACACTGACAGTTTCAGTGTAAAGAAGTTCTGTTTTCTCTGCTGAAAGCTGGGAAATGAAGTCTGCTCCATGAAGTTTACCAAATTCTGCATTTAGGATGTCCAAACATACTCAGTGCCATTTTCTTTCTTCTAGCAGACATTTCCTTTACACTTTAGTCTCTGGGATAAATGCTTATAAATGGATCTATTCTATATTATATATTTTTTAATATATGTATTATATATTATATATAATATAAATGCTTATTTTGGATTCCTATTTTGACTCCAGTTTGAAAAGTTCATTATAATCTATCCCACTGTAAGGAAGAATAGGAAACCCTATCAGGGCTTCCAACAAGACTTCCCTTTCTGACCCTCCCTCAAGGCAGGCGAATCATCCAGACTAATGAAAACTGACATCTATGAATTTGACGCCTGACAGAATGCATCCAGTTTTGGAGTAAGAGGCATTGTTGTGCTTTTCCTCACCCTCTGTTTATCACTGTTTGCAGTTTAGGAAAGTGGTTGTGGCTTAGCCTTTCTGTAGGTATTCTCACAGCAGGGAACTCCACCTTCTGCCAGTGGCTGACAGTTCTGGTTCTGCCTGCAAGCTCCAAGCAAACTGAAGATGCAGAAGAGGACCTTCTCATTGAAGCAAAGCAAGTTATCTAGTAAACTCACATATTGCCCTCCACTGATGATTTTGAGATCATCTCAGGATTTTATGCCCTACCATCCTAGTTTTCAGGCGTGATTAGCTTTTACCCTTATTAGAGTTTATAGCTAATCTCCTTCATTTATAAATAAATCAGAAAGCTGTTACACACTGTGGACTGGACACCACTTGGGCTGTACAATACTATTTAAAGTTCAATGTTAGAATACTGCTTGCCTTTTCGTTGTGTAGGTTATGTAATTTTTCAAGAGGGTAAAAATTACTGATTTATAAAGACAGAATATGATATTCCCATACTGAGAGATAATAGGAAAAATGAATAAAATAATGGCTCTGCTGGATCAGACCAAATCCATTCCGGTGTCGTGTCTCTGACAGTGGCCGATAGCTGTTACTTAGTGAAGTGTGTAAGAACAAAAAAATCATAGGGCCCCAGCTGCCTTACCACCACCACCACCTGGTGATTTTTGCCATGGGACATCCTGGTAAGAACATTTGCATTAAATAGCCTTTGATGCACTCTTTTTCCCCAGGATTTTGTCTTTTTTTTAACTCATTAAAACTTTTATTAACAATAGTGCTAATTTGCTTGAAGTTCTTCAGCATTTTCCAAGATTTTAATGACCTCTAGTCAACTCTGAAAGCAAAGTACATGAACACATGTGAGTTTGTACACTGTACATGATATCTGATACCATGTTCCAGATAACTGGCCTATCTGGTCCCTGTTTAAAATGATAGGTGGATGCCAATCTGACTTGTGACCTTATAGCTTGACAAATTCAACGTGGACAAATAATATGTCTACTTTCTTGTCCTCCTGGGGGGGGGTGGTGGGACTTTTTGACAAAGTATATGTCGGTAATTGATTGAAACTGATGTTATGGGGGGTTTTGTTGTGGTTTGTGTTGGTTTTTTTTTTTTAGGAATGAGCTCTTTTCCGTAACATTTTTGTTGGTGGAGGTTTTTCAAGTCTAAGCTGGAACTGCTGATCAGGATGATCAGACAGAAACAGATGGAGGGAACCTCATGATAACTAATAGCTCAATGAATGGGAACCTCATTTAGAAAGGGTTATAACTAGATTCACACTCCTGACCTGGATTAGACAGGAGCTTGAGACTCACCACAATGGAGTGCACTTACCAGCAGCCTCTTAGATCTTCTTGGACAGCCTGTTCTTACTATCTCCTGTCAAGGGCCACTTTAGCCCAAGAGAGCTCAATTATTAGACAATGAGAAAACCTAGTTCAAAGTCTAACCTGATGTGACAAGATGCACTTGTCACAGTCATGCCTGTTGGTTCTCCAGCCTCCGTGAACGGTCTAGCCATCAAAATACTCTGGAATGAGGCTCCCTATTGTTTTTTGTCTTGACTGTGAATGTAAACAAAGGATATATTTTTGGAAATGCTTTTAGGAACACTTGAATAAATCTTAAGTTATTCTTTAGGTATCATACTGGAAACAGGTAGACAGTTTTTTAGTTGGATCACTAAAGAAATGGAAAGAGAAATCACTGCAAAATATGCTTAAAAATTAGTAGCATTAGTTTCAATGTTCATAATACTTAGGCAATTTGAAACAAGGAATCAAGAGATACAGAAGGAACAATTCAATGTTTGAGCTCTCTTATTTTTAAGAAGACTGCCGTACAACTTTCAAGAAAAAAATATAGTGCTGCAAAAGCTTATGTACATGCATAATTTTGTTAAATAATCTTCTTTCTTGCCTCATTATAATTATTCACATGCATGGGAATTCGTAAGATGATGACTGTCAATATGTATAGTAAAATTAACTTTTAACCACATGCATATGTCAAGGAAGGACTGTTGCTAATCTTTTTGTAACAGCTTAAACGATCATTATTCTTGCTGTTCTTGACAGCTTTTTCCTGCTTAGCTGTTGAAAACATTTTAGTATTATATGGTGGCTTTTCTCCAGGTTTACAGTATATTGTTTTCTTGTTGCAAGAGGGAAAATTTACATTAGCCTTCATATATAGTACTTGACATTTATAGTGCAAGTGGGATTGATTACTTTAACACATGAGAAAACTGCAGCCTTAAAATATACAGAATATGAGACAATATCATCATGTCCCAATACATTATTTACTTTGTACTATTAAATGCTCCACTGCTGGTCAGTTTCAGTAATCTTGATATCTGAATTTCTTACTATGAGAACATAAATTAAGTCTTAATGCACAGGCGTTTCTGAATGTCCATCGATGTTGTATGTATTGCTGTGTTATTATTTCACCTGTGTCAGTCCCACTGTGCAATTTTGCCTGAAACCCAGGCAAAGACATTGACAGTAAAGGTGTTATGAAAAATGGATACATTTTTAAGGTTTGGAATTTTGGTTTGAGTAACTATATAACAGTTTTGACAAAATCTGAGCTGCTTTTCCCAACCAAAATGATGTCTGAAATTAGCCAGATTATTTTTCTGGAAAGAAAACTGGTTTGGGATTTTGTGTAATATTTTGCCTCTTAGAATTGCACAAACTTTGATGTTATTCCCAAAATCATGAAAGAACAAAGCTGTATAGTATACATCAAAAATGCTTTTTAAGTTGTAAAATCAACGTGAGAATCCTTTTTTTTTTTTGTGAGGGCCTTTGCTTGCATTTCCTTAAAAGTTCTCATTTCCTTTAATTATAAAAAAACATGGCAGTTCAACTCACAACTTTTGGGTCAAAGCTATGCCTAAAATTCTCTTACAGTTTGAGGGCAAAACCTGACACAGACTTCAGCTGTGATTCTCACGAGGGACATTCCTTAGGTAGTGAAGTGAGCACCAGCCTCAATGACGCATAAGATTTCCCCCATCTGTTCTCTTACTATGTATGCATTTCCCTTACCCCATCCCCTCCATCTCTCCTCACCCCCCAAATTCTGATAATAAAAGTCAGGTAACTTTTCACTTCATCTTAACAACAACCTCTAGCAATACCAATTTTGTTTGTTCTTTGAATTGAAAGGAATCAGATAAGAAAATGATAAGAAAGCAGTTAACTGAAGTTTCACATTGTCATGTTAGAAATACAAATTAATGTTTTGGCTTTAAAGAAAAGAAAAGTCAGGGAGTTTAATATCTTGAAGTGAGATGACAGAGGAAGTCATAGCAACACTATGACATACGGCACCAGCGAAGGCAGGGTAAGAAAGACACGTGCTCCAGGACGCCCTCTAAGTGGGTGCAGCGTAGAAGGAGTTGTCTTCAGGTCCTATCAGATACTGCTTTTGCCCTTCCTGCTAGCCAGGAGGAGGAGTTGCACACCCACAGCGTATGGATGCCTGGTGGGCAGCAAGTGCTGGAAGAATCTGAGTAGAAAAGGGGTGCTAAAATATCTCACTACTGCCAATATACCATTCATCCTTGCTTAAGAAAGCTGTTGCAAATGACTGGTGAGATGCCCGAATAATATTGCTGTACAATTGATTGTGCTTTATTTGACAAAAACTTCATTAAATCCTAATGCTTTGCTCTTCTACGTGACTTTTCTTCCACTAACCTTAGAAATACCTCACATAGATTAGTAAACATTATTAGCTTTTATACACAAAGACAATACATACCAAGTTTAAGGATGTACAAGTTCTGTTTAGGGAGAGAGAGAGAAAGGTGAGGAAGCTGCTTTGCTGTTACCAGAAAGCTGTTGCTCCCCATCTCCAGAAGACCATTAGCACAGGAAGCAAAGGGTCACTTACCCTTTTCCTGAGAGTATTAGTTAACATTCAACCTATCCTGGAGCAAAGAAACACACTGTACTGTATAAATAAATGAATTCTATGTCACTGAAAAAATATGTTAGAAAGATGTTAATGGTGACTGCAAAAAACCCCTCATCTGAATTATTTTTCTGGTTAATAATTAGTGGTAGGTTACTTACAACTGTAAGTTTAAACTTGCATGATTAAATATATATATAGCACATTTGACATTTTCATACTTAGTATGTAACTGTTAATGTTTAATAAGCAATTAATGATGTGGTTTAGATCTTGACTCCTAACTGTTTATTCTTTAAGAATTGATAAAGATAACAATGTTTAATAGTTTTTCATTTAATTTAATTTTATTTGCACAGTTATGGGAGAACCACTTTGCCATACTTAATTTCATTGCGTGGAGAAATCCTGATTACAATGGTGTCATAAGTACCTCATTTACAGTCAGTGTTTCCAATTTTGCCTTTCTGCCAAAATCAGCTTTAACTGTAAAATAAAAACAGACTCCTTGTACATGACACTTACCCCAAGGTTACCATTGCTAGACAGTCTAAACACTGTTTTCCAGCTAACACCTTTAAAGGCTTTACAAAATATTATTTCCTTGTCATGCAAGCTTTTGGCCATAAGGTCTCAAGATTTTCTGGGCAATTTAAAATTAATCACCTAACAATTAACAACACACCTCAGCTAGTGGAACTATCTAGGAGCAACTATTATGCAAAACTAAAAAAAAGTCATAAGTTTTGTATTTTCTACTCTCCTCTTTTTTTTTTTTTTTTTAAAGTGATGTTCCTTCTGGGTCTCTGTGAAGTATATCATCTCATTCTATTTTTGTATGATCTTCAAAGAGCTGTCATCTCCACTACATATCACTGTCGGCTTTATATAAACACATCCATTTTGATAACTTCAACATGTCATAATCTTTTAGAAACAGATGCAGGAAAAGTAGCATGAACAGTATTGTATGATAATAATTACATATAACTAACGTACATTTAACCTTTTTATTCCAGGGCATTATTCAAATTAGTCTGTGCCAGTTTTAGGAAACCTTTGCCTTTTAAGACATTTTGTTTTAATTATTCACGACATTATTGTAACACTACCAGTATAATGTTTAATTTCCTTTTTTAGTGGAAGTGCATCCTACCTAAAAGGTGGCAGCTTAGGTAAGTGGGTAAAATTCTGATTAATCAGATGTGTATTGGATTTCCTGAATTTGCAATTACATATTTCTAAAATTCCTGGAGCTAAAGAGGAAATAAGAATTTGGGCGATTGCTCAAAAATAGCAAATGAGCCCTTCTGGAACGTAGCGCTGGGTGAATACTAAAATTACATGTTTGTGAATTGTTCGTAAATCAATATTTCCAATAGGATAAAATGAGTTTATTGTAGATTCTAATTTGAGATTATTAGTACTGATCCAGTGTCTGGATTTCTTTTTACTGAACACACATACTTAAGATATGTGTATTTAATCCATTAAACACTAGGAAGTCTACATTTATACATAAGTTCTCTGTTTTCTGTTGTTTTAAAGAAGACTTTATATTCATTTAATTTACTTGAAAACTTACATCTCTTCTGACTCAAGTCCAGGAATGGATCCTAACAACCAGTTCAAAAGAACAAAAATGAAAAGGAAAGAACAGTATCCTACTTAATATATCTCTTTTTCAGTACTCAGATTCTTCTCCCAATGACTTAATGAATCTGCCCAGCTCTTTAATCCTACTTTGAGTCACTGATCTGGCCTGGCTAGCCTGCAGGATCATGCAAAAGAGAGATGTGAACAACAGCTGCTTTATTACCAGCAGAGGTGAAAAAATGAATTAAACATTCAAAATATGAATGTTGGAAAACCAAAATGAGATTTTCCCTCACCTTCTATTTTCTTCTTATGAAGTCTCATTTTTCAACTTATTGGTAATGCCTCATTCTAATTATAACGTGTTGTTTGTTTTCAGTTACAGAAGCCTATTTCTTTTGTAATGTTCCTATCTGTAATTTGACCAGTTAGCTCCTGATAGTATGAAATAAAAAGTTATGATTTTCTTGCTATTTCCCTTTCAGACTTTCTTTGCTCTTCTAGAAATCTTATACTTCTCACCTTTTAAAGAAGCTATTACTCTACTACTATTACACTGAGCACATTATTACTTCTATATAGTGGTCTTATTGGGGGGAATACAAAGATGCTAGAAGCTGAAACTGATAATGATCCTGTAAGAAAGCAAAAATTCCCTGCTATTCCCTGCTAACCTCACTAAAGAGAATGGGAACAAAAATCTTGTGGCTTTGCCTCTGTTGGTTCTGGGTTTTTTTACTTAATGCATCTGTGCCTCTTCATGATCAGTTCTATTTTAATTTTTTTGAGGGTGAAATGTCATGTCATATCTTGCTGATTTGAGCAACATTTCTCAATGTAATTGCAATCACAATTTTCTTCTATCACAATTATGTATTTTATTGAAGCAGACCTCAAAAACTTTGGGAATGGTTTTTGGATAATAGTAGTGAAATTACACAAGTGGCTGAGATAATCACAAGATTTCATTCAAACATCCTTGTGGAAAAATGGCCAGTCCCCTTCTTAGTTAGAGAGTACGCAATGGCTGCTTCTATAGCACCTTTGCTATACCATGCTAGGGACTGAGCCTTTTCCATGAGCTAATCAGTTCAGACTTACTGGTATTCATGTTGGCTCTAGCAAATGGACACCGGAACAAACCATCCTCTCAATGGTATCCAGGTTTTCTTGCAAAGGTGAGGTCCAGAATGGAGCCTGGATGCAACCTTGCATGTATGTGGAGCACACGATCAGGGACCAAGCCCTAGAATAAATCATAGCAACCTGATGCATCTAATGAGCTGTTTCAGAATTCTGTTCTTGCTATTGAGCAACCTGCTCATCTTTCTAAAACAGCTGTTGCAGAGATAATGATCTGAGGATGCATAAAAGAAGGGAAGGAACAGTTTCATTGAGTGTAATCTGGTCTTACTGACCTGAACTTTGTGGCAGTATATCCACTGGCTTCAATGCATCTAGACTTCTACTTACTGCATTTACTAGAGCTCCAAAATGTGCTACAAGGTTTCAACAATTCTCACAATATAGTGGGGATCAGCTGAAGGTTTATAGTTACGCAAATTGTCTGAATGAAAGCAAAACATGCCGAGTGGGAAGAATATGAACCATACGGGCAAACAAGGCTAATTTAACCTAATTTAATTCACAGCATTATCAGGAATGCCACATAGCAAGCAGGATCTAATACAGGCAGCCTCTCTTCATGGAGAGAATTAGGGCATGTAAGAACACATGCAAGTTATGAACACATTCTGCTTGTCACCTTGGACTATCCTGAGAGGTGGTGTTTTGGAGGCATGAGCATTTTAAAGAAAACCGTATTCAGACATGACCAGTACAGTAAATGAATGAAACATTAATACTGTTCCAAGGGTCTAAATGTTTTAAGTATCTGTGCCTAACAAAATCATTTCCTCTAAAAACTAGCGTCACTAGGGGGTAATCAAATCACTCTTGCAGGTGGTAAATCTGTGGAAGTATCACCTCTACTGAGGTCCAGGAGACAATACACCATAGTCGCTTCTGGTTAACAAGCCTGGAAAAGCACTGAGAAACAGCCCTGATCAGGAGACACTGACACACTTATTTTGGAAAAAAGATGTGAAAAGCTGGTGGACTGGAACTATTGAGTGTCTATATAGCTGTAACTATGGCTTATAATTTATATGTTGCCCTCTGTTTTTTCTTCATAGATTTGAACTCTAACACTTTTTTACTTCAGAAAAGCTGGCTGATCATGTGTTAACTGTGGCACTGTCCCTGAGCAAAAGAAAAGCTTTTCTAGTCAGTGAATTTAAACTCAGATACACCATGAAGTACATTTCAAAGGGACTGTAGAAGTTGAATGCAGGTTATTCCACAGACACTCCTGGACTGAGTATTTGTTAAAAGCAAATTTACTGAGATTTTTCCCATAGCTTGATGCTCACATTGATGCTCATCTCTCAAACAGGATGGTTGGTTGCAGAAGGAAGGTGGAAGAAAAGAAATTTAAACATTTTCTACTAGAAAAGTTTTATCAGAAAATTTTCAACTGATTCTAGTAAACCCCAGATATACTGATCTGGATGAGACAATCCATGTACAATTCGATACGTTGTTCCAAGAACTTAGTGTCAGTCCCCTGCTGGGCACAGCCAAGTGAGTGAACAGCAGTGTCATTAAAAAGGGAAGGAACTTTGAATAATTAAAAAAAAAGGTGAGGTGAGTTCAACAGAGCTGTATCCTTCCTTGGTGTAGACTCTCACACTACAGCACACAGAGACTTATTAGGATGAGCAGTTGAAGAATAAAGCCTTAGTGAAGAACAAAACCTTAGTGGCAGCATCTATCAAACTGTGAGCTGAAAATAGCAATGTCTGAAACCATTAAAAAATAACTGTATGCCAGGACACTACGGCAGAAGAAACACTATGACAAGACCGCCAACCCTCATTGTAAGCACAAGAGCGTGGTTGCAAGCAGATCACCTCTGACAGCCTGCCAAGTGGCACCTGTAGCATTCTACCTCAGGTAATACAGCTGAATGTCACTCTGTCTTCCCTTCTAGTAACCATGCTGTGTATAGAGATTTATTAGCCTGTTACTGTCTCCAGTTCAAGGTTTAACAGAAAGTGCATACTTATTGCGTGCATGGACTGGGCCAGGAGGAGAACCTTGGCCCCAGACCTGGTGGCAGAGGTTGAGACAGGTGCACAGGGCTCAAAGCTGGCGTCTTCATCTGCTGGCATTGCTGGCAGCTGCGGCACATAGCTTCTGGCTCGCGTCCCCCTGGGCTCCACAGAGCACTGCTGAGATAGATACGCTCGTTATTCCTCTGGGGGTGCATTTCATTGAGTGTACCTCAAACGACGGCAAGGCCGGGTCTTGCACTTTGGCCACAACAACCATCAGAACCCATCAGCGTGGTGGTTTTACATCATGGTTCTAAGGCTTTGTGTTCTGTACTGCTGGGTGTCATTTTTATGCTACATGGGTATATGAGAAAGTAAGGTGTGCTGGGTCTGGAGAAAGGGCACCACCAGCCCTGACAGTCCCTGCCTGGCCCCCTCATGGCCTCCCCCCACCCTGCCCACAGCCCAGGACCCCATTTCAGCCCCCCATGGCCGTCAGCCCCTGTCTGAGCAACAACGCGGCAGGGACGGTCTCCAGCTCCCCACAGCCCAGCCCTGCCCGACCATGGGCCCCACCGAGCTGGGCCCACCCATGGGCCCATGTCCCGGCCTGGCCTCAACCTGTCCCCAGGGAGGTCCCTGATGCCTGGGCCTGGGGCTGCCCTGGTGCCCCCCCACTGCACTTCTCTGCTTTGTCCAGCTGTATCACTTCAGTACTAGAAGAAGTACCTGTTCCTATAAACCTTGCTTTCCTGATGTCCCTAGTGAAACCTATCTGCAACAATTTTGCCGATAACTCATTCTCACATAACAGTTTTGTCCTCGTCCAAATCAGTTAAAAAAATACCCTGCTGTTGGCCACCACTTGTAACAGCATCTTCTGATCTTGCTCTTTATAAGGACTGGACTGCAACAGCTGGATCCAAAAGCTTGAATTAAGGACCTGATTTAATTAGCTTGTAGCTAAATAATACAGTCATAAACCTCCATTAGTACTGTACACACAGAAACAAAAAAACAGGACAGATTATATTTAGTACGACAAGGAATGAAAAGTATTATATAAAATTGCTAAAAGTCAGAGTGAAGTCTATCTCCCACCCTCAAACCCATAATCATGTTCATAAAATGAGGCCATGAGGCAAACCAAACACAGCTGGTAAATCTAGCTCAGCCCTTGAACTGGAACTTGAATGCTCCAGAGAAAAGTATTGATGGAGCTCAAGAACCGATGAGAGAGTCATTGATGTTCAGAGATGCAGTGCTGAAACCTCCCACCAAGAATCAGAATCGTCTCCTCAACTTTCAAGATGTTCAAGTAATCTGCCCTGATCATCCTGCCGTCAGCTAATAAACATCTATTTGTGTGCTAACAAGCACATTGGGCACAAAAATACTAGCTTAGTAATCTTAGAAGGAACAATGGATACTGACATTTACCGAGTAGGCAAATTATTGCTGTTTTTCAGCTTTGATATATATGACCTTTATTTAATTTACATAGAATTATAGGAAAATATAGATTGGAAAGGATCTCTGGATGTCATATAGTTCAACCTCCTACTCAAAGCAGGGTTAGATCAAAATTAGATCCATCTGCTCTGGGCTTGTCTAGTTGAGTTTTGAAAATCTCTAAGGTTGGAGATTTCACAGTATCTTTAGGGAATGTATTTCAGTGTTTAACCCTCTCATTGTAAGATTTCTTTTTTGAAGTCCTGGTGTTGGTCTTCAATAGTTTCAGAAAGTAATGAAAAAGAAAACTGAAAAAAAACCAGGAAAAAATAAAGTATTAATTAAAACAAGTATTTTTTATATGTTTTCTAACTGTTCATTTTTGAATGATAGGAAAACCAAGCAAACTCCAAGAATAATAAACAAACAAAATCCTCAAATAAAATGTTCTGAATCAGTTTAAGCAGGCATTTTATTTATTTATATGTTTTCTAACTGTTCATTTTTGAATGATAGGAAAACCAAGCAAACTCCAAGAATAATAAACAAACAAAATCCTCAAATAAAATGTTCTGAATCAGTTTAAGCAGGCATTTTATTTAACTGCAAAAAAAGGTTTATTTTTTCCTATAAGAAAGAAAATTGTATTTGCATTAACCAATGTTAAAAATCAGTTATTCATGCAATCATCTAGACTATTTTGATACTACTTATATTACCCACAGAACAATTGTGTTGCCTTCTGTGTCCAGGACTGTATTCTGCATTGATCAATCCTATTAATAATATATAAGTATTTTATGAGTGGTTTTTCGTGAATACTACAACTTTGTAGTTCAGACTTACTGAACTGCTTAGGGAGCAGCAGAAGCAGGATCATTTTGTCATATTCATTTTGCAATTGTAAGAAACAGAATTAGTAAATCAAAGAATTGGAACAGTTGCAAATTATGAGAAAACAGCAGACAATGATGTTCAATAAGGGAGGGAGTGAACATATCTCAAAAGACTATTATAATTCAAAATGATCTTGACAAACTGGAAAAATGGTCTTAAAACACTGTGATATTTAACAAAATAAAATGGAAAATTCACTTGGACAATCTATTTCAGTAATACAGAATGGAGAACTGGCAAGTTAGCAGTTTTATAAAGGAAATATTTAGAGATTATAATGGCCAATAAAGTGAACATAAACCCAGCGATATCATCCTCTAGAGCTACAGGTGAACAGCCTGTAGCATATAAAGAGGGTCATAGCCTGCATGACATATAAAATAATCTTTGCTCCCTCTTCAAAACTGTTTCCTCAGTTGGGAGTGTTGTGCAAGTTTGGAGCTCTGCTCTTCATGAAAGATATGGAGGAGTTACTGAGTGGAAGAAAAAGAAGTCTGAGGCAAGACATGAAAACACTCTTCAGATCTATGAAAGGCTGCTGAAGAGAGGAAATTAATGAGCTGTTCTCCCCTTTGGAGTTGGAACACGCTTAAATTGCAATATAGTTCCAATAGATTAGGCTTAGCAAAAAAATTGCCTAAAATCTTACCTTCCTAGAAAGTGATGCTATAATGGCAAGTTCTATCAGATGGCGTATTAGAACCTGTTAAATCTTTTCATCATTATAGAAGACATTTCAATATTTTAATTTCTGAAATAAAATCCGTTTTTTTCCAGGGTCTGTGATTTGGGTCAATATGCCATTTCACTCCTAAGGAGGCTGTGAGTAAACTGGTTACTCTATTTTTATTAGCAATGTGTTATGTCAGACTGTGTAAGTAAACATATACTGTCTACTCTACACAAGGCAATATAATTTTTTAAAATTCAGATTAAAAAAGGATGAAAACATCCCTTTAACACTCCCAGTTTGAAATTTTATTAATTTTCAGCTTCGAGATTCAGATTTATCATACTTCCAGTCTTTTCTAAATCAGAAATATATTGTAATATATTTATATTTGATTATATACATGCATATGTGTGGATTCAGAGAAGTGCCTAATCCACAAGTAACTTCTGAAAACAATAACTCTTTCTAATGCTAAGTACAACAAGGACTAGCTTAAACTTGTGTGCCTAAGAGTGATATTAACACATCTACCTATTGTACACCTATTTTGGAAGACCTAGCAAATATTGATGCAGTGAAAAACGAGGTGAAAATGACAGTGGGAACTGCAAGAAAGGATCAGCTACCTTCTAGAGATTTCTGAACATCTGTGATAAGAAAAGCCTTGCAAACTATCCTTGAAGGCTGCCTCTCTCTGTTCACTGGAGCTGTTGCGTGCCGTATCTAATCAAGCAGTGAGTCAGTGGCATGAGGTTAGTGAATACACCACTTGGATATTATTACTAAAATCATTCAGCTTCTTTGTTGGGGCATGAGTCATCATAGTCACAGACTGTGGCATCTTACAAATTTCTCATTGCTTATTCTTCAAGCCCATCAGTTAAATGTGTGATATGATTGTGATTTTTTGTTAGAGGGCCATACTACACTATAAGGACTCCAAAGCAAAAAAAATAGACGAAAACATAATGTAACCTCACTATATAAATTAGCAAAAAAGTTTCTGAAGTGCGCCTGCCTCCTAAAACAAAAGCATAATCTTCACTGCCAATATGACATCAGCAGTGTTGGAAACAGATGCTTCCAAACAATAGAAAAGGGAAAAAGAAAACAATTCTCTCCATCTCTACCCGATCTCATAGGAAGACTAAAAATCAACACTCTGTCATTGACAGTATGCAGGGTTGCTAAGAAGTCTGCCAAAAAACTACTCAGTCAACAGTATAAGAACACTTCCCTCTCACCAGTGACATTTACAGCAAATCCATGAATTCAGAGGGAAACAGTTATATGAAAATCGTTTTCCATAGCACCCTAAAAAACACCTAGTCCATGGAAGGCTGGAAGTAGAGTTGTAACTGACAGACTTCTTAACCGCTAAGTGATCAATTTAAAATCATCTTCTCACTCAAGGGAAAGCATTAATAAACTGTTCCAATAACAAAACCTGCTATGTGGCCCATATTAATTGGCATATCAAATTAATTGGATGAAACCCACCCAGAGCATGTAAAACTGACTTATTCTCTACAGAAACTTCTTGTTATGAAAGAACTTGCTGTTACACCAGCAATTTCTGATTTTGACCTTACATCCACTCGGTAAATCCAGAATAAGTTACAATAGTTGCCATGGAAATAATAAAATAGATTAGGTAAATAAAATAGGATACATATCTTGTACTCCCTATATAAAAGACAATAGATACAGCTCTTCCTTCCTGTTCTCAACTGTAATGTGTTAGTGGAAATGCCATGAGTGTGAAATATGATCAGTTAAAAGAAATGAAATAAAAGTAACCAAAGCCTGATAGTCATAAACTTCTTTTCCCTGAGAAAAGAGGAAACTTACTAATCTAGAGAAGAAAGTGAAAATGACAATACCAAAAGTGCTATCAAATTTACAAAGCGAATGAACTGAAAATAGATGAGAGACTGTTTTTTCCATAATCTTTTTTCAGTTATAGTAATTTCACAGGGGTTTTTTTTGTAACAGCAGGAGATAATGTCACTGGTACTCAACTGTTCACCCACAAACAAAAGCATGTTGCTTTGGTAAATATATTACACGTTGCACCTGGAAGAACCCGCTGCACGAATGAGGTTGTCATCCCCTTCCTTTTCCACCTTTGTTTCCATCAGATGGAAACTGGTTGCTACCTGGATGGCACTCTGCAGTCCATCAGCTAAAGCTCTTCTTACTTCCCCACACTTTATGTGGGATTATGTACTCTCCAATGCTCTCTGTGACAATACGGGACTTGGGCTTACTAATAATTGATATTTGTGAGACCCCTACACTGGTTAAATGGTTTGTTTACTGGAATTTTATATTGCAGCTCAAGAAGAAAATCATTCTAGCTCTGGTTTGGCTGAAGGATTAGTATTTAACATCAGTGGTCTAAGCTTACTTGTGAACAGTGAATCATTGCTCTTAGTACAGGAATAGACTTATTTTAATGGGATCATAACAATCTTCAGTTTAATAATTACTCATTCACTTCAAAATGTAATGGTTATATACAATTTGTTTTAGGTGAAAAAGAAAAATCTTTAAGGAAATGCAATGATGTAAAATCAATCTCAAGTCTAATTTCCCTCTGAGCTACATCAGTGCAATCAGCTGAAATTATTTCATCAGGGAGCTACTTTCAATAAAGAGTATCAATAAAGAGTGTTTATAGACATTTTATATACCCATAAAATATTGTGAAGAACGCAAATATGAATATATGCAGCAATTTTGTTGATCTTATACCTAGCTGGAGACTACACAGTAACTTCCGGGACAAAAGTGTTAGCTGGCAAATTATAAAACATCATGAAAAACAAAGATTTTGGCTAAGCTACTCCATAAACATATTCACACCTTGCTTCTTTTCTTTAAGTGCCCAGTGAGGAGCACAACCTGACACAGAGATGCTGCATACTTGGTATAGCTAAGCATAAACAGTTCTAAGGGTAAAACAGACCCACCAGGGAGCATTGCCCTGGCTGCCTCCTGGGCATCCAGCACAGTGACCGGGTCCTTTGGGACTGCAGACCCCTATGGGTCTACACTGCCTCCTGCTTTCACAGCTGTGCCACAGGCCTGTGTCTGGAAGACATACAAATACCTGCTTTACCTCTAAGGAATCCACAAATGAAATCTGACCCTGATGAAATTAGAGAAATATTTTGCCTTTAACATACTTGATGTTAAAGTGAAAAAACATCACTTGATTAACTTTGCCTTTAACATCACTTGATGGTCACACAAGCATGATTTTTTTTTTTCACTGAGATTTAAGCCCAAACTGAGCACAAGCCCAAGCCCTTACTGAGCTTTTCCGATCACCATTACTGTGAAATACTTTCTTTATAGAGGTCTGAGCACAATATCAACTATACAGCATGCTGTTTCTGTACCTTTTTATACAACCATAATGAGGTTATACGGGATTTTCTGCTGCTATCTGTCATTTGGGTCAAAAACATATTTTTTTTACTTTCATTGACACGGGCTCAATAGTGTCTATTTTGTTTATGGTAATAACCACAGCAACCTTAGCGATTCGCAAAGAAACAAATATTTGTAACCAAAATTTCTTCTGCATTTTAAAGTTCTTTTTACCCCTTACCTAGACTATTCTCCATATTATGTTCCATTCAATCAACTTTACCAACTTACTGTTGTGAGCAAGTGCTAAGTTTTACATTTGGCAAACGCTAGAACTTTGGAAGAAGAGCACAGCTGGAGTGGATATAATGGAACAGCGTTCTTCCGTACCAAAGTGATCTTGATGCTGATGAGGAAAAAAAACAACCACACAACAATATGGTGTATATTTATACCAGTTTAATGAGGCTCTATTCAAAAATCCAGCTGTGAAAATGTGATTAATCTATATACATAGTCTTCCAGTACTAGAAAGTAAGTTCTCCATAGTAAAGACTGATTTCCACACAGTACAGATTGTATCTTGTCACTTAATCATTTCCTGTAGACCATTCACAAGCACGTAAGCACACTTTGGAGTTCGAATATGTTGCGTGGAAAGCACAGCAGCTACTAATAAACAGCACTTCATTGATAGGGGGCTGAGCATCCATATAATTCTAGTTCCTGACATTCTTTGTTTATTTTTTTGATTTTTTATCCCTCTTCATTTTTCTTTTTTCCTTTTTATTTGACAGAAAACCTTTAAAGCTAATACTGAATTACTTCTGTAGGTGGTGCCAGAGATGTTTTGATCATTTTGCTTGCTCAGATTTAACTGTGGCTATAGTCTTCCAGTACTAGAAAGTAAGTTCTCCATAGTAAAGACTGATTTCCACACAGTACAGATTGTATCTTGTCACTTAATCATTTCCTGTAGACCATTCACAAGCACGTAAGCACACTTTGGAGTTTGAATATGTTGCGTGGAAAGCACAGCAGCTACTAATAAACAGCACTTCATTGATAGGGGGCTGAGCATCCATATAATTCTAGTTCCTGACATTCTTTGTTTATTTTTTTGATTTTTTATCCCTCTTCATTTTTCTTTTTTCCTTTTTATTTGACAGAAAACCTTTAAAGCTAATACTGAATTACTTCTGTAGGTGGTGCCAGAGATGTTTTGATCATTTTGCTTGCTCAGATTTAACTGTGGCTTTATATATGTGAAAAATTTGGCTTGATGTCGTACATTATGGTTACGAATCTCTCCTTGGATTCTCTGTGTTTTTCTATCAGAAGATAAAAACAACTGTTATCCAATCTGGAAAGCAGTGGGTTGTCATTCATGTCCTCTTCACTGTGATTGGTATAGTGTGTTTACAGAAAGAACCTTCTAAATCTTTAAGCAACAGCATGCAATCTTTTAAATAAGTTTCTAACATTCTAGGCCATCAAAATTTTGGTTTTGTGTCAAAGTTAAATAGAGTCTTCATTATGAATATACTAATTTCACTTGTTCCATAGATTTTTTTTTTTTTGTTAGAGGAAAAATATGCTTTTCTTTGAATTCACATAGTAAGAGACTGAAGGGTCTGGGGACAATGCCTGACAAGAACAGATACAGCTAGTAGATTCTGTTATTAATTATTTGTATTCTAACAGAGTTGCCTGGAGTTCCAGACATTGAGCTAGAAGATGGACAAAGAATGAGCTAGTGCCATCACATTGTTGATGGGCAGCAGGAGCCAGAGGAAGCTGAAAGGAGAAGGGAGCCACAGGATTCTGCAAAGGGAGGGAAACCAGGGTCCCATGCATTAGAAATGCCACATCTAATGGAGCTGTCCCATCTTGTAAGAGGAATCTACACTGAAGTTAGGTGCCTAAGCTCCATGCACAAGAAGCTTTAAGCATTGCATGCTTAAGCATAGAGGACTCAGTTGTGCTTTTCACGATCCAGTGACAGTATTTTCTAAACAGTTGCACAGCTTCCAGAGGAGGTGTGGATTGTACCTTATTAAAGGAAGTTCATATAAGTCACCTAGGTAAACAAGAACCAAGTTAGGAAATGTATAACAGACCTGGGAAAGCCAAGTATGCAAAGAACAAGGGAGAAGAAAAGAAGACAGGAGTCCTTTTCATCAAAGGAGGGGAAAAAAAAGGGGAGTGGAGAATAATTCAGTAGATGAAGGAAGCATATATACTTCACTTTCTGTCCATTGCAAAGCAGGCTTGTAATTTAAGTTTTCTGGTCTTACTTTTGAGGTAGGAAAAGTGAAATGTTTAGATTATGGTTTCCTCTGCACATTTGAATTGAAACATCCTCATTCCCCCAAAACTTGTCAACAGTGACAAAACTAGATACTAAGAAGCTTTTTCATCAGGGAATGCCTTCTTTCTCTGAATACACAAATGACAATTGAGGTAGCATTTACTATGGATGCTTGTTGCATATTTATTTTAATATTTCATCATTCAACTGGATATCTATTTGAAGGGGTTTTCTTTGGGGCAGTCAAGGAACACATCAGCCTCTGCAATTTTATACATTCATTGCCTGTAATAGGGTGATGAGATGGGAATAAATAATAAATAACCACAGCAATGCTAAACACAGACTAGCAAACTGTTTCACAATGGAGCTTTGTCACCCAGAGTATGTAAGTACACTAACCATTTGTTCTAAGACACATCACTAGAATAAGATATAAATGAAATGAAAGAATTACAGCAACAGCAGTCAAACAAGAGTAAGGGAATAGTAATCTGTACATTTTGCCACTGTGCCAGTGACATCAAAGTCTCTGAATCCAATTGTTTAAAAATAAGTATGGTGGAGTCTTCAGAGAAGAGAGAGAAACTAGTTATGGTATATTTTATCCCTTCCATGCCACGGTTTAGGAGAAAATGGAAGCAATTATATTCATGAAAAAAAAGCTCTAAGACTCTAGGTCAGATTCATTACTTTGAACCTGAAATAATTCTGGAATCAGTTAATTTAGATTCAAAGGTAAAACTTGCATTGCAGGACTTCAGCAGACAATAGCTCTGCCTGTACTTACTTCCTCCAGCAAAAAGCTATCACCTCAGTCTCCCATTACTCCCTTGTCTGACCCAGTGGAAGAGACATGGACAAGACTGGATTATTTTCATCTATCATTGGTGCCAAATGTAAAGGTTGGGGTTACAGGCAGCCTGTGTGACCCCAAAGATCATAGAATCACTGAACCATTTAGGCTGGAGGGGAACTCACAAGATCATCCGGGCTGATCTCTTTAGAGCAAGATCAACCTTAAATCAGAGTTGCTCAGGACTTTGTCCAGCTAGGTATTGAAAATCTCCAAGGGTGGAGACTACATAACCCCTCTAAGCAGCCTGTTCCAATGCTTTATTAGGTCCTCAATGCCACTAGGTAAAGGTTTAGCATAATTTTAAAAAGAAGAGGATTTTATGACCTTCATCTAGTTAAACCACAGTTCTAAAAGTCACCTTTTATTCCCACTTCCTATTCACAGT
Organism: Aptenodytes forsteri; assembly: GCF_000699145.1. Classification (NCBI taxonomy): domain Eukaryota; kingdom Metazoa; phylum Chordata; class Aves; order Sphenisciformes; family Spheniscidae; genus Aptenodytes; species Aptenodytes forsteri. The sequence continues at coordinate 9,599,785 of NW_008795017.1, forward strand.
GCACAGGTTTTAACATATAGCAACTTGAGATTGCGCGAAGGCTGTTGATAGGGACGTATTTGTTGCATGAATTCTACATGTTAATGCTCAGTGCTGATAGCTATGACTGGAAGCAGACAATCCTTAGGAGCATTTGACTGTAACCATCAAAAGAAGTTCCACTTTCTGCTAGTCCAGAGATTAGGGGCACAGCTGTGTACCCTGGTAAATGTTATTGGCTTGGTGTACTATGCCATGGCACATGCACAGCTGTTCTGTCATATCATTACACCCAGAAGGTCACAGACTGATCCATGACTCCCTATTGCCTTCCTCTATTACTGCACATCAAGAAGTTGTTCCCTGTACAAGGGTGCAGACGATGGCTACTTCTTGTTCCACTGAGCCTTGGAGTGGTTAGAACAGTTCTAGAAAATGTGCCTGGATCTTCTTTGGTGTGGAGGGACTGTTAGCCTTTATAATACAAGGAACATTAGCTCTATTGCTATTAAATCACATATATTATATTTCACTTCAAATATTTATTTCTATTCTGTTAGTGATAAATAGTACTGTATGGGTGTCTTTTAAGCATATGTATAAAACTCCACAAAACAATGGTGCCTGACCAATTCTTCCTGCATGTGATCCCAATGGTGTCACAAGGATTGCACATCCTTAAGTTGTAACATCTATCTTGTAAGTCACACCTATAATGCTGTAAAGCTAATCATTTTTGCATAAATTTATATTCAGCGTTAAAACATCTAGCAGCATTAGCAATGGCATTAGTGTGGCTGACCTATTAAAAGATACTGGGTAAGAATGAAATGTCACAGCCTTAGTTTATCTTCAGAAAAATATAAGTGATAATCAGCCTAGTAAGTTAGCTTTATTTATGACAGTAAATAGAGTTTGCAAACAGTATATAAACCACAACAGTATGCTAGTATGCTGCTACTTTATGTCTTTGCTTTCCCATTTGGACTGCTGTAATGAGACAAGCCATTGTAGTGAGAGTGGTTTGCAGAAAACAGGGAAATGTCTATTTATGAAATGAATTGTATAATGTACACTTTATATTCAGGGTGGCTGTAAGACTTGTGAAGCAATACTGTTCACACAGTTCCCTAAATAATCCTCTGTTGTGATGAGCTGACAGACTTAGAAGAGTGCATTACTTGAAAGAGTAAACATCAAGAAGCCTCCAGGGGTTCTTTCACTTCATTCATTTTGCATTATCCCATTTAGCAATTGTAGTTACATCTCTGCAGCCCTAATAACTGTTCAAGTGAAGTAATGTTATAGTTCTAAGAGACATAAACCTACTGGGCCAAACATAATCATATTCAAGTCCCAGTGATGGACATGCAGACTAAAATGTACGTAATAGCAAGGGGATATGCGCTTGCCAAATAATCAAAGCAGAGCAAAACTGACTCACTTCCTGAAACAAGCAGCTAAGACTTGGGTTTTTTAAAAACTGCATTCTGTATGAAATTATAAATAATTGCAATTCACATTAACATACCCAAAAAAGGAAGCTCTTCTGGCACTACTTGGGAAAGTTTTCTTTTAAGACAATGTATCTGTAACTTTCTAGCTTCTTTATTGTCCAATCACAGTCTGAAAGTGTCATTTTTTAATTTTCTGCTAGGAACAGAAGAGATAACGCTGCATTCACGTTTGGCACCCACACTGAGGCAGAAGCTCTGGAGAGGTTTGTTAAGAACTCTGAGCCTGTGTGGCTCATGAGAACTGGAACCAGAGTTGTTTCATCACTGTTAGCCCTGTAACTCTTGAGTCCACACCAAACATTGCCATTGTGCTAAAACAGAATCAGAACTTCTGCAGCAAGAGCAGGCTTGTGGAGCTAAGCTCAAAACAGGGCCAACACAGGACTAACTAATAAATAAAGAGCACTGGATATGTTAAAGGTAATTTACGTGTATATAAGTTGGTTTTATTTCTGGTTTTTTGTTCCTTTGGCTAAATAAGCTCTCCCTGTAGGTTAAAAATAAATATTAACATTTCACAAGAATCTAGTAGTGGAATCTTTCCTTTTCTTCATTGGTGTTTAATCATGCTTAGCTGTCAGGTGAGTAAGGAAAGAGTAATCAGAGGAGTATGAAAAAGGAAATCAGTAACCTTGGTGGAAAAACCCTGCTAGGAAAACTCCCTACAGTGGAGAAAGCATATAAATGCCATCTGAGGCAAGGCAGAAAAAAGAATCACTGAGTCTATGGTGCTGGATAAATAAGCCTCTGTAAATGTTAGGTTCATCTATCTAGACCAGGATTCTTAAACCCTTTATTTGCAGGAAATATCACAGTAAGTATTTAAATGCAGTTTGATCAACTTAGCTTGCTCCAGTCACTCATCTCATGTTTTAAAATCTGCGAGTCAGATCCTGAAGCTCTATCAGGCTGCCTTAAGGAAAGGATCTGGTCCCACTTACCCTACTAATTAGCACATATAGTCACACATAGTCACTCTTGTGAGCTGTATGGTTATTGCAGTTCTTGGCTGAAGCACCGTGGGATGAATTTTGTACTCTTTTATTTGTACCTTGCTTCCTCCTTTGAGAAAGAACAGATCACAACTGAAATTAATGGAGTGAAACTGCACAAGTCATGACAGTAATTTTAATAGATTGAAACTAGTATGTTCATTTAATTTAAATTTCTTATGGCGGGGTTTAGTGGGACCAGATACCTGTTGACGTACTGATAGTACTTTATAGTTGAAAAAAACATTTTCTCCTTCTGAGGCTTTGCCAGTAACCTTAAGGAAAATTGTGTATGAAGAAGTAAGTTCTATTAAGAATAAAAACAAATCAAAAGGTAGACTTTGGAAACTTGCATTCAGAATAAAAGCTAAAATGCTTCTCTGGATCATCCAGCATAGCTATCATATCTTACGGTTAATCAGTGAGCACAAAACTGAAGTATTGTAACACAGGAGAAGAATGCTTTGCAATGTTAGATAAAAGCTAGGACACATGTATGGACAGTGTGCAGCTAAATGATCAAACCCCAGAAATGTCAGCTTTGTTTCAAAGTAGTAATGTATGTATTCATGCAGATATACTCAAGCTTTTTGACAAAGCCTCTAGGCACACTGCTTCGGTATGAATAAATAAAAGTAAGCCAAATGCATATTTAGAAGCTATGGAGCTGGTATCTTGGAAAAAAATATTTACATGAAAAAGAAATATCCTAAATTTTTGAGTCCAATCTATTAAACTGTTTTTACTCACTGATATAGTCTTTGCCATTCCTGTTTGTATGGAACTAGTTAACTGCAAATTTTCTTTCCTTTTAACTGATGTATGTACTCCAAGAGTATGTAACATTTAATTAGTAACTACACATATATCTAATTTCATATGTTATAGCTCAAAGGGAAATTACTAGACATGGATGTAAATGAAAATACCTTCTTATTCCTTCTAGTCTGTTATGGCTGTTCATTTTTTAATAATATAGCAAAGTGGGGCTACCAAACATGCTTTCTTGGCACCTTCCCTCCTTTTGGGGGTACTATAATAGAGGAAGATTAAAAAAATACCCTCTAGTAAACCTAAATAATAACTGTCTTTTCTGAATGCAGCTTTTTGACAGAGACAGTTTAGAGCCAGTCTTCAACCTGTGCAACGTTTATGACCATAATAATTGATACTCCAAACTCAGAAGGCTACAGAAATGTTTATCAAGTGTTTAAAAGATGCTAAGCTCTCATGATTAATTAGTTTTTAAATATTATGATGAAATACAATGAGAAATTGATTGTAAAGCTGTATAAATCAGGCATCGCTTCTCATTCTGTAGAAGATTGCTGAATTTGTACATTATTCACAATACTTCTCGGCAGGATGCCCACAAGGCAGGGTACCAAATGGTGGATGATCAGGGAAACACTTTATCCTTTACTAAACTGATAAAATAATATGATGAATAGAAGGAGAAGACTGCAAAGTGCTGAGTTACTATGGTTATAAAGGTGATATAAGGACTTCTATAGAATGGAAGAGGATATAAAAGCACAGGGAATTCTTATTAAATATGCACCAGTCAAGCTCTCTGCCTTGTGTTAGTTTGTTCAGATGCAGTCTCATATATTCTATTTTTTAATGTCCTTTGGGTAATTATTTATTTATCTCATACAAATCATGTAAGTAAACACAGGTTTAATATAACTAGTTACTGAAGTTTATATACCTCTTGGGCTTTTAGTGTTGTCTGATTAGATTAAGGAGAAGAAAAACATACCAAAAAATCCTAGTTTTCTCAAGTTTCCCCTTAACTCCTATAATTAAGTCAGTAGTGTACATATTTAATAACACTGTTTTTCTATGCATTTATATATGGTTGAGCCATATTTACTAGGTGTATATTTTCATTAGATTAAAATCAGGGAAGATGTAGATTTACACTGCATGTATTGAGCTCTTTCTGTAAAGACTGACATAAGAACAACCCTGACGCCATACGGGGTAAACAAATCTGGCTTTTAATACTAACTCAGGTTTGAACATTTATCCTGTATATACAACTGAATTGAATTCCTTCTTATAGCTAGCACATCCCAGGTTATTCTTTGAGCTTGTGCGTATCAGTTGTGGTGTCATAGTGCGTATAGAATAAGCTGGTTGTCAGAAAACTGGATCATGAAAAACACATATAATCCATTATCTTCACTCACAGTCTACTGAAGCCTGCAGTCTTAGTCAGCAGGCTAAGGTATCTGATCTGGTTTCTCACCCTTCTCGCTCCCTCCTGTAAACAAATCAAGTGGAGCAATTATTAATTTACCATGAAGTAATTCACATATTGTACTCTTAGACCCTGTCTGATTCTCATTTCTCCTTTCTGTCAATACTTTTCAATCCCAGTTCTGCAGTTTCCCCTTAACTTTGGTGTAGCTTCAAATGTACTTTTTCTAGCTCTGAGAAATTATTATCAGGTGTTTAAAAGTGTTCTAATTAAAAAATTGTCAGGCTTTTATTTATGTCCTTAACAGAATATGACAACACTTGCATCTCTCTTGAAAAATATTTTGAAGCAATGTTGCAACAAACTTCCTGATCCCCCATATATACCTAAATAACAGTCTCTCTCTCTTTATTTTAATAATGAGAACAATGGCAATTTCTGAACTACCAATCAAATGAGTGCTTAGAAGATCAATGAAGTGTTATTATATTAGTAATATAGAAATATTAAATACAAAAATAATATGGCAAGATTTATTATATCACTTTTGGACATGCATCAATACGAAAACTAGCATCATGTAATAAAACACTAATATATAAATACAGGTACACTTATATTAAACTTTTATTTGTGGTACATTTAGCAGTAGTTCCATCATGGTGAAGGAAAGAAAAGAGATACATAGGTTTCTGTTCAACTTTGTTGAAGACATTGAAGACAAGCATAGGGACAAAATAATATTTTGTCCTTTGCTTTTTGACAAATTAGCATTATCATAACTTTTTGGATCTCTGTTTCAGTCTTTACTTTTTAGCATCTAAATATTACAAAGAAAAATAGCAAGAGAGATAACTGGAAATTAAATCCTTTTATTTCCATAAATATGGATAGCAACCTAATTTTCAGATAGAGAAAAAAAAAACTTTATAGAATTCATCAAATCCTGTTTCATTAAATTCTCATCTCAAAACTAGAGCTGCAAACACCTAATCTATGAAGCTGTGGGTGGGTACATGATTCACAGGATCAAGTGTTAATAAATCAAACTTTCTTTCCACTCAGTTTGGGAACTAGTGCATTGCATCTCCTCTTCTTACCTTGTGTGAAGTTCAATACATCAGGCTTTCTGAAGATGTACTACAAATGCTTGAAAACCAAAAGCATTTCCTTTCAAGGTTAAATCACTGCAGTATAGATCTCAGAAGATTTTTCAAAACTGTTTAAACCTCTGATAAATCAGAACAATTTCAATTTTTTTTATGTTAAATTTTATAACACCACCTTAACAGTTTATGACAACGGTGTTATTGAAATAAGATCTGTTATTATGTGGAAAGAAAATAAATGGATGGGTTGAATGTCTATGTGGAGGAAATTAATATTTTTTTGCATATGATACTAACCTTTTAACAAATAGTTACACCATTGAGAATTTGTTCTGATAAGCAGCCTTGTTAGCCAGCCTAGCTTCAGGCTTCTAGACACTTATTACCTCTTTGTTTGATTAGATTTTATTTTGTTTACTAGGTTAAAGTTTCTAATATGGATTAGCAGTGGAAGTGAACAAAAGTAAACAAATCATTATGCTCATGAGATTGTGAGGGACAAACACATTCATCATTTAAAAGACACACAATAGGTAATGTAGCCCAGTGTGTGTCACAGATACAATAAGAAACAATTACTGTTAAATTTCACAAGCATACAGGCTCCCAACTGGCAACCCAACTTCTTATTAGGATTTTGAAATTGTAGCATATTAATTTGCTGTTATGTATTTATTAAAGCATGCTTTGCTGTCATCTTGCTGTCGGTTAGAATTATCTTTCAAATATTCACTTCTGCTGTATTCCTTGGGGACTCACTCTGATGTTTATACAGACATTCAGTCCTACAATCCTTATATTTACTTATCTTGATAATGTACCTCCATCTAATTCTGGTGGTGGAATTGATGGAAAGAGTCAAATGAATAACCTTATGAAATCATAGATTCATAGAAAACATAGGCTGGAAATGACCCCAAGAAATCATCTATTCCACATTCCTGCTGTCAGGCAGGATCAACTCTGCCTGAACTCGTTCCATTTGTGCACCCCAAAAAATTTTCCCATGGAGGTCTGGCTCTCCGTATAGGAAATGCGGGCTTGCTTTTCTTAGTTTTTTTGCAGAGGCTTCACAAGTAATTCACAGCCCCAGAGAACCTCAATTATGTGTTGCAAGCCTGTGACATTAAACCATTCCTGATAGATATTTGCCCAAACTGTTCTAAAAATGTAATTCCAGCCTGTCAATTTTTTCAAATACTTGATTGCCTTTTCATCTATAAGGATTTCCCTTATGTCTGAAAGTTCTCAGCTTCACAGCAGACCAATAAAGGCAATCATGGCATAACACTGTAAGTCACCAGTGATTCAGAGAAAAGGTCTTGAAAAGCAAGGAAATGTTTAGCTTCCAGAACTACTAAATCCATGACCTCCTGCAAAGGTCATGGATTTAGTAGCACAGATATGGAGGAGAGCTACGTAATTCTGTTGGCTTTCAGATATGAGCATACACCTGCCGAAATACAACAGAGGCCATCAGCTCATTCCAGATAGGTCATCGAACATCCATGAAAAAGTAACCATTTTCATTAATCACTGACCTGATCTGTATTCCAACGAATAATCTAAAGGGGATGGGTCCTATAATTCATTCCTGATAACTGTAAAGGCCCCAGTTCCTTAAGTGTTTGATCATCTACAGTAAAAAATATGATAACCTTATAGGAACACATGTACAGGTTATCCCATTAATACTTTCATTACTAATTCATTCCTTTTAAAAGAGGAAAGATAGATGTTTGTCAAATCATTATTGCTTCTTCTTTAAAGTAGAAGTAGGTCCTGTATTTTGAGAGTATCTATTTTTACATTACTTACAGATCAGATCAACAAGATCTGGATGTAGTAAGCTACTTTTCTTGCCATGAGATCATCTGGAAGAAAGAAAATTAATAAGTACAACACAAGTCAGTAATTTTGACTTGGGGAAATTTCACTAATTGAAGATTCACTGTAATGTGTCTGCAAATTCTTTGGCTTACAGCTTTGATGTCGGGCTTATATCTCTCATGGCCACAGCACACTTTTTGGTTCTTAAATTCAGTAATGTGGCACTTTGGCTCAAAAAGTTCCCAGGTTGAGACTGCGGGGTGCTCAGAGGTTGCAGTGAAGGACATAACAATTTATATTTGCTGTCTTACTAGCCTCTTCCTTAAGCATCCTTGACCATCCACTGTCAGAGACAGGGCACTACATTTCGGTCTTACCCAATGCAGCTATTTATACATTCCTGTGGTCAACATGCTTGAAAGTCAGGACATTATTTAGCTACAAAATATGGATGGATGAGCCTTGGTTAAGGCTTTGAATCTTTTGAATACCTGCCCCTGGTCTTTAGGTTGACTGACCTGCATTTACAGGTTGGTTTCCCCCTTGCATCAGGAATATTATCACAGTGGATATTGTCTTTTAATCAGCCCCCCAAACCATTCTCTTTTGCTAGCTGCTTCTATGGCATCTTTTTTCAGAGCTTTGATTCTCTATGTCTTGAGCATCTGGATAGAGCTAAATAAGAGGATGCAATGATCTTCTAAATGTATTGACCATTTCTTCCTTCAACTTACTGAGAAATCATAAGAGGTTTTAGAACAGTTTTCCCCTGTCTTCAGGGAAGGAGTTATTTGAACTTTAATTTTCCTTCTTTGTACCAACTCAGTGTTCCAAAAGCCAGTATACAAAATCTGAAAAATTGTCTTTCTTCAACAATGTTGTTTTTAAAACAGAATCACAAAACCAAAAAGCAGTTGGGGCTGGAAGGAGCCTCTGGAGTTAGCCTAAGCCACCCCCCCTGCTCAAGCAGGGTCATCCAGAGCAGGTTGCCCAGGCCCATATCTTCAAGGATGAAGGCACCATAATCTCTCTGGGTAACCTGTGCCAGTGTCTGACCACCCTCAATGTAACAAATCTTTTCAGTGGCAAAAAAGCTAATCCCCAAGCCTAACTATGGCAAAAATTCTGTTGAATTCAACAGGTGTTTTGCCTGAATTAGTTTTGTAGAATTTATCTTTATGCCCCCAAAGCTTTGCATTCAACATTAATGAAAAAAGATCATGAAAAATATGTAAAGACTCCAATTTTCTGCTAATCTCTGAAATAAATTAATGGATTTGCTAAAACCAAATTAGTAATAGGCAAAAAAAAAAAAAAATGTTGCTGGACCCTATTCTAAAGACCACCGTGCTCCACCATATGTCAAATATGTACAGCGTGCTCTATTTTTTTGGGCATGTATCAGAAGTTTTAAGCAGCAAAGCCTGAAAATTTCCCCAGTCCATTCAAAACTATACCTTTCAAATCCTTGTGCAGCATGTTATTTTTCACCGGGAAAGTAGTATCTGTACTTCAGATACTTGTGGAAAAATTTTTCCCTGTAATTTTTAATTTGTCTCAGACTTCCTGTTGATAGGCAGAGCTTTATAAATGCAAATTTGTCTACATCACAAAAGATTAAAAGGACGTTAAACTATTGAGAAAAAAAAAATTCTTCCACAGGTGGACTATCTTCTGTCTGCCTTTCCTTTTTTCAGTGATTCATGAATCATTTTTTTTTTTCCTTGTGGAATCTGTTTTTGTTGCTGTTTAATGGATTTTTAACAAGATCTCTTATCCATCTTGCTACTTAACAAAAACTCCATGCAGTATATATAATCTTTCATTGCCATACAAAAAAAACCCACCGCATTTTTATCATCTATTTTTTACAATAATATTTTATTTTTCTTGCAGTGAAAGCAGAAGTAATTATAATGAATAACAATTTTAATAATAACAATAAATATAACAAATTCCCTACAGTTATACCTGTTGAGCTGGTGAAAATTGTCAATTAATACTGTTTTTTTAAATAAAAAAATATCTCTTAGCAATGTGCATCTCTCTCCTGTGGCTGTTTTCCTCCTACTAAATTCCCTCTAGACAAAAGTATCAAAATTAGAAGAAGATGAAACAAAAAGTTAGAGTCCTCTGTATATGATATGGACGCAATTCACCAAAAATTTTATTGAAATGAATAAATTCCATAGAGATGATTGAAAAATTAACTGTTACAAAAGTCCAGTTGATTTAAATGGGAATTTTGCCATGGCAAAATGGGGTCTAGGGGAACATTTCAGTCCACTAATTTAACATAAGTAGAGACATAACTAAACTCATTTTCTTTTCAGAAACCTGAAAGTTTACAAATACCACCAGGAATGAGTAATTAGTTTTCAGACAGTTATAGTTGTCATTTTAAAATCTGAAAAAATGTATTTCATTATAGGAATTCCTATTTTAAACAGTTCAAGAAGTTACACCTTACTTTTAAAATACATATTAGTGTAAGATTTTCAAGCACAGGAATTGTCACTTCAAGGTTACTGGAAATAAAAGAATATTTGACATCCATTTTCTTACCATACTGCAGATATTGTTGGCCAGACTACAATCCCAGGCTTACCTGGAATTCTGTATGGGCTACTTCATAGATATGAAAGCCTTCCTTATTGCTTACAGGATTTAACGCTAGCTAACACAGCTAGCAGCAATCAAGGTTTTCACACCACTCAAATTGCATAGTTGAGCTTGGTGAGGATATTGCCATCAGCTGTACTGGGAGAAGCATCTGAGAGGGCTGTCAAAGGCACTGAGAGCACCTCTGTCAGCACTTAGAGTAGGGATGTTTTAGAGACTCCAAAAGTATTTCTTTGCCTAATAGTGATTAACTATGCTTAGGAAAATATAGGTTTCATAACTTCTTGTGTATAATGTTTTTAAATACATGCTCATGGTGCCATACTCTTTGGCAGGCATACGTACTGACGTTGTTGAAATCCAAATGCCCTTTAAAATTAAATGAATATCAATATCAATATAGTCCTGGCAAGGACTATTGTGTAGAAAGAGTACAGTGCAGGATTCCATAGCATTCAATGGTTTAAGGGGAAAGGTGAAAATCTGAGAGGGTTTCTTTGTAGAATATTTGCTCTTTTAGGTAAGTGAACTACTGAAGTGGACAGTTGCCTTCAGCCATTCTTTCCTGCCCCTGGAAAGCATCCAAGATAGATGATAGGCCTGGAGTAGTGGTAGCAGGTAAGACTCTCATTCCTAAAGCTTACAAAGATTACAAAGATTCATCTTCTTGAAAAACCAAGAATTTTGTCACACAAAACAGCACACACAAAACTCAAAGGTTCTGACATTATTTTTCATTATATGCCAGAGTGAAAGTAAATTCTTCAAAAGGACAAGAAGAGAGGGAGCTACAGGCCCACGTGGTAATGGATGCTCCTATACTTCAAATACCACCACCAGGCACTGGGATAATGGGCTTTCTCTAGAGGGGCTTTCTTTACCTATTCCTTCTTTTGTGCTGAATTTGAAAAATCTCTACAGCATAAGCTTTATAGAAATGGATGTGTACTTGCTCATCCATGGATGAGCATGGAATGAGCATTTTCCAATTTAAAAATCCCACAGTAATTTTCCTAAAGTCCCAATTAACTCAAATTAATATGCCTATCACATAAAGGGTGATACCAGATGCTTACAGATAGGAGACTTAGGTAGCTGGGTCTGCTCCCACCCAGTGAATTTAAAATCTAATAAGATTCTTTCCCAAATATTACATTTGCAAACAGGCATAGAAACAAAACATTTTTCACAAGCAGTCTCACAGTTTCAGTTTCATTATCTAGTTTTAAGCTTTCCAGCCAAGAAAGATTTCATCAGACTGATTAATCTGCTTCCCAGTAAAACTATTCATCCCTTTTAGAAAACATACATCCCACGGTTATGAGCTCCTGGGACTGAGCTCTGACCATATGTGCAGGAAAGGCACAAGTTCCCCAGGCTGGATGCAGCCTCAGTGGTGACAGCAGATCTGTGTGTGACACTGAGCATATGCCCTGCCTACAAGGTATATGCTATGACTGTTCTCCCTTCCCTGCCCTGGAAAATCTATCATTATATTCAAGCCCTTGTGTTTCCAGAGGAGTGGTCCACACAGCTCCACAGTATTCACTCCAAGCACAGTGGTTTGCTCCAGGAAAAGCAAGTGGATGCTCAGTCATTTGTGAGGACACTCCATTCCCTGAGCTTTAAGCTTTATGTTTTCAATGGCAACAGAGCTAATCCCCAAGCCTAACTATGGCAAAATTTCTCTTGAATTCAACAGAGTTTTGTCTGAATTATTTTTGTAGAAATTGGCCTTACGTTCCCAAAGGTTTGCATTAAACTTTACAGTGCTTAAGCTTAGGGCCACCAGCTGCACCATGGCATCCATCAGCAGAGATCTGTGGAGCTCCCCTCAGGTTCACGGCACACCACAGGAGCATAGCCATCCTCACAAATGGAGCCAGCGCTGAATCTGCAGCTCTTAAAGTAGCTACGAGGATATGTCTACATCTTTGCTAGTAAATAAAATGGGTCGGACTCCATTCTCTGACCCTGAGGACAAGGGATGTGGTATGGCTTGAATCCATATGGCTAAAACCTTATCTTCCCCAAAGCAGGGTAGCACTGTTCATACAGCTCACTGCAACAGCCCCGGGCTATCCGCAGGCTGAGCCCAACCACTCTCAGGGAAAATAATGCCTGCCATGGACCAAAATTATATCAAGTAGTGCACTAGCATTAAATGCTGGAGGAACCCACAGGACCAGAGACTGTGCTTATGCCCTGTTCCTCTTCAGTTCACTATCACAGGCAAAACCTAGGAAGTCCCAAATGGTGGAAAACACTGCCTATGAAATGAAGTCTGGAGGAACTGCTAATATCAGTTTACTTGTACACACCCATGCAGATTTGTTAGTAAGCTCCAGATTCATTCAGTTGAAGCTAAAAGCTGATTATGTGTGTGTTTACATAAAAGTTATATGTGACATTGAAGAAATTAAATATTCATAATGACAGCATGAAAGAATTTCATTTATGCCTAAATGAAATGTTTAAAAATAAATGAACAATGTATTCTAAAAATTAAATACCTGTTTTCTCCAACCATGTCCCATAGCTTAGTTAAACAATTGGGAATACTTCATTTTAATTTTGTGCATTGATTTCAGATGGCATTAATAAAATATTTCCTTTTACTGTAAATTATTAATAGAATTTGTTAACACTAACATGCATCTGAAACTCCACAACCATTCAGTGTACCACCTCGCCAAGAAATCAACAAGAATATTTTCCAAATGGGCTAACGACAGGCATTTTTGCTAAAAATCTGATTTTTTAGTTATACAACAAATTCTAAATTCTTCCAGAACACTCCCCTCTGCCCAGAACCAGCCCAGTCACATGAATTTCTTTGACAGATGAGGTCTCTGTTTTTCATTGGATTAAATAGTGCTTGTGGGAAAGAACACCAACCAAAGACAATAGCTGTGGCTGTTCTTTTATTTCACTTAGCCTGCAATACTTTTATTCATAAGCGTTAAATTGGAATTGTCAATATTAACTTACCAAAGAGCTGGCGGAAAAGGTTTATGTGCTATTTATCCTCAAGGGTCCAATTCAATCACAGCCCTGTAAAATGTCACTGACCCACTTCATCAATTACTGAAGGCAGGCGTGGGAGCTTTACATTCTTCCTGATTGTACCAGCCAAATATATCTTCTTTTTTATTTATGTGATAACCAGACTGCTCAAAAATTTGTGTAAGCTTCTTTGCATTATAACAATTAAAAGTCCACTTCTATTGCACTTAACTTCAGACTTAAGAAAAAGCTGGCCATGAAATGATTACATTCTGATAGACCTGTTAATGGCAAACTATATAAATTGTTGGGAGAGTTTCAGCTACAATTACGAAATACAGCTGAGAAACTTTAGAAGAACCGTAAATGGTTTCATTTCTGAGTTTGTCATTTAAAAGTGATATTGCAAGATTTTGTAACTTGGAAGTCACAAAGATATTTTCTAGTCAGGTAGGCAGATATTTTGTGAAGCATACATGCCTCTATGGGAAAATTCTGTTGACTATTTGCTTTCTAGTGGATAATACTGTTTTACAGAGATTCATCATATGTTATTTCATAACATTTTTTCATGCTCTGATTTTCTGTTTCCAATTTTCAAAATGCATTTAAAATTCAAAAGCAATGAATTCTTTTCAAATACTGATTACACTGAGTGAAAAATTATATTTGAGATATACTTCAGATAATTGAAATATATTGGGTCTGCCTGGGGAATACATTTCCTGAGGAAGTTACAGCATATAATTAAAAAAAAAAAAAATCTCTTGCAGTTAAATAATCTGCTCCTGCCAGCCGGACAGTAAGAGATATTTTCTTATAATGTATCCCAATGCATTTTGTTCACCTTATCTACTGGAAAGATCACACATTTAGATGGCATTTGTTTTCTGTAATTTTAGCATCTAAAAGTAAGATGTGTGGTTCAAGTTAATCATTGACACTTAACAGAAAAACAAAAAGCACCTCTAGAGGGCAATTCTCTCCATCCTGTGACAGATGTCATTCTGTCACTCAGTGGTTATTTTCTCATATTGGTTGAAAAATTATTTGAGATATACTTCAGATAATTGAAATATATTGGGTCTGCCTGGGGAATACATTTCCTGAGGAAGTTACAGCATATAATTAAAAAAAAAAAACATCTCTTGCAGTTAAATAATCTGCTCCTGCCAGCCGGACAGTAAGAGATATTTTCTTATAATGTATCCCAATGCATTTTGTTCACCTTATCTACTGGAAAGATCACACATTTAGATGGCATTTGTTTTCTGTAATTTTAGCATCTAAAAGTAAGATGTGTGGTTCAAGTTAATCATTGACACTTAACAGAAAAACAAAAAGCACCTCTAGAGGGCAATTCTCTCCATCCTGTGACAGATGTCATTCTGTCACTCAGTGGTTATTTTCTCATATTGGTTATCTGCTGCATAAAACTGATCTCAGAGACATGATGGATATCACCTTTTTCCATGCCCAAAATTTCTTTTCACACATGAGCTTCCCTAGTTGCACATGACTCTGAAGCTGCAGCCACTTCCTTGCACCACATGGGGTGTCTAATAGGTAATGGCAATACAATAAACAGCAATATAACCAGCCTGGCCTCCTTTAACTGGCCGTGGCAGGCTGCCCATAAGGAACAGAGAAGTGCTTTCCTTGATGCAGCTCTGGGGTCACTTATGTGACCTCGAGGAGGCAAGGTGCTATATTGCTGATGGAGCTGTTTTGGACATGGGCAGGATGGTGCATTGCTTTCATGAGTCTGAAAGACAAAGTTGTCTTAGCCCAGTGATGATGCAAGATGACAATCACATGGGGAGGTCTCTTCAGTTAAAATGACAGCTTCTGAAAGAAAGTAATGTGGCAGGTGCACCCGCCCTGACAAAGACTGGGGGCATTAAGACCACTGCGTCCTTACTTTTCACGCCCTTACTTTCATGCCTTTAAGGTGGTGAGTGCTGACCGTCACATACACACTTTGGGCCAGTAACTATGGTCACGTATACACCTCGGGTGAGGAGTAAGTCAGTTAAGGCCCTTGGCCAATTAGAATTGACCACAGGTCAGATTCAACTAGTGTATAAATGGAGCCCCGCCGGAGGGCAAGTGGGAGTCAGTCCTGCTCGGAGCAGTGGGTCTGCAGTTGGGGACTCTCCCCTTGGGTCGGGACGCCGCCCAAGGACACTCCCCGAGGTTGAGAGCCCTAATCTTATAGGTGAGTGATTGTGCACATTTTGGATCCTCATTCCTAAAGCCAACTGTGCAGTATTAAATCCTCGTATACCATCCTGAACGTGTGGTTTACTGATGTTGTTGGAGTGTTGATGCCTCATTTCTAGTTAGTTTTCTGCTAAACAATTGTAGTTAAAATAAAGTTTATTTTTTAATCTGTCATCTGCCTAATTTAATCACATGATCCTCCGCGACAAGTAAATGCAAGGGGAAAAAAAAAAAAGGAAAAAAAAGAATGAGCAGTGATTTATTCATGACTGACATATTGATAAAATAGTAGGGTTTTTTTCCCCACCAGCAGTTAGGCAGGATGTTCAACAGCAACTGTTAGAATAAAACTACTGTTTATTGACTGGATGAGAGAGTTTTCACTGCTGTGTATTTAAGTAGTGAGGGGTCATGTTAAAGAAAAAAACAATTGTGCATGAAATGCTCTGGCTAAAAGGGTGGTAAGTTAAACAAAAATTATGAATTTCATGCACATATTGTGAAAAGTAGTGGCACGTGTTCTACATCAAAGTTGGACTGACTGATCATAATGGTCTCTTCTGGCGTTACAGTCATATGTAACTATATGACTGCTTATAATATGTCCAAACTGTTTTCCGTATTTCACTGGGATAAATATTTGTATGTCTACTTGAATTCCAGTCATTATAATATTCTTAATAAAAATGTTTAGAACATGGTACTTAAATTACTTTACTAAAAGCTTTATGGACTTTTCAAAAACAGGTGACAGTAGAAAAGCAGGTTTTTTTCTCTAGAACTGAAGTTTAACATTTCTAATTGCATTATAGGTGCTAACACATTTATGTGAAGCAAAGTAACTGATGCAGCTTGGCTGTTTTAAATCTTGGTATATAAGATAATTAGAAGGAATAATTTCTAAAGGTCAGTGAATGCAAAGCTCCCCGTACTACAAAAATATCTGCCTTTAGAAACTATGGAAAGAAGCCCTTCCTTGGAAATTAGATGGACACTATTAACAGTATGGAAAGAAACCCACTGTACCCGCCATTTCAGCGAAGCCACCGAGGCGAAGGGCTCCGGAGCGGAGGACCGCGACAGGGGACCCTTCCTGAAGCGGCAAAACCGCGGCCAAACCCGCGAAAAGCAAAAGCGCAGGGAGCGAGAGGGACCCCCAGCGCCGCCATTCCCCGAGCCGGAGGAGGGCGTTCCTGACGAGCGGCAGCTCTGACTCAGCGTGGGCGGGGACAAGAGGGGCGGCGGCCGTATAAAAACCCACTGTAACCCCCATTTTAGAGCAACCA